>NC_088685.1:126926070-127229403 GCF_028017835.1 Emys orbicularis
GACAATAGCACCGTGCACGTGAGCGTTTGTGTCAATGAAATTTATGCCTTGCAGGGGGGTGGAATATTCACCCCGAGTAACAAATTTTGCCAACATAGGCTATAGTGTAGACATAGACGAAGTTAAACAAGTGCCAACTCGGTGTGCAGACAAGGCCTAAGTTATGGGGCCTGGGGAAGGGAGGTGGAAGAAAAGTAGTAAGGAGGAGAAAGGATCAAATGTATCCGGCTTTTCCTATTGAGAAAAGCGAATAGCTAGACATACAGGGTTGCACTCCTCAGCATCCCAGGAGTGAATAGTGCTTGCTGTTGTGTATGCAAACATATGAAACTCATCCTTCTAAACTGGAACTAATAAATGAAACAGAGTGGGGAGTTTTAAATTTCATGCACAACTACAGCACGTATAAATTCAAATCATTTTCCAATGCACACAGAGTTTTTGGCACCTTGAAATGATCTTACAAATAGGAGGAAATCATCAGCCATTTGTGAGGCCTGTCCAAGATAAGCTCATGAAGGAACTGGTGGTTCTTATCAGAGAGACACAAGCAAAAATTCTCAGGATTGCAATAAGCCCTTATGATGTATATGGAATGTACCAATACATGTGATACATCTGGAATTGCTACTCCTAATTCTTTTGAAGCTACAACCAGCTGGTAACAGTTTTAGAAAGTGTCACAATTTATATTCCATTGCATTTGAATAAGCTTTAGTAGAACCCACTAATTTTATAATTTGTTTTTATTGCTGTTACTGAATTCATATTTAGTTAAAAAAGATTACATTCCCTATCACATTTTATGATCTTATTCTGAATTAAAAGAAAAGTATACTGTTTGCTCCACAGATAAAATGTGGCTACAAATTAATATTTCCCAAATGTTTGCTGTTTAATAAAATTATGTTAAATATAAATTATTCTTAAAAAAAAAGAAAAATTGACAATATACTCAAGTTAATGGTCAGTTTTCAGGCAGAATTATTAACTAAGTGCACATAAATTCCCTGATAAGTATTGGTATAATTATGAAAGCTCAAATCATATAACATGTATGGGTAATACTAATGTAATTAACCATGAATTAATGGCCACACTTTTTTAAAATTAGGTGTTACCTATACATACTGCAAGCAGAACAATTAAATAGTAATAAAAGCAGTTCACACTGATTTATACAGCTTTGGTTCAAAGTAGAACAGAATCCCAGGTGGGCCACAACTTTAAATTGTACAGTAGCAAAAATGAATTACTTTGTTCCATTTCTTTGCCCTACTTTTTCTGAGAGTACATGATTTCACTGTCACTTGTGGTTCTAATGCACAGCAGAGCCTTTTTTATCCACTTAGCAGTGGGTATTCATACCTCACAACATGTGATGTGCTATAGAAAATACCAGTTAGTGTTCATCCATCAAAAAGCACGGTAGTATTTTAAAAAAAAATATATAGGAAAAAAAATCAGAAATAGTTTGCATTATTCTAAAACTCAGTGCTCATATATACAAGAAACACCAAAGCCTTTTGTTGTGTTCTTTTTATTGTGATTGAAATAAAAACTGATGTCACCCACTTTTGCTTTGTTCTGTTGTTAATCCGAGCATATGTCATGCTTTGTATGGGAGCATAATGTAGTAAAATCTCATTTGGGGGCAAGTTAGTGGTAGAAAGGTAAGGGAGATGTCATTTGGTTCATAAAAGTCTACAAAATCGTAACTTCAATGGCATCACCCTCTTTGGTATGGCAAAGGGGAGGGACTTGCTGCTCCCCCAGCTCCAGATCCTTCAGTTGGTGGGAATTTTGATAATACAATGTTGTTGGAAATGGTTCAAGTTGAGTATCAATTACAAGTCACTTCTCCGAGGAACACAATGGTACCAAACATGACAAACCTAGAACAATTATATAGATATATATTTGGGGGGGAAAAAAAGTGTTTAAAAATCAACTTTAAATTATACTTTAACACGGGGATTCACTGCTTTCCTTGAAAAGGACATTGATCTTTGGTAATTCTAGGGAATTGACATATAGGACTGAAAACATACATTCATCAAAGTCATTATCAGTGTCATCTCCACCTAGGGCACCACTGCTAGCCATGTTGTCACACTGATCCGCATCCGCACAGCACTCGCACATCTCTCTACAAGGCAAGCTGCTGGCCAAACATTTGCAGATTGTAAGCATGTGGTCTTTGCATTCAAGCATTTGATTTGCTGAAGGATTGATTAGGGAGTGGATGGTATTTCACACGTAAGTGGTGTGGTCAGTCCATCCTCCAAGAACCATCCATGCCCAATAAGGAAGGGTAGCTTTGGATGAGCTTGATCATCTTGGAGCCATTCCATTGCCTGATAATTTGCCCTCTTGATAGCAGGTATAAATGTGCCCCTTGCTGGTGGCAGTTCATCTTCATTTGTCTGCTTCTTGGAAAATATCCACCAACATAGCTCGTCAAGTGTTGTAATGTTGGTCATCAAATGGTAAACTCAGCATTAGAACACCCCCAGTGCATTTATGGCCTCCTCAGTGACTGTCTCAGCCATTCCGAGTACCTTCAGAGTGAGGACAGTGTCTCTGGAGGCTGAATCAAATGCCTTCCAGTAAGATAACTTGGTCTTTCCAGCCAATCTTCCATCAGTGTCATATCCTGAAAGGGCATGAAAACTTGGCAGTCTGGCAGCATTTCATGGTGAAAGTGATAGGAGCACAACTTTGAAGGATGTACAGTGATTCTGTTCCCCAGCAGCAGGCACAAAAACAGAATCACGTGGAAGTCTTGGGTGCATATCCAATAAAGCACTAGAACATCTGTTCTTTTGCAAAATTATGGAGTTTAGTAGCACCTCTCTGTGGCCCTGATGGCATGCAAGATAGTTTTAGAGTCAGCCTCCTCATGGGAACTACCAAGAAACTCCACTGAACACTCAGTCAGCAGCTTTACTACACCATGAAACGAGAAGATTCTTCAAGCAATTCTTCACACGCTGGAGCGTTTTTCCTGCAATGTATACTATTAACTCAGCCTTCGTGAAACTATGAGAGACAGTACCTTCTTCATTGTGACATCAGAGATGTTTATTAAGTCAATGATTTTGTGTTGGACAAGTGAAATACCATAGACTTGCTTCTTTTTATTAAATATTTTTAATTGATTCCTCTGCACACGTCAAACACAAAGTGGACTTCACCATAGGTCCAGTATTTTCTTGGTAGCCTCAGAATGAAGTGTTTAGCCAAATTGCAGCTGATGTTAACAATTTCTGATTTGTCGAGCGCTTGTATCTCAGCCATGCCATCTATGACTTTTACACTGAAAGGCCTTTGCTGGCAAAGGGTACTGGCCACATTGTCAATAGGTGCTGGCTTAGGAAGACCATGCAAGATGTGTATTAGTTTGCTTGTCACCTGGCACATATGTATTGTTACGACACATTCAAACATGGATCATGATACCACGGAGAACTCGTACTTTCCCAAAGTCTCATGTAGATCAACATCACGCTGAGGTCTGGACATGACCAGGAGACAAGCAAACAATGACTTGTCTGTGGTTAGCTCTGTTACATTCATTCATCTCTGTTAGCTCCGTCCTTCATTCTGACTTTCTTCTTTGCTTTTGAGCACTGCTTTAGTCTGTTCTTCATTGGAGCCTATACATTGATGGAGCCTTGGATTTTGAAGGCTTCATACAAGTCATGACCCATAATATCCACTCAACTGATTTCTTTAGCTATCTCGTCATTGAAGACTGCTTTCATCATAATATTAATTAGCTCTGGCCCATCATACTTGAATGGGTTGCCAGTGCCAGTAAGCTCATCCTATAGCTTTAAAATTGCCCCTTCTTGGCATTTAACAGCACCTAATGAGTCTAGATGCTGCTTAATTACTTTTGGGGAAGTCATCCCCAGCCATGCTTAATGTTTCATTTGAAATTTAATGGAGTTCTGGTGTGAATGCTGTGTTATGCCCACCAATCCCCCCCAATGACTTTTAGTGCTCTGTTTTCGTGTTCCAGGGTTCATCTGAAGCAAGTGCACAGAAGTCAACTGGCAATCTTTTAACAACCCAGTTTCCTTTTAGAAATTCCTCTCATGTGCCAGGGTCAGACTTTTCTACACATCTTATTTCAGCATGGTACCAGGCAATCATTTCAGAATTGTTGGTTAAATCTAAAGCAAAAACCTATTTCTCAAAGTCGTTCAGTGCTGAGAGGTGCAAATTCTAATTAGCAACTCTGACCGATCAAATAAAGAGCAGCAAAAACTCAACCATCTTCATGTATTGCTGTACCAATTATTTTGGGATTGGAATTAATTATGTTATGTAACTATGTGCATACTGTTTGCAGATGGATTCCAGTAATTTCTAACTGGATACAGATATCTTAACCAGTGCCTTGTTAACACTCTCTTGCGATTCTGAGCAAAGCTATTAATAAATACCACCGAACCACTTTTTTGCCAATGATTGCAAATCAAGTTGAAACACATCTTCCATTTATAGTAATTTGTAACATTAAAATAAAATCAACCAGGTTGAGACCCAAGGTACATAGGATAGCCCACATTGAAAATACTAAGGTCAGAGCATGCTGCAAAAAGGAGAGCAGATTCTTCCAAAACTGGTGGTTAACACTGTAGTTTGATTTAATCAACCAGTCACAAACTGTGCTTTTGATCCCCCACCCTGGTTATCAAAAAGCTAAAAAAAGAAATATCACAGCCCCCTTTATTGCATTCCAGTTCTCTGGCTCCCAATCAGCAAATAGGTCCAGTAAGGTGAGGAATTATTAAAAACCTCTGCTCACTAGACAAAGTGTTCTTCTGATCCCCAAAGGGCCAGACACATTACCAGATCAATATTAGTTTGGATCTTACCCAAAATACCAGGCTGCCAGCCAATCCTTAATATCTAAAACTAAAGGTTTTTATAAAAAAAGAAAAGAAAAGAACTGGAAGAGAATTGTTAAATGGTCAAGGCAATCAGATACATACATAAAAGACTTCAGAGTCCACATATCAGGTTCTTAGCTGCATTGGTGAGTTGGCTGGCTTGTAGAGTCCCTCTGGAACACATCTAAAGTTTGGAGGGGGTCTGTCAGTCCTCTGTTCAGTTTGTAGAGACATTACTCCAGAGGTAAGAAGCAGGACTGAAGACAAAATGGAGAAGATGCAGCTGCCATTTAAAATCCTTTGCCACGTGGCTTGTACATCCTCTGTCCCAAAGACAAGCTAAGAGCACATGGGCATGGAAAAAAAGTACTTGGGAGCCCCCTGTTCACAGGCATGCCCCTACATGTCCTGCTGCCTCATAGGTGTAGACCCTGGCTTCTTTCGTTGGGTTCATTGTATAGCTGATTTCCTTGATGGGCCATCAAGCAGGAGCAGGTTTAATGCGGATGATAATCTGTCTGGGGATGTCACCCAGATACACAGCACAAGTTTGAAATACAGATATACCATACATATTTATAACTCAATACAAAGAGGATACATACATATACATGTGATCATATTTAGCAAATCATAACTTTTCCACTGATACCTTACATGGCATATTTTATATAAGATTACTTGCAATTTTATAATATTGGTGTGACATTGCAGTCTATATGATTTTATAAAAATATGCTAATGAGTGAATATAATGTAACTGGAATATGCTTCATGCAAAAGGTCTCTTGTAAGGTATCATTACAAAGCTTATAATCTACTGAGTGTGTTCATCCTATTTCTATAAATGTATCACTCTTGTATCTAAAACTAGAAATATGAAATATAACTCTGAGGGCCTACTGTAATTATGCAAAGTGTGGGCAATTAATGGTGGTTTGGAATCTTGATGGCTCCGATCAACCAGGACAATTGACTGTGGATGGCCCTGTTTGCAGGCAAGCCTTCCTGTGAGTCAGGCTGGGAGGAATGAAGGCTTGGGGTCTTACAGTGACATGTGATCATGTCACTTGAACTGGAATCCATCTTTAACCTGGTGAGGAGGGGTGGGAACCCAGAGGGACAAAGGATTCCCGCCTTATGCAAAAAATATATAAGTGGGTGGAACAGAACAAAAGAGGAGCCATCATGAGAAATCCTCTAGCTAGCACCTGAGCTGGAACAAGAGCTGTACCAGGGGAAAGGATTGTGCCCAGACTAGGAAGGTGTCCAGTCTGAGAAAAGAAACTTATTGAAACATCTCTAAGGGTGAGTTTTTACCCGTATTCAGTTGTATTACTGTATTAGGTTTAGATTTGCATGTTTTATTTTATTTTTTCTTCGTAATTCACTTTGTTCTGTCTGTCACTACTTGGAACCACTTAAGTCCTACTTTCTGTATTTAATAAAATCACTTTTTACGTATTAATTAACCCAGAGTATGTATTAATACCTGGGGAGGCAAACAGCTGTGCATATCTCTCTATCAGTGTTATAGAGGCCGAACAATTTATGAGTTTACCCTGTATAAGCTTTATACAAGGTAAAACGGATTTATTTGGGTTTAGACCCCATTGGGTGTTGGGCATCTGAGTGTTAAAGACAAGAACAGAACTGTAAACTGCTTTCACTTAAGTCTGAAGCTTTGGGGCAAGTAATTCAGACCCTGGGACTTTGTTGGAACAGATGGGCATGTCTGGCTCAGCAAGACAAGGTGCTAGGGTCCCGAGCTGGCAGGGAAAGCAGGGGCAGAAGTAGTCTTGGCACATCAGGTGGCAGCTCCCAAGGAGGGTTCTGTGATCTAGCCTGTCACAATTGGTATCGGTAATATTATAAATGGTCACTCATATTCCATACAGTATCACACAGGTATCATGTTCTGAGCATTAACTGACAACAGCACTGTCTGTTGAGGGCCACAATTTAACTCTGTGAGGGTTGCATGTTTGACATGTCTGTGTTAAAATACAATTTAAAAAAATGTCGATTTTTAAAAATATTTTCTTTTATATAAATATAAAAATAATTGTTCTAAGTTTGTCATGTTTTGGCACCATTGTGGTCATGGGCGAAATGACTTTCAAATGATACCCAACACGACCCCTTTCTGATGACACTATATTATCAAAATTTCCACCAACTCGAGGAGCTGGGAGGCAAATGAGTCCATCCAACCACAATAAAGAGGATGACAACATTGAAATTATGATTCTGTAAATATTTATGAATCAAATGACACCTCCCTTACCTTTCTATCATTAACTTTCCCACAGAATTACACATGTTCACAGGCTAGCTCTTTTGGGGAGATACTCTCTTTTCTGGCCACCTTTTTTGTGGTTGTGGTTAATCTCTTGGCTTGCTGAGCTTTGCTGAAAATGTCTGAGTGAAATATTACTGAAATTGACAGTCACTGCAGTGCTGTGCTAGTGCTACCTGTAGCTCTCTGGGAATTAGGCAGACAGGGATATGTTTCTTTCAGACATCATTTACAACTTGCTGTTGTGATGCTAAAGAATCAGGCAGCTTCCAATAAGGTAGCTTTTTTTTTTCCTTGTGTGGAATTTTGGAATCTGCTCTACCAGACCCCATTGAAGGATGAGAGCCTAAGTTGCTAAACAAATAGAAAATACTAAATGTGATGTAGGGTTGGGATGTGTTTGGACTCTCTGTTGCTTTTTTTTTTTTTAAACTTTGATTTTTAAAATTATTGTGCTGGTGAAAGGTGCTGATTCAAAGCCATAGAGAACTAAATCCTTTATCCTCAAAAAAATGCAGTTTTCTCCACACTGCCCCATCTGTAGGCCTCAACTCTGATTTATTGGGATCAGGGTCTGTATACTCTACAGACTCATTCAATCCTTGGATTCTATGCTGAGACACCCCATAAAAAGCATACCAGTTGGTGTTATCTAAGAGGTGAATTGCACATGGACCACCAACTCATTTTATATAGGTTGCCAGTCGGCTATTAGAGGATCACAATTTTAGGTCATTGGATATATTCAAAACTCAAATATTCCTTGGTTATCTAACTTTTTTAACATAAGCATTTCCTCAGAAATCCTATGATAATGCACCTTATACTGAGAGAACCATTGGAGGAATGTGTGGGGTGGGCGAGAGTGGAAACTGTTTCTAGCCAGAGGACTTCTACTGTCCATGTCTGAGAGGACAATCAAGCCTGATTTCTGCTGCTCAGTTAACATGTCTGTCTAAACAGAATGTTCATTTTCACTCTGACATGCTGGCGGGGGGGTGGGGGGGGGCAATTTTTTGATGGCCTAGGGGCGGCAAATTTGTTAATCCGCCCCTGGATGGGGGAGGAGGGTAATAGGAGCCTATATAAGAAAAAGCCCCAAATATCGGGACTGTCCCTATAAAATCGGGACATCTGGTCACCCTAGTTACCAACCTGGAGTATGCGGATGATGTTGCCCTCTTTGGTTGGGATGCAAAAAAACATTGTCAAAGCTCAACTAGAGAGCTTCCAGCACAAGGCAGCTGCCCTTGGGCTAAGGGTTTCTTGGGCAAAAACAAAGCATTGCCACAAAAGTTGTGATACAAGACATCTGTGCTTCCAGACAAACCATGGAAATAGTGGATAACTTCCTCTATCTAGGCAGTATGCTGTCCTCAAACGGGTGGAGCCAGACAGAATTCCTAAAGAGAACTTATTTAGCAGCCTTAGCCATGAAGGATCCGCATAGAGGCTGGAGCCAAAAGAGGGTGAAACTATATACAGTAAGTACAGATTTATCAAGCCTGCATACTTTGATCCTCTTATATAGAAGTTTAAGCAGCGTCCATGTTTCACAAGACAGCAGGAGGTTGGAGGCAGCAGCAACTACTGGGTATAAGATGGTTTGATTTGATCAGTAATAGGGCTATATCACTGAGAACTGTATTGTTGAGAGGATTGAAGCCATTACTGGCCACCGCCTGCTGGCCTTTTTTGGTCATATTGCCTGCCTCGGGAGCAAAGTCCCCACATATTGACCCCTGAAAATCAAACCTGAAGTCAGGAGGGGACACTGCCCAGTCACAGTCTGGCAGCAGTCACTGACAATTAACCTGGCTGCACCAAATCAACGATAGCTCTATGGAGCTCTTAGACTCTTGGAATAAAGCTGTGCAGTGCTGTAATGGACCTTCGGTGCTACAGACCTCCACTGTTTAAGTGTATTGTTGATGGTGGTGATGGCTAGAGACAGACAATGTGGCTACTCTATTTGCATTTCTAAATACAGTAAAAGTCGTCCCGCTTAACGTTGTTATGTTGCTGATCAATTAGGGAACATACTCATTTAAAGTTGTGCAATGCTTCACTCTTACATCGTTTGGCTGCCTGCTTTCTCCACAGCTGGCAGCCTCCCTACGCCCCCGCCCCCCAGCGCCTCCCGCCCACCGGCAGACCCCGCAGATCAGCACCTTCCTCCTCTTCCCCCGCCTCCTGCCGCATCAATCAGCTGGCTTGCAGCATTTTGGAGGCAGGAGGGAGGGAGGAGGAGCGAGGACTTGGCATGCAGGCTCCCGCTCCCTCCCCGCCTCCCGAACGTGGCAAGCCATCTGATTGCCCCGGGCAGGAGGGAGGGGGCAGGAGCGAGGACTTGGTGCGCCTTCCCCCTCCCTCCCTCCTCTGCCTCCTGCCGGCAGCAATCAGCTGGCTTGCGGTGTTTAGAAGGGTGGGGGGAGGAGCCAGGATGCAGCGTGCGAAGTAAAGGGGGAGGAGGTGGGTGGGGGAGAAGAGGCGGGTCAAGGGTGGGGGCTTGGGAGAAGGGGTGGAGTGGGCGGGCTCAGGGTTGAGCCCCCTGCCCCTGGTGCTTGCAGAGTAGGGGAAGCTGCCCTGGAACCTAGCCCCCCCTATTTACATTAATTCTTATGGGAAAATTGGATTCGCTTAACATTGTTTCACTTAGAGTCGCATTTTTCAGGAACATAACTACAACTTTAAGTGAGGAGTTACTGTAATGTACTAATCTTTCCACCTTGGGCACATTTGCACCAAACCACGATAAAAAAAATCATACAAAATAATCCAAATAATAGTATATGAATGTCTTCCTCAGGGATGTCTGTTTCTCTATTTCAGGATTAACAAAAACTGCTCCTTTAATACCTTTACACTCTCCCTATCTCCATTTCCCAAAAGCCTGGGGAAAGTCTTTGCTGCATACCCTAAAAGTCAACAGATTTGGGTTCTGTTGGACCAACAGGGCCGCCCGGGGGGGGGGGGGGGGGGGGGCAAGTGGGGCAATTTGCCCCAGGCCCCGCGAGCCCTGGCCCGGCGGCGGTCCGGGTCTTCGGTGGCATTTCGGCGGCGGGGGGGGGGGGCCCTTCAGTGCTGCAGAAGACGCGGAGCGACTGAAGGGCCCCCCGCCGCCGAAATGCCACTGAAGACCCGGACCGCCGCCGGGTGAGTACAAGTGCTGCAGCTCCCCCGCTTTGCCCCAGGCCCCCTTAATCCTCTGGGCGACCCTGTGGACCAATGGAGATGCAAGCTCTGGCCTCAAAGGCCATTTACTGAGGAGCCATTGCCAGCAGCTTAATTTTACTTAAACCAAGACACAGCTAACTCAAGCGCCTCAGTTGAATCTTAACTGCTGAGGTACTACACAAAGGGAGAGAAGGTCTCTCAGGTTGTCAGGATCAAAACTGCTCAGGACTTTAAAGACATAACACAATACCTTGAAAGTGTGGCATACTAGCAAGTATGCTGAACTAGAACTCTCAAGATCAGGTCACCCCGTGACCTGCTGGGTGACCTTGGCAGTTGTTTCATCACCTGTAAAATGAGAATGCTTCTCTGCTTTGCAAAGCACTTTGCAATCTACTGATGAAATGTGTGACATACAGGCGTGGTTTTATTGTTATTATTGGACTTGGAAATGAGTTTTTAGCCAGTGTGGATCATGGAGCACAGGTATAAGGTGCTCTCTGCTAAATAAGAGGACCATCACTTTCTGCACTAGTTGCCATTTCTAAATCATCTTCAGATGCAGCCTTATCTAGAGAACACTACTGGAAGTCTGTTTCAAGGTGACAGATTCATGATCCATATCCAAAAGAAAAGTTCACAACCTTCTATCCAAATACAAATGAAAATGTGTGTGCCTGGCCACAGCTGTTCCTTTATCTGGTCATGCAGAAGCACTAGGCAGGGTGTGTGGGGAATCCAACAAGACCACCAAATTGTGAACCTGTATCACAAATGGTGAACAAACTTCCCAATCAAATCAACTGTAAGAAGTTCTAAATTACTTAAATGGCTTCAACCTTGTCTCAGCCAACTACACTTCATCCAAATGCCTTCTCTGTTAGGCACTGGGTAAATTTGTTCAACCACACAGACAAGGTGAGATGAAAGAAACAGAAAACCATGTGTCATCTGCATACTGAAGACACCATAACCCACATCTCACTAGCCCTCTGAATGGCCTCATGTCCCCATTGAATAAGAGGCATCACACAATGGATCCCTGTAGAACCCAGCATAGAAGAGCCTTTGGGAAAGATGAGGAAGTGCCCCATCCTACCCTCTGGACCTCTCAGAAAGAAAGGAAGAGAGACGCTCAACAGTAACTCTTTTTATCCCTGCTAGGATCTCCATGTGAATCAAGAAGTAACTCAGCAATGGTGTTGAAAACAGATGACCAAATCATCTGGGACACATGATCCTCAGCCATTGCCAGAAGGTGATAATTAATATGGCCATGATGTACCATTAATGACTTAGCTTTGTCAGAACACTTTAATTATTAATCATACATATTGCAGCAGTGCCCACAGGACCCAAACAAGATTAGGGCCCAGCTGTGTTCGGTGTTGCACAAACCACAGCAAGTCACGATTCCTGTCCCAAGTTTGAGTCCTTAAAGCAGTGGTTCCCAAACTTTAACAACCCGCGAACCCCTTTCACGAAAATATCAAATCTCACGAACCCCCTCCTAAAAATGAATATTTCCAGGGATTTTCTCCCTTATCTGAGCATAAATTATAGAAGCAGTGATCTTGGAAATTATTTGTTTTTTTTTTATGACATGCTCATTACACACTATTTATTACTACATTATTATTTATCATTACATTATTAATTTTATTACATTATGAAAACAGCAACACTCTTCCAAGATTTCACTTTTGTAGCTCATATCACTTCGTTTAAGCCTCCTACATGTTTCATCAAGGAGTACCAGACGTGAAACAGCATGAAGGTATTTAAGAAGCCAACTCAATTAAAGAGTTCCTCCCACAAGCATTTGGGTCTTGAGCAGTCCAGGAAAACAACGCATGACTACAACAAAGCTTAAACTTGTTCTGCCAGGAAGTCATGGGGCTCAGGCTGCCGGCCTCCATGCCCAGGGTCCCTAGGAACGGCTCTGTCCGCCATTACAGAATTTTTTCTGAGAACCCCCGATACATTTCACGAACCCCAGTTTGAGAACCACTGCCTTAAAGATAATGCTGTTGTTGCAACAACAACAAAAATACACTAGTTGTTAGCAGTTTTTATTGCCTCAAGATAGTTACTGTAAATTAAATAAAAGCAAACCCAAATTTTCATCTAACTGAAGCAAATATTTCCATGGGGACCCAGTGGCTACATTTTTCACATGGTTGTAGGGAGGGAAAGAAATTTCTGGGCAACACTTATTTTTGATTCTTATAGGTATTAGTTCATACTCCGATAACTGTCTGCCTTGGGCTTTCTGATTATTGATCTGTGCCAAAAAGCAGATCTCACATCTCCAGCAAGTATTTTGGCTAACATATTTTCCTCCTAACATTAATACTCTCTTTAATTTCAACCTCAAGAAGCAACAATAAATTGCAGAGTCCGTGGCTTTAGCTTGTAAAAGCAGAGCAGCCGTTGTGAATGTGTGTTGGACAGCTTGTCACAGTCTGCTGCAGAATCCAATTAATTCTCTTAGGTTATTATGCCTTTCTTCATTATATCTATTTTAATTTGGGGGGGGAAATAACTTTGGCTGTCCACCACAGTATTAAAAAATTCTTAATCCAAATTAATGGCAATTCCATAACACTTGCATATATATGTTGAAAATGTGGTGGAAAGTCTGATTTGCGATCTAAATTTATCAGTGGGAAGCATTAAATGTCCTTCCACATATCTCACAAGTAATTGATGAAAGCTCCCATAATAAACAATTTGATACTGTAATAAACAATTGGATACTGTAAGCTGGCATGGCTGTTCCTCCGCTTCCACTTCTGAGGGAGGCCACACCTCCTCGCAAAGAAAAAAAGTGGGGAATTAGCAGCTCTCGAGGGGCTCCGGCCTTCAAGCAGGGCGAGGCCGTAAACAGCGTGGGCTCTGACCTGCAATCAGGCAGAGCTGCAGCAGTTTATTCACCCTGCCTTTAAGCAGGGTTCTGGCATGGGTGGGTGCCACGCACAGTCTATGGAGCTCAGGTAGGGGTCACTGAGGGGTGCAGGCCCCCTGACCTAAGGAGGGGGGAGTACTGCCACCTCAGGGTCGGGTGGCAGAGGGGACACAGGCCATCCCAGCTCCACCGTGTCCAAGCCCAGGGCTCTAACAGTGGTGGAGTGGTCTGCCACTGGATCAGCGGGGATCCACCCACAACACGCTGACCTTGTCTCCAGCCAGCTCTCAACCAGAGAGTTGCCTGGTTTCCCTGGGCTGCTTCCTACTCTCCCCTTGGGGGTACTTGGGTCCGGTGGTTGTCCTCAGTCTCCCCGGGATATATGGCCAAGGGTAGTGGTAGTAGCTCCTCCGCGTTGGTAGTTGCAGGGCTCTCTGAAGGCTCATGCAGGCCCTTGGCGCAGCCACGGTTCTCCTCGGCATCCTTCTCCAGCACCAGAGAAAAGATGCCTAACCTCTGAGGATAGGACAAGAAGCAAAGGGCTTAAATTGCTGCCAGGGTGGTTTAGGTTGGTGTGGAGGAGCGGACTCACCCCTGCGGCGCCTCCTGCTGGTGACTTCTGGGAATTAGCTCGTTCCAGCTCTGGAGCGCCCTCTGCAGGCCGGTGATCCACCTGTCCTCTGGCCCCGTGTCCCTCCCAGGACCCCAGTGCCTTGTTGTCTGGGGTGCTGCCCCCTGGCAGTACACCCCTCAGTTCTGGGTCTCCCCCTCCCAGGGGAACCCCCACCCACTATCCCCACTTCACCTCAGTCTTGGCTACTGCCCAGTCTCCGTCTAGCCCCCATTCACTAGGGCAGACTGCAGTATCAGCCACTCATCACAGGCAAAGGGGTTTGGACTGGCTGCCTCCACCCACCCTCAGGCTGCCCCTCTGCAACCCCAATACCTAGGTGGGCCTAGAACTAGGCCCTGCAGCCTGGGGAGTTGCTGGCCTAGGGCTTCCCAGCTCCTAAGGCCTTTCCCCAGCCCTGCCTCACTCTAGGTCCCCCTGGGTGAGTTCCCCAGCAGCCAGGTCTGTCTCCCCCTCCCATCAGAGAGAGACTGTCTGTAGGCCTCTGGCTCACAGCCTTTTATAGGGACCAGCTGGGCCTGATTGGGGCATGGCCCAGCTGTGGCTACTTCCCCAATCAGCCTAGCTTTTCCCTGCCACAGCCCTCCCTCTGCAACAGCCTTCTCCCAGGGCTGTTTTAAGCCCTTCAGGGCAGGAGCGGGTGTCCACTCCGCTACAGCTGGACATTAGGAAAAACTTCCTAACTGTCAGAATGGTTAAGCACTGGAATAAATTGCTTAGGAGGCTGTGAAATCTCCATCACTGGGGATTTTTAAGAGCAGGTTGGACAAACAGCTGTCAGGGATGGTCTAGATAATACTTAGTCCTGCCTTGTGTGCAGGGGACTGGACTAGATGACCTCTCGAGGTCCCTTCCAGTTAGATGATTCTATGCATCTGTCTCCCTTGGCAGCTGCCTCCCAACTGAGCTGCTGGGCCGGCCTTTCATACTTCCCCTTCCTGTCCCACCCCTCTGCTTCCAGTGTGCAGAGGGTGGTCCTCCTGGCTCTGCCCACCAGGCAGCTTGCGGCGTTCCCTCTGCTTCCACCTCTGAGGGAGGCCATACTTCCTCGCTACAGATACCTTTACATTTATTAGGCCAAATCTTGGATTCCATATTAAGGGAAAGATTGTAACTCACTCTATCACAGGTAGCGGTATGGCATGGAGAGCAGCCTCAACAGACCCACTTCTTCCCCTCTGGCTTAGCTGGTGGGGAGTTGATGGACTGGTAGAGTGAACAATGCCTTGGCTCTTCCCCACAACTCACTTGCCAGCACAGAGTGGAGAGTAATCTGCACCAGATATAGGTGTGGTGTAATCTAACCCCCAAAGCAGACAGAGTAAAAAATGGATGGTTTGGGTGCTGAACTGAAAAATAATAAAAAAAGGAAATCCCAATTTGATTCTGACCAAAACAATTTTTTCTATTTTTCCTCATTGAATCAGAAAACTAGTTTCAAAATGTTTTTTCCCCCAACTGTAATGTTTTGAGATAATCCAAAACAATTTTTTAAAATTCATTTTGCATCGACTGCAATGTTCTGATCTACTCAGAACAATATTGACTTTTTCATTTTGATTTTGAGTGTTTTTCACCCTTGTTTGTACATTAAAAAAAGCCTGGCCAGATTTAAAATTGAAATTCTGTTTCAAATCAAAATATTTTTAAGTGAAACAGTTGAAACAAAATATTTTGATTCCTTTCATTCCTTTTCTAACCAAAACTATTTTCCAAATTCGTCCCAAATTCATCAAATAGCTTTCAACCCTGAAAAAATCCATTTTTCAGCAAAAATATTATCTGCTTAAAAAAAATGTGGCCATCGTTACCAGGGATCAGACTATGAGTCAGAGTCAAAGTTTGGTTCCTGATCTTTTCCAGAGACTGTGCAGCTATGTGTTATCTCTGACTCAGTACTCGTGGCAAAGCCACAGCTGCGCCTTCAGTTTTCCCTCAGTCAGAACTCTCTAGTGAAATAAACGGGAGCTTTGCCCGAACAAGGACTGAGTAAAAATTGAACAAGGACTTCAGGATTTAGCCTCTGAATGTCTGATAAAAAGCTGAGGCAAGCTGTTCTTTCATTTTTTACATACAGCTTTCATGAATTACTTCTGAGATTTATGGAAGAATATTTAATGCTTCCCGGAGAAACATTTAAGTAGCAAATCACACAGTCCCAGTACATTTTAAATATATGATATGTACCGGTGTTATGGAATCCTGGTTAATTAATTTGAATTAGTTGCTTATTGCTATTTCTTGGGATTTTACAGAACACAGCTTAAATTCTAAACAAATCTCTTTGACCTGTTAATGGGTTTTTATAAGGGCTGTTTAAGAACTCTCCTTGTGTTTGTCTACATATTTGAATGTAATTTGAATAGAGTTTTTCATGCTATTGAAGTAGATACAAAGAAATGTAACTTCCAAAATCCACAAAGTGAGTATCAATCCCAACATTAAATAGGGTTACAACGCTCTGTTAATGATATTAATACTTTGTAATTCTTCCCAGCATTTCTATAGTACCTTCCAATGGTACTATTGTCAGAGCTATAATGTAAAGACAGACCTGAAGAAAAGCTCTGTGTAAGCTCAAAAACTTGTCTCTTTCACCAGCAGAAGTTGGTCCGGTAAAAGATATTACCTCACCCACCTTATCTCTCTTAGAGCTATTATGAAACATTCTTTGGTAATTGTAAACAAATGGGCTGGCTCTTGGATGAGGTCAATCTTATGGATATGATTCAGGGCCTGGAAAAGGAGTTCAAAACAATCTAATCTGTAAATTGGACATAACTCCACTGGCCTTTGCTTAGCTTGATGTTCTCCTCACTTCATTCATGACTGTGGAAAATCTTCTCCAGAGAGATGGAAAATTTGGGTGAAAGGAATCTGACAAGGAGACAATGACAATTCAACAGAATCTCTTCCTCTTCATCTGCATCTTTATGTACTATAGCTTAATTATCACTAAACAACTCATTTAGGGCCTGATCTGAAGTCTATTGAAGCAACAGAAAGAATCCCATGGAATTTAATGGGTACTGGATGACATCCAGGGATTTCTACCTATCATTCTTCTGCATCTCTTTCTTTCAGTGCCACCAATTGCTACATCCACTTTTCAGAGCATTTTCATAGTCCACAGAAGCTCTCTTCCAATATCAGGTAGCTGATGAACCACATAGCATAATTCCTTAAATATAAGCTTCTGAAGTCTATTCTCATGTTTTATAGATACAGAAGTATAAATACAAATGTACTGCACAGATTTTATGTGCATTCTTTTTCCTGTGGCATCATACTACCTTACCCCCACCCCAGCTGCTAGGGCTTATTCTGAGCCTGCCAATGTCCAAATGTGGGACAAACTTCAAAAATGAGGGGCACTGGACAAATAATGGACCAGAAAGCTGATGCTTATGTGTGATTCGATGTTAAATAAATGTAACATTTTCTATAACCTCAGTCTTATTGTTCTGCACTGGAGAGAAACATTTTGCATCCAAAACTGTCTCCCTCCCTCCTCAACAGCATAAACACTGCCATATTACTTCTTCATTCCTGACAGGTGGCACCAGTTGAACTTGGAAGTTTGCTGGATAACATTCATTTTAATAATTAAAATTAAATTGATATTAAACAATTAGCACCAATATTTGTGTTGGATTATCCCTATGCCCAGTATTTAAAGGATTTGTAGGATGGCTTAGTTTGTTTATTTTTCTGGATCTAGATGCCATCTTAATTGTGGCTTGGAGCTTTAAATACAATAAACCCAAATTCTGGTTCATCTGATATAAAGCAGCATTGCCAACTGCAAATGTTCAAAATTCTTGAGTAAGGCCCCTCCCCAATTCTGAGATTAGTTTAAAAATCATGAGTTTTTTTTCTTTTAAATATTGACTTTTGGGAAGAGAAGGGTTATTTGCCTTCTGGTATTTGAGCCCTTAGAGATCATGTTTTCAAGCTTTTCTCCTCTGGCAGGAAGGCTAGAAATTTATATTTTTAAAATGAAAGCCAAGACTCTCAATCACCTGACTCCAGGAGCTGGGTTAAAAAGAAAAGACACACCAAATATTGTGAGGCTCCCAGTTAAACCGGAAGATTTTGCAATGGAGAAAGCGACTTCAGTATCCTTGAGTACAAAAGAGGATAAAATAAATAACTGAAATCTGACAGTGTGACCCTACTTTGAGCATCTTCTTACTCTGACGTACATTTCTCTCCTCTGCAGAGAGCTGGGAGAACATTCACTGAATCATGCATTCAATAAATTGTGTGACTTTTTTTTCCCCTTCAAATAAATTACTTGATGAATATTCATTATCCACCCAGCTCTGACAGCGAAACGTGCCTCCAGCACGCACTGCGTATTTGCCAGTTGCCGTGCGAGTTGTGCCTTCCTGGTTTCATGAAGTTCCAGTGTGTCAGGAATGAGGACTTGCAGCTGCACCTGCCCACTGTCCGTGCAGTCTATGAGCACAGCTGAGCCACAGCAGGGCCTCCCCGATTGACCACTCCTCCTGACTGGCTGAGGAAGTCACCAAGCCTGCTCTTAATCCCAACAGCAACAACTGCTCTCTGGCTTCTTAAAGCGCATGCCTGCAGCTGTGATCTCTCGTGTCTGCCTTGCTCTAGCTCTGCTCCTGCCTTGTTTCCAGCTTTGCTCCTACCCTGCCCAGTCCACTCCAGATCTGCTCAGTTTCTGACTCTGACCCTCTGCTCTGACCACTAGGCACAACTGCCGCTGCTCTGACCACAGGCCTGACTGCCCACGTCCCAGTTCAAGACACACTGCTGCTAGCATATGTGGCTTACAAAGCCCTTTAAGAGACAAGACCTACAAGTGTTTTAAGTTCACAAGTCTGAGGCAGAAAATCTTTTGCCCTTACAGCAGACATTGTGTACAAATTATTGTCTGAGCAGAAAACAGAGCTCCAACCCTAGACATAAGTAAAGAGGCATGGCTATGGGACATACGCCTGACCACCTGGCTCCTAGCCACTGTCAGCCCACAAGTAACGTAGGAGTAGACCAAAACAGCTGGGAGCAACCATCAGGAGCTCACTAGATACTGGAGATGCATGCTAACAGTGTGTAGGCAGGCTCCAACAAGAGTCAGGCATCCTTTCTGCAGAACTCATCAGTTCTAATGGGTCACACAGTGAGGATTGCATTGGTCACCCCAGACAAACTAGGAAGTGTTTTTTTGGAAGCTTTTAATGTTATCACCTTCCTTTTTAGCATCCTGCTGTTGGTGGCCATCTTGCTGTAAACCAGCAGCATTTAAATGTGTGAAAGTCTAGCCTCAGTTTTCATCCTGCTTGTACCTTGGTTTAACAATGAGAAGAGTTTGACAGTTTAATATAGTCCAAGAGGTGGCAGATAAAAGGTGTTTCCATTTGATGGCATACTAGCGTCAGGAAGAGGCCAGTGCAAGCTGCCTCAACCATGACCTGGACTCACCACCTGTGTGGAGGAGAGGATAGTTCAGTCTCCATACACAGACAGTATGTGAGGTCTTGGTTTCTCTGTTGAGACTGCCAGATATGGACTGAAACCATCAACTCATTTCACTGAGGTCACCAAACTGCCATCAGGTCGTAATGACTGTCAGTCATTAGTGACCTATCTGGATTCAAGTCAGTGACCTAGAACTGAAAGAGTCTGTAACCCATTACCAGCCTCTTTGCCACCTTTTACTTAAGAAATATCAAGCTATAGAACAACAGAAGGGGGGAAAACTCAAAGGGAAGCAGATGGAGCAGAAGTAATAATGAAATAAGTAGAAGCAATGGGAAATCGGGACGGGCAAATGGCGTGGGAAGATATAGACCCTGGGATTAGTTTCATATTTGTGTCCATCATTGTTTATCAGCTGTGCATCCATGCCTCATGGTTTCAACATTGAGAGACCATTTACACTGCTTGACTTTCAGATTTACAGGGTTTTTATTTTGCAGCAATTTAGTTTTGTAACTTGCAAAGAGAAGGATGCTTTTGGCTGGCAATTAGTAAAATTGTGGTGAGTCAACCCTTCACAGAGGTGGCTCACTCACTACCTCCCACAAATTCTTCTAAAAATAGCTGCTGCAGAAATACCTTTCCAATAGGAAAGCAGACCAAAATAAAGAACTTTGTCCATAAAAACTTAAAGTTCTAGTTTGGCGGTTAGGAAAGAAAGCAGACAAGAATGAAGATGCATCCAAACAATGTGGAGTGTGCTCATTTACTTATCACATAGATGTGCACTAAAAAGACACACAGGAAGAATTTACTAGGGATAATGGTACAGGCATATTTCTATAGGCTCAAAAGGTCAATAGATGAACTATAAGTAAAACAGTGCTAATGTATCATACCATAGAGAGAGGCAGCATGGTTTTTCCTTCCTGACGTGCTGGATTGTTTTTTTTAAAAGCATGAAGCAAGTTCAAGCAGCGGGGAAGGAAGTCTTGAATATGTGAATAGGATGGATATGTTTTTTACAATGTGCTGAATTTTGCTGTCAGTTATGCCATTGTAATGCTAGAATAACTATTACATTCAAAGAGTCATTTTGGATTTACAGTGGTGTAATTGACAGCCAGATGTAGCCTAAAGATATCAGTGACCAATCCAGTGTTAATTTGGCTTTCTTATATAAGGGTGTATGTGTGTGTTAAACCAGCATTCTCTTAAGAGCCAGAAATGTTTCTTGGCTGAAGCATAATGCTGGGAAATATAGTGCAGAACGAATTGCTTTCACTGTTCATCATGAATCAACACGAGAGATTGGACAAGATCATGATTTGTGATAGATTAACCTCCAGAGGTCTGGAAGCAGTAGGCTTGCTCTGCCTTTTCTGGAAGTAGCCTTATTGACTTACTCACCCCATCAAGGGGACATGAAGGTGGCTACTGGGCTTGCTTCCTTTATCTAAAGCAGTGGTTTTCAACCTGTGGTCCGCAGAGCCCTGGGGGGCTATAGACAATGTCTAAGATTTCCAAAGGGGTCTGCACTTCCATTTGAATTTTTTTAGGGGTCCACAAATGAAAAAAAAAGGTTGAAAACCACTGATCTAGAGCATTGAGAACTTAACTCTTTTGCTGCTCTGGGCTTTCAATATTAAAAAGCACCCCAGAGTTATATGCCCCCTTATGCTTTGGGATCCCAATTCTGCAAGTAGTTCCTTTGAAGTCAACGGATGTGGAATAAGGGCTGCAGAATTGGGGCCTGGGATGTTGTGACCTACTCAATCTCAAGTGAGCCTAGGTATTTTTTTAACAATTAATATTTAAGGGTCAAAGCAGCAGGATCCCATGGAGGAATTTCTTGGATTATAAGAGGTGCAGAGGTTGAATGAGCAAGTCTGCTCCCGGAGAGACACCATGAAGGGTGGGGAGGCTGCCCATCCCCAGTTCCATGAGACTGAGAAGGGATTAAGTAGCCTGTTTGAGGGGGTGGGAGGAAGCATGTCAATGACAAACACAACTGCTACTCCTAGGCCATTCCACTGCCTTTGTCTCATCCTGGAACCAGTCCTGCTTGGGGCCACGTTGAAACTGGTTGGGCACAGGAATACAAGTCGCTGGTTCATCTCACTCCAACTCACTGACCTCAAGCTCTGTATGTTTCCTGCTGTCCACCTGACCCAAGTCCCTACCTGGAGCCCTTAAACTTCCCTTTGTAAAATAGGGGTCTGTACTTGGGGCACTGCTAATAACATTATCCATCTCATCATAGTACAGGTGCATCCTTGGGGAATGACCACACTGGGAGCTATGGTCCTTTCTGGAAGAGCATCTTAATCCTTTTGATTTTCTCCTGACATTGAGGTCAAATTAATTGGATTCCACGCTCAGCCAGCTTCATTGAAATGTCATCATATAGCTTGGCATTTTGCTTCTTTCTTCCACAGTTGTGGGCCTCATTAGCATCTCACCAGAGATCTACCAGTACCTAGGTGTTGACCTCTGGCCAGCTGGCAGCACACAGATACAATGACTTCTTGGTTACATTCTCACACAACAGAGCTCTGTATTGGAGATGGATGAGTAGAGTTGCTGCTGGTGGAACCTGAGTGCAAATGTGGGGAATGAATGCCAAGCAGGCCAATATGCAGTGGAAGGTGACTTCCTGTCACAAAATGGGGTATACGTAGATGGCAAGAAAAGACCACAAGGCAGGGCGGCCTAGGATATTGTAGTAAAGCACTGGAAGACTGACATAACAATTGAGGACTACTACAGAGCTATCCTATGCTCCTATAATAGATAGGTTATGCCGATGGCTGCCAAGGAAAATTTACTCCAAGCCTACCCTATATCCCTAATCACTCCCACACACAAGTGGCACAGCTTTGGTGTGCGGACTGGAGTAGAGCTAACAGGAACATTTGAGCTATGTCTCCTGTTAACTCGCTAGTGAAGACAAACCCAACCTTTGATAAAGATTCAACATACAAAAATTTAAAATGAAAACTATCTCCTCATTAACCTCTTGCCTTGAGCTTGGCACACTTGCCCACTTTTAATTATTGCCATGCTCAGCTTCAGGTTAGAACATGGAGGGTGGGATCCAGGAGCAGATCTATAAATCTTGGGCAAGAGCAGAGAGAAACAGATCTGTGCTGCCACCAATAATTTCAAAGCAAAATAACTGGGTAAATAGCTAACAGGGCCGGCTCCAGGCACCAGCTTAACAAGCAGGTGCTTGGGGCGGCCAAGGGAGAGGGGCGGCACCTGCGGCAATTCGGGGGTGGCAGGTCCCTCACTCCCTCTAGGAGCGAAGGACCTGCCGCTGAACTGCCGCCGCCGATCGCGGCTTTTTTTTTTTTTTTTTTTTTACTTGGGGCGGCAGAAATGCTGGAGCCGGCCCTGATAGCTAAGCATTAATTCATGTTAACACAGAGGCATTTTGTGTGCGCCTCTGTTGTATCTACAAGTCAGGAAGGCAATATGCAGGTAAAAATAAAACCATTCTGTGTGCATCTGTTTATGGATACAGAAAAGGTGGAGCTGTAGGATTCACTGTATAGGAATCCTTCAGTCTTATAGGGTGAAGTTCATCCCTGTGCAGAGAGGCCCACAGAAGGCCATATGCACCCCGTGTTAAGTGTTCAAGTAGTTAAATAGTGCCAAAGGCAATCTGCGGATGGGCTGCAATAATTTACAAGGATAAAATATTGTATGCTTCTGGCGACATCATAAATGCATAGTATATGATTATTCTGTGATGTAGTTAATACCAACAGCAACATGACTTGGATGAAAGCTGTGATCTCATTGGCTGAAAAAAACTTGAACACATGATTTTCTCAGAATTCTACAAATATTGGTTCAGATTTTTAATTGACTGTGCTTGTGCCTGTTTTATGTTGGCTTCCTTTGGTGGAAGAGTTTGCTGGCAGGAACACTCAACAAAATAGTCAATATTGTTGAATATTTGCAGATAGTGAATTTGAAATCCTGAATATATGCACCAAAAAAACAATTCTAAGAGATACAGTTAACCAGACAGAGAACAGAGATACGCCATATGACCAAATGTCAAATCCAGACCAATCAATCCAAATTTTAATACTGAAAACTCACACCAAACTATTCACAAACAAGCTAGGGTCTAGAAATCATTCGCACTAGAATAATTTCAAGTAAAGAATAAAGTAGAAAATATTACAGTCTCATCAATGAAATTCATAAACAGAAAAAGAGGCTAAACACATTGATTAAATCATTGTTGGTAAGTTATTCACCAGGGCTACTGGCAACTGTGCATCTGGGTAATATTCAATTCCCAACTCTGTGCATGTTTCAAAATGGGTTTTTCTTAGTGTCTAACAGTAAGAGTTACCCCAAAGAGCTTTTTGAATGAATGGGGTATGGACTACATTTTTGTTCTGTGTTCGTAGAGCACCTATCACATCAGTGTCCTGGTCCATTACTAGGTCTCCTAAGCACTATGATTCTAGTAATAATAATAGTAAAACAATGAGATGATAAAAATGGCAATAGATATCAACTGAAAAGAAAAACCAGGCATATCTGAGTGTGAGACCTTGTCTATGCTTGTGGCGGTGTGTAGGGCACGTGTAGCTACTCGCATCAGTGAAAGTTTCTGACAATGGCAAAGGATTCTGCAGTGGGGAGTTGCTGGTCACTTTCCCTGCTGCCTCTCCTCTGCCAGAGGCTTTCCTCACTGCCGGAGCCTTTCACTGAGGCTGGGAAAGGTTCCAGCAGCAGAGAGGCAGTGGGACACTACACTGCTAAAAGTAGCAGTGAAGATGTGGGATGCACTGCTTAGATGTGTAGAGAGCTGTGTAGGGTACATACCCTAGGGTTCAGGCATGTAAGGTGCTCTACATGCCTAAGCAGTGCCTCACCATCTACTCCACTATTTATACCTGTGCTAGCTGGGCATGCAGTATCTGTACTCTACATACCCCCATATGTGTAGACCTACCCTAAGAGATACCTTGAGTCTCACTGGTAACCGTAAAACAGAAAATGCCAGAGTTTTTTACTATATGGGAAATATTTATATAGCTATAATAAGCCATGTGCATTACGTAATCTCTGTAGTGTGGCACATGCTCCCCAGAACTAGGTTAAACATGACCTATGAAATGATGTACAAACAAAACCAGATGTATTAGAAATGCAGACAACCCGCATCTTAAGAAAACATATTTGAGACTGCCAATTTCAAGATATATTAAGATTTGAAAAATATTAGCCATATCTGCAAACACCCACACACTAAATCATACATACTGTATGCTGCTTTGCTGGCAATTAGCCTGGAATTTAAAATAATGAGTGCATTTAGAGATTATGTTAGGCAATACATTATATGTATATGACATGGCTGAATATTAAAATACTGTATTCAGCTGATCGCAGGTACCCAATGAATATGTGAACTACCTGTGTAGAACAAGAACAGACAGCTGCAGTCTTGAGCACTATCCCACCTTGAAAACCATTGCACCTAATAGAATTTTGGGAGTAATATAGAATTAGCCAGTCAGTGATGCTTGACATTGTGACTTCCTTCCTCAGAGTGTCACTGATTAATGTCCTGATGGCATTTTTTGTAACAGAAAGTGTTGTTAGTCATGGTGTCCTGTCCAAATTCCACTTGGGTAACTGCATTCTACTTAATTCATTCCCCAGTGCTCAGCATAAATAAATCGTCTATGCCCTGTTTAGAGGCTCTCGCACACACCCAGAGCGACAGCAGAGCCGCTCCATAGAAGCTACCCTGCCACCCGTTTCACATGGGAAAAGCACTGAAGAATCCATATAAGGGAGCATCCTCTGACCCTGCACTCTCTCCTTACCTGACCTACCATTATTTCTTCGTGCTCCACCTACATGTGGCTGTGTAAGGAACCTCTGCAGAGCTGGGCTTGATACCACTCATGGGGTTTACATTCCTTGCCCAATCTCCCTCAGTCTTGCCTTGGTTCTGTTTCTAGAAGGCTGCTAGAACTAGGGCCAGCCAGAAAACAAGAATTCCATTTCATGAAAAATTTCAAGGTTTTGGCCTTTGGTTTGCTTTCTCTCTGGATGAAATCAAGACCTTTCCAATTTTTTCTACGAAAAACTGAGCAGGGAGACATCCCAGAATAGCCAATAACCTGGAGGTTAGGGCACTCAGCTGGAATGAGTGAGTGCCCTGACCACTTGGCTGTTCTGTGGTCTCATTCTCTCATTTTGACCAGAAATTCCATCCTAGATTTCAGAAGCCTTCCTGATGTATCAGTTTTGGGAAAACTGATACATTTCCACTAAAAGTTTTGGTTTTGATGAATCAGCATTTTCTGACAAAATTCCCAACCAATTTGACTTAGCACCAACATTGTGGCATTAAGATTGTCACATTCCTGCCCTGAACTGTTGTGTGACATTATTGTATGCTGTTTAAAAGACCCATTCTACCCCAGATGTGGCTATGTTGCTTAATTGATGACGTGGTGCCTGTGCATATCAAGCTCAATCCTGCACCACTGAAGTCAATAGAAATTTTGCCACTGAACTGTATGGAGCAGGAGCAGACCCATAATTAGTAATCAAGTGTTGGGATTACTTTATGATTTTTGGACAAAAGTTGCTATATAGTTGTCACTTATTGTCTGGTAAGCTGTATATGACTAAAACACCCAGGTCCAACTGTATCGCTAGTGTGACCCCACTGAAATCAATGAAACTACTCACAGAGAAAGGTACCATTTAGTGTGAGAAAGGGTGGCAGAATCTGGCCCAAAGAAAAAATAAAAGGAGAAATGCTACATGTAAATATATCAGACAACATGAATGTCTAATGCTGGCTATCTACCCTGCCACTACAGCTTCAGGAACACCAGTGTCACACGCAACCCTAAATTCATATAAAGAACATAGAGTAGCCATACTGGGTGAGACCAAAGGTCCAATCTAGCCCAGCATCCTGTCTTCCGACAGTGGCCAATGCCAGGTGTCCTGGGGGAAAGAACAGAACAGGTAATCATCAAGTGATCCATTCCCTGTCACCCATTCCCAGCTTCTGGCAAACAGAGACTAGGGACACCATCTCTGCCCATCCTGGCTAATAGCCATTGATGGACCTATCCTCCATGAATTTATTTAGTTCTTTTTTGAACCCTGTTATAGTCTTGGCCTTCACAACATCCTCTGGCAAAGAGTTCCACAGACTGAAGAAATTGTGTGAAGAAATACTTCCGTTTGCTTGTTTTAATCCTGCTGCCTATTAAATTCATCAGTCAGCAGCAGCACAACTATCATCTGCACTACATTTGCTACAGCTCCTGTTTGATCACCACCTGCCTGCATCACATCTGACTACTAACAGATTGCCTTAGTTCTGCTCTCAGAAAATACTGACTGAAAATTAATCTAAACCAAATGGACACTTGTTATTCTTAGAATCCTCTCTAGCAGCAGCACAGCACAACTCCTGGACTAAATATTATTTGACTTTAATCAACATCACTGACATCAGACAGAAAGGTTTGTTTTGCAGCCTTTAATGTGAACCCAGTGAGGAGGTACTCCTATATAACTTGCTGTATCACAGTATGTGGAGCCTACTAGATAGATCCTGTCATCATCTTCCTCCAAAATTATCTTTCATATTGCAAAAAGGACACCTTTATTGGCATGTATCTGTGTGGCCCACACAGCTTAAATCTCTCCTCGGGCCTCATGTGTGTGTCTGAGTCACCAAGTGTGGGTGTAACAACTGTACCAGTTATTAATCTTTTTGAAATGTTTTTTTCAGTAATTAAGGGAGTACAGTATGTAGGCAATCAGCTCTCTGTGTTGTAGCCAATGAACAGCTATCGAGCAGATTTTGTTGGCTCCTTCAGCCAAATTGCTCTTTTCTTGGCAACTGAAGTGTACATCAACATAAGTGTAAAGTCAATTTCCATTTTTTTTAAAAGATGTACTTAATCATTACTCAGGGACTATGCAAACCACCGAAACGTGGCACTTAATGTAACCAATAACGTATCCGGTGCACAAGTGTGAGAAGAGAAGATGCATTGCCTTAGCTGGAAAAAAACTAGGTAGTGTCACATTACACTTTCCTTTAAAAAAAAAAAATCCTAATCTGGGCTACTCATATCCCAGTGATTGCACAAATTTCTTCTGTGAACTGCCTATACTGAAAATCAGAACAACTCAATTATTTGTCATGGGATCTAAGTTCCTAAGAGAGATTTGTCTTGAGCTCAAGTGCTAAAGGCCTATGCCTTTTGGAGGAGGGAGAAATGAGTTCTAACCTTGCTATCACCATGAAGTTATATATGGCAATGGTGTACATCATCATGGAATCATAGGGACTACTGATTTGTCACACTGCATTGTGGTTGAAAAAGAAAATTTGAGATTCCATACTTCACTAACCTACACTAGTAGCCCTTTTCCTGGCTGAATTTGAGCTTTTCAGGTTCTCTAGAATTTACTGTGGCAGGTTTGGCCACCCCAGAGCATATTGGGCAATGTTCTTTGCCTCAGGTTCTCACCTTGTGGGAACATCCAACAAACAAAAGTTCCTTTAACATGCCCCTGACTTCTCCCTCCACTGCACCCCTCTCACTGTTGCTGTCCTTGGTCAGTGGAGACCCAGAATTCAGAGGTGCTTTCGTACGAGTTCATCTCCCACCCTGCGGGGTTGGGGGAGAAGAGGGAAGGAGAGAAGGCACCTTGCTCGCTCCGCCAGCTGTTCTGCTGGCATGTCTTGAGGTCCCACCACTTAACACAACTTTCAGTGATTTCAGCTGTTAGTGGGGGAGCCTTACTGCTAGTGCAGTTGGGAAGTCTCTCATGAGAGACACTGTCCCATAGCAGGCCTAATGCTTAGACCTGATTTTCAGTGATATCAGCTCTACTGATCTGCAACAAAAGACCCAATTGAGTCTTAATTAGTTCTACCCTTCTCCTTGGGCTGCCACTTTGATGTAGTGGAGAAGCTTGCGTATACTTAAGATCCTAAAAGTGATGCCGTCGGGAGTCCTGTACTCTTGGTAGGGTCACCCATGGCAGTAAGGTCAAAGGCAAGATACCAGACAAAGTGCAGCCCAACACAACCCAGTATAAGACCTCAATGGCAGAACATGCGGATGAAGCAAAATCACCTCTCAATGGCTGCGAAGGCAGATGAAGGCTGCAATGGAGGAGAAACCCCCAGTCATGTTGGATCTCCTTGCCACTGAACACAGATGCCTCTTCCAGCAAGATTTGTGTGACTGGTGGTGCGCATCAGCTCCCCCATATTAAACTACTCATGCACAGGTTTCTTTCACAGGAAGAACTTTTTCCCCACCCCTACCCTTAAAAGTCCTGCAGCGATGAGTGAGTGGTGACAGGGATAGGTGAAGTGATCACCAGGAGTCCCTAGTCACAGACCTACATGCAGGCGATGACCGCAAGATGGTCATCATGTGCCTCTGGACTGGGATAGGGGAGCATTTTTGGCAGCAGTGGTCATGACTGAGCAGGCCTTTGTAGGAACTCCTCTGCTCACCCCATATAGGGAAGGGGATAGAAAAGGTTCACCAAACATAGGCTATCCCACCATACCTGACTGGATAACCGTGTCCAGAGGGATCACTCCCAATGCTGTCGAAAACCAAAAATGTTTCTTGCAACTTGCAATGTCTGTACCCTATTAGATGAATCAAAAAGTGAAAGACCCAAATGCAGAACAGCAATTGTTGCCCAAGAACTTCCGAGGTGCAACATCAACATCGCTACTCTGAGCAAAACAAGACGTGCAGATGAAGGCCACTCGAGGGAAGAGGGCGGTGGTTACGCTTTCTTCTGGAAAGAAAAACCACCAAGCGACAGGTGAATACAAGGTGTTGGCTTTGCAATCAAGAACCTTCTAGTCAGTTGCCTAACTGAGCTCCCTGTTGGCCTCAATGAGCGCCTTATGACCCTCTGCATCCAATTGGTCAATAAGTCATTTGCCACTATCATCAGTGAATATGCGCCAACACTTGACGCTGAAGAAGAAAAGAAAGAATCCTTCTACACTGACCTTGATAAAATTTTGTCATCCATTCCAAAAACAGATAAGATAATCCTCTTAGGGGACTTTAACGCAAGAGTTGGCCAAGATTCTAATATATGGAGTAGCACCACTGGGAAGGAAGCAGTGGGCAAGACCAATTGCAATGGCATCCTTCTACTTAACAAATGTGCATAGCATGACATTGTGATCACAAACACAATCTTCAGACAAAGCAACAAGTACAAAACAACTTGGCAACACCCCCGCTCAAAACAGTGGCATCTCCTCGACCATGTCATTGTAAGAACACAGGATCTAAGAGATGTCCAAATCACCTGTGTCATCAGAGAAGCTGATAATTGCTGGACTGACCACCACCTGGTCAGGGGCGTAGCCAGGTGGAGGGAACAGGGGAGCGAGAGAAAAAAAAGGCGCCACCAGCTGCGGCGCTTTTACTGATGGGGTGGCGCTCCGGATCTTCGGCGATACTTCAGTGGCAGGACCTACACTCACTCTGCAGGTCTTCGGCAGCATTTCGGCTATGAAGCTTCAGTGCCGCCAAAGATACCTGGAGCTAGTGAAGGGCCCACCACCGAAGTACCGCCGAAGACCCGGAGCGCCGCCCCGTCAGTAAAAGCGCTGCAGCGGGTGGCGCCTTCCCCCCCTCCCCCACTCCCGGGTGAGTAAAATTTAAAAGGCGCCACTTGTGCTCGGTGGGGGAACGGCCACTGACCCATTCCCCCCGAGTTATGCTACTGCACCTGGTGAGATCTGTCATGTCCATCAGGATTGCACCAAAACATAGAAAGCAATTCAGATCACACATACAGCAATACAGCATCCAAAGACTTCAATCCTCAGTGCACCAAGAGAACTTCCAAACACTCCTCAGTGAAAAACTGACCATATGCACACCTGGAAATGACAACACAAGTGTAATTGAAGACTGGGAAGCCCTATAACAGAACATCCATGAGACTTGCGAGAAATGCATCAGCCTTGCTACCCACTGCCATCAGGACTGGTTTGACAACAACAACATTGAGATTACAGCCCTTTCGGAGCAGAAGAGAAAAAGCTTTCTGCCACTGGCAAAACCAACCACTATCCAGTCAGAAACAGAGTTCTTTCCATCAGCTCAAAGCTGAAGTTCAAAGGAGGATATGAGATGTCAAAAAACAAAGGGCAGGAGGAGAAAGCAAAAGAAATCCAAACATTCGCTGACAGACATGAAATGCAGAGCTTCCTTTGTGAGATAAAGACCCTGTATGGACCAAGGTCATGTGGCCTCACACCTCATATCTGAAGATGGTAGCACCCTTCTTAAAGATAATGAATCCATCAAAGAGTGCTGGAAGGAACACTACCAAAAGCTTCTAAATCGAGAATCGTCTGTGACTGACAACACCAATGACTCCATCCCTCAGCACGCAATCTGGGAAACTTTTGCCAACCTGACACCTGAGGAGGTCTGCAAAGCAATTAAACAAATGAAGAATAATAAAGCACCAGGTCCTGATGGCATACCATCTGAAGTACTGAAAGTGAGGTGAGAAACTCTGACTAACAAGCTTCACTTGCTGCTCCTCAAAATCTGGCGCACTGAAGAAACCCCTGCCGACTTACGTAATGCTAACATCATCATCATTTTCAGAAAGAGAGACAGAGCTGACTGTGGCAACTATCGAGGCATTGCCCTCCTCTCCATCACTGGGAAGATTCTTGCTAGAATCTTACTGAATCTCCTGCTCCCTCTTGCAGGGAAAGTACTTCCAGAGTCCCAGCACAGCTTCAGACCATCACGAGGCACCAGCGACATGATTTTTACAGCCAGGCAGATCCAGGAAAAATGTCAAGAACACCACCAGGAGCTGTATATGGCCCTTATCGATCTGACCAAAGCCTTTGACGGTGTCAACCATGAGGCTCTGTGGAAAATCATGTCAAAGTTTGGCTGCCCAAGCAAATTTATCACCATTGTAAGACTCCTCCACGACCAGATGACTGTCTCCAGCCTGTGCAGTGGCTCTACCTCTGAGCCCTTTGTCATCCGAACTGGTGTAAAACAAGGTTGTGTACTGGCACCCACCCTTTTCTCCATTTTCTTAGCAGCTATGACAACACGAACCAAAGACCATCTACCACAGGACACTGGCATCCAATATTGGACTGATGGCAACCTCTTCAACCTTTCTCGTCTCTGTGCCAGAACCAGGGCCGGCTCCAGGCACCAGCATAGCAAGCTGGTGCTTGGGGTGGCACATGGAAGGGGGCGGCACGTCCGGCTCTTCGGCGGCAATTTGGCGGGGGGTCCCTCACTCCCTCTCGGAGGGAAGGACCTGCCGCCAAATTGCCGCCGAAGAATGAAGCGGCGGCGGTAGAGCTGCCGCCGATCGCGATCACGGCTTTTGGGGGGGAGGGGCTGCTTGGGGCGGCAAAAACCCTGAAGCCGGCCCTGGCCAGAACTAAAGTAATATCAGCAACAATAACCAAACTCCAGTGTGCAGATCATTGTTCTGTAGTTGCACACTCCAAGGAGGGTCTACAAACAGGTTCCCTGAAGCTTACAAAAGCATAGGGCTAACTCTGAACATCGTCAAAACAAAAGTTCTCCACCAGTCAGTCCACAGTCAATCATCAGACCCAGCAAGGAAGATCTACATTTACAAAAGAAGAACTGGAAAATATAAAATACTTTACCTATCTTGGTAGCCATCTCTCAGAGAGGGCAGACATAGATGTCGAGATTCAGCACAGAATCCACTGTGCCAGCCTTGCCTTTGGCAGACTGTCTCGCCAGATGTTCAACAATCTCAACACCAGAACACATACTAGACATTTAGTTTATAAAGCAGTGGTAATCCCAACTCTCCTCTATGGCTGTGAGACTTGGGTGACCTACAGAAAACACCAGAAAAACCTGGAATGCTAGCAACAGCACTTTCTTCGGAAGATCCTCAACACAGAGTGGGACGATCATCACACTAATGTCAGTAACATCTTCAATGTTATGGCCCAGATTATTCAGCACCAGCTGAGGTGGAGTGGGCACATGCCTGACATATACTTACCAAAACAGCAGCTGTATGCCCAAAGGAGAAAGGAAACAGGGAGGCCAAAAGAAAGGCTTTAAAGACACCCTCAAGATAAACATCAAAAGATGTGGCATTTACACCACACACTGGGAGACAGCAGCCCAAGATAGGGATAACTGGGGAAGATTTGTCAAGAGGGAACATCCACTTTTGAGGAAAATTGCCTTGCCCCGGTCGCAGAAAAAACCCAGAAAAGAAAGGAAAGACAATTATCATGCAACAATTGTGGCCCAGTGCTGTCTTCCAACAACACCTGCAATGTCTGCCAACGAGCCTCTGGCTCAAGGGTCGGACTGCTCAGTCACCAAAGTACCCATGAAAAATAAAACCTGTGAAAGAGATCATCCTTTACCTCGAGGGATCGCCGATGATGAATTAGTTCTACCATTACACAGTGGAGAGGGGGAGGGTCAAATGGTGTCTAGGACCCTTCAGCAGAGCCCACACCACCAGGCACAAATACCTCTCCCCATCCTCTGATCTCTACTAGGCTTTGGCACCCCTACCTACCAAGCACAGTTCAGTTGAGGGTGAACAGTTCTGCTGCCCTTGATTGACACAAAGATAACAATCCTTTATTACCCTTGCAGCCAATAACAAAGTGATTTGCAATCCAACACCTGCCAAAAGTGATCATTTAAGCAAAGCAGCTCCATTTGCTGCTCACCTAGGCAGAGTGGGTGTGTCCATGCAAACAAGGTTGGCTCCTGAAGTCGTCCTCCCCAGCTTATCACTAGATGTCAGGGGAGAGCTAATTCAGACCCTGCTTACATCTCTAGCTAGCAGAAAGTGACTGTATACAAAACAACTTTAGAAATAGATGTGGGTAAGCAAAGAAGAGAAAGACAGTGACAAGCTGAATTGTGTTCTAGACCTGTCTGTTACATAAGGGCCAGTTCTGAGGAAAATAAATTTGTGAAAAACAGAGGTTCTGAACAAACACAAGTAGCAAAAGAGGAGAAATAAACTGGAAGCAGATTTTTTTCAAATAGATATTTGGAGCTCAATGTCTTGGTCTCCTGATTATTCTTAGCTTAAACTACCTACAGCAATGCTTTGAATTACCAGTTTTGCCCCATTAGGTAATTAATGTTGCAGTTATGTACAAGTTTCTCCTGTATCATTGCATTCACTTTATCTCCTATGGTCATCATTTCAGCTTCTACTGCATGAAAGTACTTTTTGTCTGTTTAATTGGGGATACTTCTTCTCTGACTTGTTCCATCTGTGCAGTGTGTATGTTATTACCTTCTTTATTTCTGGGGAATGGTGTTAGATCCAGTGCCTCAGCAAGGCCTTTTAAACTCAATTCTTCGATATGCAAAGACAGCAAGCTCACCCATATGGTGGCAAAGGCCTTTGCTGTTTTGATTTTAGGCAGATTACGTGTATCATACATGTCACATAACCTCTCTCCCCCTCAGCTTACCTATCCATTAAATGGTTACAACAACATTTTGGGCTAGATGATGTCATTTACACATAGGCCTGCATTGGGGGCAATGTAGAGATGAGCTACCCCAGGAAGAACTCTGGGTAGGAATGTACCTCAAAAGGCAAATTTTCTTTCAGAGAGTCCTGTCACATAGAGGAAATGTGCTTGCTGCACCAGTTCTGGGATAATGCAAAGTGCTCCTCTCCCTGCATTGCCAGCTGTGCTGGCCACTGCATGGCCTTGCCTCATCTGGGGTGATTTACACTCCCAGGAGTAACAGCAGGAAAGAGTCTTTAGTGGCTGGCTTGGCCTTTGCATGTGGGGACAAGGTCATAGTAGGAGAAGGAAGGCTCCTGAGGCCCTTTCTTCCTCCTTCACCTACACAAGGAGTGAGGACAACCTAGCCCTTTACATGGGGCTTGTAAAGTGCTTTGAGATCTTGGGATGAAACTCAAAATACTATTACAACAAATAGATTAAATGACCTTAAAATAGCCTGGTGGTAGTAAAGAGTTCTATACATCCTCTTGCATGCTGCTATCGCATGACCCCCTCCTCAAGTTGATATTATTTTATATAATGGTAGCATCCAGAGGCCCTACTCAGGATCACAAACCCATTGTGCTGGGCTCTGTGCAGACTTCTCCTTCAATGAGCTTTCTGTACATGAAAGGACAGACCTCTTGTATGATCGTCCTCTGCTCAGAAGCGAGAAAAAAAATGTTTCCACAAGCAAAAGTTAAGAAATGGCAGGAAATAGCAATGGTCTAGCTACTAGAAGAAGAAAAATATGCTACCCAGCCAAAGCGTTCAAGAAATTTAAAAGTACAGAGAAAGAAAAGAGATAATAATCAGTCTGCTAGAAATGAGATGCATTAACAATTGCAGGGAAATATTTAATAAGATCCACTAAAAAGAAAATCTAATAGAGAAATTCAAACTATCTAAACGGAGAATCTTACAGGAAGAAAATTCTTCTTGCATGTGATTTCTGAATCTCTATGTGACGTCAGTAAAGCCTTGTCTGATATTAGAGATAAATATGGACAGTAGATAACATAACCAAAACCAGCAGCAATCTGTCTCTGCTCAGTCTTCCACTAATGCAGTTAGGACTTTTGTGATTAACTGGTATGACTAATGATTTTATAGCTGTTCCTGTCTGCAGAAGACCCAACTGCAATGAAATTACCTTCTTCCTCTCGAGAGGCACAAAATTTAACTTGCATCCATCAAAGATGCTGCCTGCAGAGAGGCCAGAAACAGTGAGCCATATTAGCACTGGAAAAAAAAATGCAATGAACAATTTGTGCTTCACGTAATTTAAATCCATTTGTAATTATTACACCCACAGTAGCTTGAAAGTGCCATTTGTTAATTTATTTTATGTTCTTTTAAAAAATTGGAAACATTTTTCATAATTAAAAAAATTGTTTGATTTACTGCTGTAAGCCCCTTGGAAGCCTGAAATGGAAATCTGCTCCCTTATCAGACTGGAGACAGTTTCTAATCTCATTTACCCCAGTGTAAAATCAAGAGTAACTCCATCAACCTCAAAGGAATTACAACAGATTTACATCACTGTATCAGAATCTGTCCATCTCCCTCTACAGCACGTGTGTATACCCATTTGTGGGGTTGATCATGGGTTCTCAGAGGCTGATACTTACAGTACATCGATACTGCAACCAGCAGTGCAATTGCGGCATGTGTAGGCATACCTGAGCTAGTTTGGATTGAACTAGCTCACTAAAAATAGCAATGTAGTCACGGCATCATGGTTTAGCTGCCCGAGTACAATCCTGCCTGAGACCCTGCGTACTGGGGTGGCTAGCCCAAGCTGCCGTGATTACACAGTTATTTTTAGCAAGCTGGTTCAATCAAAGCTAGCATGGGTATGTCCACACATACTTCAGTCACACCTCCTGATTGCTGTACAGACATACCCTTAGGGTCAGACTCTGTCACCCTTACTCATATTGAGTAGCACCATGCTCTGAACATTCCCATTTCAATCAAAAATGCTACTTATAAGCTCTTTGGGTTGAAGACTTCTATTATCTATTTGTACAACACCTAGCATGATGGGGTTGAGGCCTGGTTGAGGTTTCCAGGGACTACCATGATATAAATGTTAAATAGTAATGACTGCAGAAGAAGGTGCTATGTAATGTGAATTAAAAGGGTAGAATCTGGCCCTGTACAGTGAAAACATTGAGGCATTTTGTGCGTGTGTGGAGATGGGGAGTTTGCAAAGTCTAAGAGTTTAAAGAAAAAACAAAATAGGTCAAATTTTACGCCACCAGCTTTGACAGAATCCCTTTAAAAATGTTTTGGTCAAGTAGCCTCATTTTCTATTTATAGCATAAATTGAAGATTTTCTCACACAAGAAAGATCTTCCAAATGCAACAGTTCTTCTTGATCTGTAATGCCATCTTTCAGTCTCTCCAGCTACAGATTATTCACATTTCTGAGCAAGGCTCAGAAGAATACTGCATAAGAATACCACAATATGCCAGAAATATTATACATCTCTTAGAAAGGTTGCATAATAATGGGCCACCAGATTTTTCAAAGCAACCTAAAGCTCATTTTTAAGATGCTAAATGTTTCTTCCGTTACTGTTCTGAGATTTTGTGTTTCATTATAAATGTAAGTGTGAGGGAGAACTGGGATTGGAAATGGGCATAATTTGCCAGTGTTTTGACAGCTAACCTTTGTCAACCACTGGAAAAAAAAAAACCCACCACCACACCTTAAAACTAGAACTATTGTAATTGTGTATTTATCAAAAATGAAAAAATAACTGCATCTCTGACAGCCATCCACCTTCAACATTAGTCACCCTCAAAGAGATGTGCAATATCAGTCTGTCTTAAAATAAATGAGAGACTCCTAGGCGCTTTGTGACTATATCATAAATCTATCCCAAGCAGCTCACACACACCATCTTTGGTGCATCTTTGTATGGTAGCAGACAGCTACAGTAAGCAGGGATGCGTGCAGGACAGTGGTTTGCCTCCAGGAATATGATGAAGTCACAACACTCAGGCAGATTTTAAACAACAGGTGCCAACATTGCAACTTCTGAGAGCTGGCACTTTTGCTAGCAGTCTTGCTAAGGAATGAATGGGTGTGGACACTGACCTACCTACCCTCTCTCTCTCTCTCTCTTATAGGGTGATACCTGCAGGTTAAGGTAGAAGTGCATTGGAAGAACCATGCGAAGAAGCTCTCACTGCTGCTGCCTAGCATTTTAGGGCTCGACCCTGCAATGTGCTGAATGTCCTCACATCCCATTGAAGTCAGGTAACTGTGGGACTGAGTGCATGGTGGCTCCACATGGGAGTGGCTCTGCTGGCTGCCTGGAGAATAAATGGTTCTTTGGCCTTGCCTCTCTGGTGAGTCTAGGTCAGGCAGTGGTACCAGCCCCGAGCAGCCCTATGCTCAGGGAAGCACTGCCATTTTGACCATCCTCTGTGAGGCTGTGCAAGCAGAAGCAAGCACCTGCTCTCCTGTACCCAGCTTCATCACACTCTGGTCCTACCTGGCCAAAAAGGACAGTAGAATTCAAAGTGTTTACAGGAAATTGTGAAGCATAATTGCTCAGTTACTAAGTTGTGTATTTCAATTCAGTCATTTGGTAAGTACGGTTTTGTTTAAGAACATAAGAAAGGCCGTACTGGGTCAGACCAAAGGTCCATCTAGCCCAGTATCTGTCTACCGACAGTGGCCAATGCCAGGTGCCCCAGAGGGAGTGAACCTAACAGGCAATGATCAAGTGATCTCTCTCCTGCCATCCATCTCCATCCTCTGACGAACAGAGGCTAGGGACACCATTCTTACCCATCCTGGCTAATAGCCATTTATGGACTTAGCCACCATGAATTTATCCAGTCCCCTTTTAAACATTGTTATAGTCCTAGCCTTCACAACCTCCTCAGGTAAGGAGTTCCACAAGTTGACTGTGCGCTGCGTGAAGAAGAACTTCCTTTTATTTGTTTTAAACCTGCTGCCTATTAATTTCATTTGGTGACCCCTAGTTCTTGTATTATGGGAATAAGTAAATAACTTTTCCTTATCCACTTTCTCAACATCACTCATGATTTTATATACCTCTATCATGTCCCCCCTTAGTCTTCTCTTTTCCAAACTGAAGAGTCCTAGCCTCTTTAATCTTTCCTCATATGGGACCCTCTCTAAACCCTTAATCATTTTAGTTGCTCTTTTCTGAACCTTTTCTAGTGCTAGAATATCTTTTTTGAGGTGAGGAGACCACATCTGTACACAGTATTCGAGATGTGGGCGTACCATGGATTTATATAAGGGCAATAATATATTCTCAGTCTTATTCTCTATCCCCTTTTTCTGGAGAAGGGAAGGGGAAGAACCTTCATTTAAACCCTCAGTTAATAACCGAATTTCTAACTTTTAAAAAAAAAGTTATAGAATTACTCAATAGGATTTAAAAATATTCTTCTGCATTTCCAGTGTTATTCCTAGGCCATCAGTATAATCCTGTGCAATGTGGTTTGCTGGTCCCTTGCTGTTTCATACACAGTTGTATGGAATATATAGCAATTAGTTACCCCAATACTTTCATCTGGTTTCTAGCCTACATTATTAGGTGATTCCTTTTCTGCATTTGCACTATAAAGTCTGTCAAACTCCAAATGTCTTTACACAAAAAAAATAACTGAACTATGAAGCCAGACACCAATGTTGAAATGTTTGACACCATTTGTGTGTGCTTGTGAGGGAGAGAAGAAAATGTTCTTTCAGATCTGCCTGAGCAGTTTTGGGAGAGAACATACTTGTTGCTGCAGTTTGGTGAATACATGCATAGCATAGATGCCCATGGGTGAGTTGTCAGCAGCAGGGATAGAACCTGGGACCTCTGGATATTAACACATGAAATCCTACCATCTGAGCTGAAAGACCTTGTTCTCCTAGCCCAGGGTAGCTACGTCTATACTAGGAGCTAGAGGTGTGATTTCTCTGCTTATGTAAAAATACTTGCGCTAGCTATAATGGAACTAGCAGGAGTATAAATAGCACTGTTACTAGGGTAACATTGCTAGCAGCAGCAAAGGCATGGATGGGCTGTGCAGAGTACAAACCTGCCTGAAACCAGTAGGTGTATACTCAACCCAGCACAGCTATGCCACCCTTACCTGTACTACTGCAGCTACATTGCTATTTATACTATAAGAGCTAGTAAGAGTATATGTACATTAGCAGGGGAATCATACCTCCAGCTTTTAGTGTAGACAAAGCCTAAGATAAGAAAATAACTAGTAGTAAACAAGAAAGGTATATCATGTATTTTCTGAATGTTATGTACTTATGCAAAGTTGTATATCTATGAATTGTATTCATGTTAAACTTTTCCCAGAATTCTTTTTACTTATCCTAAGTTGTTCAACCAAGGGAAATATGAAGTGATGTAACTTCAGTGCTAGGTAGAGACACATACCAAAACCCCCAGGATAAAATGGATGTTGTTGATGATGCTTTACTAACACACTCTCTGTACAAAGTACAGCTAGTGCAGATGTCTCTAAGCTTTGCTGACTTCTGAAATCTTCTTCATTGCTACTTCCTTATTTGGGATCAGTGACTTTTATAGCTTTCTTCCAAAACTCATGATTGTACACCTGGCTGTCATGCAGATTGGTCTTTTTAAGGTCCGTTGATATCTGGACAACATACCAAATCTTTGGACTCCTCCTTAGTCATCTTCTGTCCATGACCATTGCAAAGGCCATCCTACTCCTATAACTGATGGGTCTCTGGTGGAGTTGTTCAGACCATCCTAGCCTCCCGCAACTGGTCTTCAATTGAGGCAACCCACATTACGCCCTCTCACAATCTCATTTTGTTTCCTATCATGGAGTGTCCAACCATTTGACCGTCTCAACATCTTCATTTCTGTAGTACAGAGAATACGGATTTCTAGTCTTGTGGCTGACCAGGACTCTATTCTGTAGATTAGGATGGGTCAAATTACAGTTTTATACACTCTGCCTTTTAACTTTATTGGTATCTTTTTATCACAGAACTGGGATCAGCTTCCAACACTTGCACCAAGCAGCTTTGGTAAGAGGCTAGACATCACTCAGGAGGGCACCACTTATTTAAATTCTCTCATTCTTCTAAGCTCTCTGCCTTCAGTATCCTTTAGGGTGGGTTGTTCTCCATTAGCTATCAAAGCCTCAGTCTTACCAATGTTTACTCTAAATCCTGCCTGAACAAAACTGTGTTTGCCACTGTTCAATCTTCCACACATATCACTAAGTCATCAGCAACAATATGCTCCAGTGTGACTCCCTTCATACATTTCCATTTGTCACATCCATGACAACTGCAAACAAAAAAGGGCTCAATGCTGACTTCTGAAATGCTATGTTCAAAACAAGATAAGCAACAAGAATGAACTGGTGTATAAATCTTAGATAGTATGAGTAGAGTTGACCTGGCACTTTGGGACAAACTGAAATATCTAAGTGCTGCGAAACTGTTCTCCAGATTGGTTGGTAATGTATTGGCCTTTCTGTATTGTGCTAATCTATCTTTGATTAAACTGATTGAGCCTGGGTTATGTGACATTGTATCAATAAAATAATTCAACCCTAAAACATTTGCCATATTACACAGAGTAAGGCCAGTCGGAAATTTTGCTCAGATTTATCAGGATGACAAACTATAGTAACATGACTGCAGGTGTCTTCACTTTTTTCTTTTATTCCTTATTTAAATAACCTTATTACTTTTCTCTCTCCTTCTCATCAATTTTCTCCCTCCTGCTTGACTGCCCTCTGTTCTGTCTTCCCAACTGATAGCAGATCTCTTCATTTTAGAGGAGGCACTCTGCCAAAGGCAAACTATTTCAATAGGGGATATTTAGCGAGAAAACTATGGACTCAGTTATGCCCTTGTCTTAGTCAGCCAAACCAAGGTGATAGAATTCACAAAGCACCCTCCCACACACTTGGCAAAGCAAAATCCATCTGGATTTTGGATCTACTACACAGTTCAGACCCTACTCTCCAGATACTCCTACCAGCAAGCAAATAGTCAAGGAGGAAGCAGAGCTTTGGATCTGCACTATCCCCCACTGTTCCCCTGTAGTCTGGTGGGCCTGTCCACCAAGTTGGGGACAAAACATTCAGTCACACCCAACTCTGTTTTAGCTTTCAGCACAGGCTTTTTTATTCTTTTGCCACATAAATGCAAAAAATAAAAATAAAAATTAAGAAAGAAGAGTAACAAAAGTGATAGCCCTAACCTGGACTATACTGCAGGGTCGTAGTAGCTCCAGGGTCCTGGCCCTCTCTTAGCCTCAGGGGGTTGGGGGATGATGGTCCTCACTCAGGGGGTGGTCAGAAAGTTTGGCCTAGTGGCCAGGGCTACAACCGGGGACCAGCAGGTGGGTTGTAGGTAGATGAGCCCAGCCCCACCTATTCCACCAGGCTCTGAACCAGGGCCCTTTGGGTCTAACAGCAACCTGGCAACCAAGGCTGTTTAAAGCTGCCCTCTCTGGGTCACTTCCTATCTTGCCCCCTTCCCAGCCAGCTAGGGTGACCAGACAGCAAATGTGAAAAATCAGGACAAGGGTGGGGGGTAATAGGAGCCTATATAAGAAAAAGACGCAAAAATCGGGACTGTCCCTATAAAATCGGGACATCTGGTCACCCTACAGCCAGCTCAGTCCAAGGCTTTCCCCTGCTGTATTAGTCCAAACCTAGAAAATTAAAAGGGATTACCAATGGTCAACCCTTTGGGAGCAGTTATCTTAGACATTTCAGCCTTCTCATTGCACTGTTGGAGGTCTGCTATCTTCCAGGTCTGCTACCAAGTGAGTTGTTTCCCTGTCTTTTAATTCCTCCACCAGATGAAACATTTGGGGCAGGTGTGGCAGGGTGGGGCTAGCTGGACCCAAAGTATGTCCTTAACCCCTTGTGGCCCAGTGTGAGGTTTGTACAGCCCATCCCAGGAAGCTACCTGCCACATTACAGCATGCTCTTACTGCTGCTCAGGGAAGTGTTTGTCTCTCCTGTCTCTTTCTCACAGAGGTGAGTCCTCACTTATATCTTCTAGCTGGGGATCAAAGCCAATCATTATCTGCTGCTTAGCTGGATCAGGGTGTTCCCAACACTTGCCTGCTGGGCTTGTTCTTAGGTCAGGGCTTGCTGCTCCCTGGCTCCGCAGTAGGGCCGCCCAGAGGATTCAGGGGGCCTGGGGCAAAGCAATTTTGGGGGCCCCTTCCATAAAAAAAAGTTGCAATACTATAGAATACTATATTCCCCCCCCCCCCCCCGGGCAGCCCTGCTCTGCAGGCCCTTAAAGGTGCACATTGTTCTACTACACCCCCACTCATTGGTGAGAGTAGCTGGCCAGACACAGCAGCGAAGTACTCTTCACCTCTTCAAAACCCAAGGAGCTCAGTGTATTTAGCTAAACAAAGTATCAGGGGGTAGCCGTGTTTGTCTGTATCCACAAAAAACAACAACGAGTCCGGTGGCACCTTAAAGACTAACAGATGTATTGGGACATAAGCTTTCATGGGTAAAAAAACCTCACTTCTTGCATCTGAAGAAGTGAGGTTTTTTACCCACGAAAGCTTATGCCCCAATACATCTGTTAGTCTTTAAGGTGCCACCGGACTCCTTGTTGTTTTAGCTAAATAAAGAGGAAGTTAAGGGATGACTTGATTACAGATTAGAAGTACCTACATAGGGAACAAATATTTAATAATCGGCTCTTCAATTTAGCAGAGAAATGTGTCACATGATCCAGTGGCTGGAAGTTGAAGCTAGATAAATTCAGACTGGAAATAAGGTGGACATTTTTAACAGTGAGAGTAATTAATCATTGGAACTATATACTAAGGGTCAAGGTGGATTCTCCATCACTGACAATTTTTAAATCAAGTTTGGATGTTTTTCTGAAACACCTGCTCTAGGAATTATTTTGGGGAAGTTCTATGGCCTGTGTTATACAGGACGTCAGACTAGATGATCACAATGGTCCCTTCTGGCCTTGGAATTTATGAATAAGGGCTGTAGTAACTTTCTTCCCTCTGGAACAAGAGGAGAGCATGGGAAGAATTGCAAGACGTCTCTGGAATACAGTGCCTTCTGTGCTACTCTAGGGGTGATGCAGCTTGCCCAGTGCTGTGTCTAAAGGTACAGTCTAGCCCTATGTAGTGTAGTTGTAGCTGTGCTGGTCCCAGGATATTAGAGAGACAAGGTGGGTGTGGTAATATCTTTTATTGGCTTCTCTCTCACCAACAGAAATTAGTCCAATAAAAAGATATTACCTCACCCACCTTATCACTCTAATCTAGCCCTGTGTAATTTAGCAGGGGCATCAGCCTTCACTTATGTTCTCTCTCCTTTTCCTCTCCTGCTCCCTTTCTTTGTCTCCATATGCTCCCTTCTTAGTCTCTCTCCTCAATACAGCTCAGCATTGGGGAGGCAGGGCAGCCTGGCACTGGCCTCTGAATATATTTAAACACTAGCAACTCAGTGAGCTGGAAAATTGTAACTCTGCAATTTTATTAAAAATAGGCGGTCACCCTACTGTTTGGAGATAGGTTCAGAGACAGCAGGATAATTAATGGACCCTCATGCAACCCAGAGGCAAAAACTGCACATTTTAATACAAATGAGTAAAATGGGATTTTTACCTCTGAGAAACAGACTTTCTGTGTCTGGTTTGCTCATTGGTACAAGAGAAGAAAGGCTAGATAACATGGGCTTTCTCTGCAAAACCTGAAGAAGCACATCATTATTTTCATTTGAAAAAAGTTACATAGCTCTTTTTCTTTCCTTTGAACTAAGATGGGGGAGGCAACTGGCACTAAGGAACTGGAAGCGCATTATAATAGCTTACCATGAGGTCCAAGAGAGGGATGGGTTAGATAACTTCCTGGCACTTCATGTGACAATGTTTCAAATCTAACAAGCAGACCTCCCTGTCACCATTACTCATTTTATTTATACAGCACATCCCTGCATGAAGTGCTGCTACAGGAGTTCAGCTATATAAACAGGGGCAAAAACACCTTAAAATACACACATACAATGCCGGGGGAAAGGTTGACTAATTAAAAATAAGGGAGAGGGGCTCAGGGTGTTAAATGGGGGAGGAGTAAATAACTACAATAGAAGACACTTGGGAAACAAAATGTTTTCCATATATTTTAATTGGGGTGGGGTGGGTTGAGTTACATGTACAGGCACAGTGAGTTGTGTCCAAGGGACCACTGCAAAGGCTTGGCCAGGGACAAGACAAAGGGGCAGAATTTACTGCAGCCCTTGCTCATAAAGTCACTGGTATAGCTGAAATGAAAGAGGGTCCCAGGATGGGTCCCACGGGGCAAGGAAGAAGAGGCAGACAGGCCCTAAATATGCAGAAGTTGAGGCGGGGGGAGCAAAAGTAAGAGAAATAGGACACAGTGTAAAACAAAACAATTGTTATTGAAATAGCTTTAGAACAGACCCTGAGTTTGCAGGATAGCATGCATCTTTGCTTGACTATTAATCTTTTCAAAAACACCCAAATGAAAGGTGTTTGTAGGCATAGAAATTGGGTTCTGAACATTGTGTGTTCTTGGTAGGAGATATTCAGTGTGGAGACCAATGAAACTCCAAGTCAGAAAAAGGCTTCTTACACCATTCGTTTCCTTACTCTGCTCTTCCATTCCCAATGTTCCCCATTTCACTCTCTCTCTAGCACACCAGTCACCCTGGATCTAAATGTCATGCTCTGCACTCTTGACCTTTCCCCTCCTCATTTATACAACATGCATTGCAAACATTACTCATAACCAGTAAGAAGTTAACCAAATATATCTGTCAATAGTAATCATAAATACAGCACCATGAAATTTAAACACAACATTAGACAGCAAGTAAATATACTTTCTCACTTATATTGGGCTGAATCAGTACCAGCTCACCCTTGAAACCGGAAATGTCATTTCATTGGGATCATTGGGTTAAACACATATAATGTGATTACAAAAAACCCTAATCTACTTCAGAGGCCCGAAAGCCTGAGAAACATGTCAAATGGCATTTAGTTTTGATTAGTGTGATCCTCTGATCACTAAACTCTTTCAATTAGCTACATTTGGCTTGCTAATACCCAGTGCAACTCCAATGAAGACAATGGTGTTAGACAGGTTGTACATCAAGGCAGAATTTGGCACAATATTCTTCTTCACCTGTTGGCCTAAACTGTTGCATAGCATTTGCTGGTTTTAGGCCCAAAGTGATTGCACTTCAGCTGTAGTAGGTGTATCTATTATCAAGGGTATGCCTACGCTGAAATCTGAGGGGCGACTGCAGCACTGGTACACATACCCACAGTAGCACAAGCTAAAAAGAGCAGTGTAGATGGGGTGGCGTGGGATTCAGCACAGGCTGTAAAAGGACACCAGGGATGCTGGGTGTGTATTCGCATTGCTAGCCCATGCCTCTGACACTACACTGCTATTTTTAGCCATGAGAGCTAGATTAAAGCTAGCATGGGTATATCACCTGTGATGCAGTAACACCTCTCATTGCAGCATAGACATACCCATAAGTAATCTGAGTATAGTTGGTATTTCAGTGTGGGAATCTTCAGATGAAAAGTTCTAAAAAAATGTGAGGTAGAATTAGTATTACCATACATGGAAATTTTAAAAAAATTGTGCTGTTGCTCTGTGTGTTGTCATCCTTCATGTAAACAACACATCTGGGTATCTAACTTCTCTTTTCTGTGTGCGGTTAGTCAACTGCTCATCCTCCCTGAAAACGGATTAATTTTTCCTCTAACAATTAGAAAATAGCCCAGGACAAAAGGAAAAAGCATAGCAATATTGTGGAAGTCTGGTTTCTGGGTAAGTGACTCACAAGATTCCTAACGCTAGGATTTTATGTATTAATCTAACACATTTGCTGATTCAACAGCACTATTTACACATTGCTGCTATTTTGGTGAACTAATTAGTGCTGCACATTAATAGCTTCAGACAAATACTAGGATATTTTTTTAAAGGAATCCTTCTGGAATTAGCCTCAAAGTCCTTACATTCTTATTCTCTTTGTTCTCTGTCAATTGTACACAATTACAGTAAATCAGGCCTCATGCATCACAGGTGATTTTATACTTGTTTCCATAGTCAGACACAGTTGTCTGTTACAAGAATCACTCAGGCATATGTCCTGTAATAAACAGAGTTCCAATGAGTTGGAACCTCCTGCTTCAAAAGCTATTTGGCCATTTGTTTTTCTGCTGTAGCTCTTTGATTATTTCCCTGCCTTTGACAGAATGATGAAAACGGCCACTGGGTTTATGTGCCACCCCCACAAAATGCTTCCCATATTTCAGTAATCGGGCAGAAAATTGGGAAGATGAGTGATGCTAAAGATGTGCATAGAGTCTAGCACTCATGAAAACTACAGAGCACATACTCATATGGCTGAGATGCTGGTGTGTACTACAAATTAAAATATGCAAATAAATTAGAGTTGGATTCATGATGAACGCCTACATGTTGCTATTGTCCATACAGTGGTTTTTCTGAAGTTCATCCTTTTCCCTGCTCTTACACCAGGACTAGTAATTGTTTTTAAAGAATATTGTCTCAAGAATTGAAACCTTTAATTTACACACACACACACACACACACACACACATATATCTGGGAAGTCATTTGGATGCCTAACACATCAATCATCAATCATCTCTCTCACACACACACACACACACACACACACACACACACACACACACACACACACTTTCTGCTGAACATGCTGTCCCATGAGCCATCTTATACAGTCATATAACTCAATAAACCTCTTCTTGGCTACACCAAATTCCCTGTTCCCTTACATGGTTCAGACCAAGAGTGTAATCTTCTGGACAGGTACACTTTGTTTGTTTTGTATTTCCCTTTCTGACCAGCAGAACATGTCATTTGCCTTGTTCAGAGAGATGAGTAAATGAATATTAGATAAGTATTGAGCCAAACCATGGCCTGTCCCTCAAACTGAGCCCAAATCAAACCTTTTCTGAGGTTCAAAGAAGTTTGAACAGCTTTGAGAAGTAAAGATGTTCTGATTTTGGCTCCATCTAGAAATAGAAGTTCCTGAAATAAAATGAAACAAGCTCTTCTCCTAGGATTTCCATCTCTTCACCTCTTCTCTTTTTGCCCATCGTACATAGATTACACTGATATTCCAGTTATGAAAGTCATTGCAACAGGTTTCAACGGTGCCCAGTCATTCATAATATCTGCCTTTGAGTAATGTCGAGTTCTTTTTCCTTATTTCTGATATTTGTTGTTTGTGTATAGACACTTCAGTGCATTCATCCCCTTAGTCTTCATCTTGTTTCAGAAGAATTCCATTTTCTGTTGTACATGTCATATTATTTGATATAGGGAGTGCAGGGAGTTTTTGCTTATGTAGTTTAAATTCCCCCGAATAAGCCTTGTCAGTTTTGATGCCTGGAGGTTGATGCCCCTTCTGCCTAAGTGGAGTCTATCTGAACAGTCATCTCTTATCTCAGATATCACTCCAGTACTCTAGGGATCAGATTCTCAACTCAAATTAACTGACATAGCTCCATTGAATTCAGCTGAGGGTCTGGCCCTAGTAATCTAAACTACTTTTCTCTGCACAATTGATGCATTCAGCAGTTGAGTTCCACCCTCTTCTCTACTCTTCAGTTGTGTTTGGCAATGCAAGGATGTTGAAGATGATCACTTCTTTCTCTCTGCATGTCATTTGCTCTCATGTGGGCTATAGTAAGTGTGACTTCCCCAGGATTCACAATACACTCGACCCTTCTGGTCTCATCTCTTATCCTGGGCATCAGATTCCCACATGCCATCTTGTTGTTTTTTATCACAAATGGCCAGCTCTTCATCATAGGTATCACTAATGAAGAGCAGAGGCCTCTTCTTTCTTTTCACAGCCGGTCACTCTTTGTTCCTCAGTTGGCCCACTATTCATATGTGGCTGGCACACTGTTTCCTCCTTCATTTCATGGGAAAAATCTCTATTGCAGGTCACTAGATTGAAAGGCTCTATAGCATTTCTCCTCTGAGTTTCCCTAGTTGCTCACACTGGCCCCTCTTTTATTTCCCTACCTCCTTCAGTAACCAAGGCTTAAAGTGAACTAAGCTATAGGGAGAGGTTGCAAACCCAAACAAAAATAGAAGTAGACACCACTGAGGTGGGTCTGAGGCAAGTCAATCAATGGCAAGGGGGCATTTATAAAAATATGCATTTATTGAAAAGTACAGTGGAGTCACATCTTATGTGGGAGTTAGGTTCTAAAGTCAGCGCGTAAGGCGAAAATCGCATATAGTCAAAATTACCCTTGAAAATCCCTTAAATCGCCCAGGAAGTACAGTATACATGGTTTTGTGTACAGTATACAACCCTGTACAGTAATATGTATAATATATACAGTAATGTACAGTATATAATAAAGAGTACATATGCGAAATATAGTTTTGCTGTACTGTATTTTTAATTACATGAGCAAGAGAGAGAGAGAGATGAAAGAATAAACAGTGAACCTAACCTGGATATTCTTGCTAGTCTACAACGATGATGACGCTATTGTGGGGTCGTCAGGGCTTGATGTCGATCCAGGAAATGATGGGCTAGGCTCATTGGCTGCTGGTTGGTGTTTTTTTTTTTTGAAAAACATGGTGATCGGCAACTGTCGCTGTTGTCTCTTGAGCTGCTCAAACATTTCTTGATATGGTCTCAAATCGTCCATAATACTACGTGTTATTTTGAGGCTTCATTCCATAGAGGGATCGTATTCAGAAATTAAATCATTCAAGTGTTTTGCTGCTTGGAACACTTCAGCAAATTTATGAAGATTCCAAGTTGCTGGCTCTTCCTGTTTGTCATCATCATCTTCATCTTCTTTTACGTGCCACGTTGGAGACCGACATACCATCTCTCAATAAGTCCAACACAGCCAGTTTTTCCTACAGCGTTGGAACAGATCACTGTTTCTTTGGTTGAGCACCAGATGAAGTAGTTGGCTGTGCTTTGCTGGCAATAAACCTGACCAAGCGCCTTTGCACCTTAATGGATTTTATAGTCATTGGGCGGTTCGCTCGAGATCTGCTGTGCCAGCTATCTGTGCAGAGCTGGGACAACACATAGGGAGAAGACACACAGCCAAACATCTGATGACAGCTCCCAGGTTCTACTATAAGGCCATCTTGGTCAGACTATATCTCCCACGAGCTACCAAAGTTTCCCCTCTTGGTGAGGTGTGGAGTTGCATCATCGCAGTCATAAGGCCACAGTGCATCTTTGGAGATAAAATCTGGCTGCGGCGCCTGGCTCATAGAGGAGAATGAGAGGTATTATAGCAGCATTACAGACACTAAATATTTCTTTTTGATCCAAAATGTTTGGGTTTTGGTGTTTTGGTTTTTCAATTAAAAAATTAATTTTCCACAGAAAGCAGAGATTGTCAGGAAAAAAAATTGATGGAGAATATTTGATCAATACTAATTTGGTCTCTCACAATGCTCCTCTATACTAACTCCTTCTATAGTATGTATAAAAAACTTCCTTTCTCTGGTACCAGGAGGAATGACTGTTGCCTTGTATCTCAGTGTATTAGGTTCATCAATGGTGGACCTATTGACCAGTCCCACAGTAGTTTTGAGAGGATGGAAAGCAGCTGAAGACCCACAGCTGTGGAAATCTCTCCCCACAAAATTATATCACTGGCAGTCTTCAGGTCTAGGCATAAAACTAGTTTTTTTTCCCTCTGTATTTATTTACAGTGTGAGGTTCCGTGGTTGTTGCGAGTTTTCAGCCTTGGTTCAATGCTGGCAATTCATCAAGCATGTTGCCTACTAACTGTAAATGATGTGGTAGGGCATCCAAATGAGATGTCATGGATTGGCTCAATACTTATCTAATATTCATTTACTCATCTCTCTGAACAAGGCAAATGACATGTTCTGCTGGTCAGAAAGGGAAATACACTTTCTGTTTGTTTTGTACCTATCCAAAAGATTACACTCTTGGTCTGAACCATGTAAGGGAACAGGGAATTTGGTGTAGCCAAGAAGAGGTTTACTGAGTTATATGACTGTATAAGATGGCTCATGGGACAGCATGTTCAGCAGAGCTTCCAACTTCTGCTCCAGAAAAGAACTGAAATGTGGGGGTCCTGGACATAACTGAAGCCAGCTGATTATGCCCTTGTGCCTAGGCGAATTGCTAGGTACATCAGCAGAGCAGCCCTGGTTACCTTATACCCATATACCCCGTTCCTGAGTGGTGCTGTAACACACTTGCTTCGCATGTGGATGTAACATCGCTCTCAAGTGGGTGGCCCTAACAGCAGTGGAAGTAAGAAGCTACTGTGGAAGCCCACTCAGTTACACTAGACCTGGATGGGAAATGGTTCTTCCATCTCTCACTGGGACAAAAGCAAAACCTTTCAAAGAGTTTCAAGGAGAGAAAGATCCCAGAACTGCCTATTGCCTGGTGATCAGGGCCCTTATGTGGGGATGGGAGAGACCCTGCCTAAATGAAGAAGTGCTGGAACTTGAACTCTGGTCTCCTCCATCCCAGATGTCACCTGAAAGCCAAGCTATAGAGGGGGGAGGGGCAGCAGAGGGAAATCTCTCTCTTTCCCCCCGCCCGCCCCTTGCTCCCACCCAGAAATTCCATCCTGGACCTGAAAACCTTTCTTGATTAAAGTTCCTCAAAACTGGCACGAGTCCACAAAAAGTTTATTTTGACTAAAAATTTGTCAAAAAATTCCTAGTCAGCAATAAATTACACTTATGCGAAGCTGACATCATTGAGATCAGACTCAAGCTCTTTATCTGTTGTAGAGAGAAATGGTGCAGCAATGGAGATGCTTCAGTTATGTAGTGCAGGTTAAAAACATTCAGGTATTTTGTGGAGTTTAAAAGATAATCTTGCAACAATAACCCTTCTGAAGTTTGGAATTGAAATCTGCTTCCTGACTGCAACACGTTTTCCTTCATTGGCCATGCACATTGGTTTGTTATTGTAGGGTTGCTCCCCAATGGTTTGGAGCTGACACTGATTTTATTTCACAATTTAAAAAAAAAAGAAAAATGAGCAGTAAATCATTTTGTGTTTGTTTTTTTTAAACACACCTCTATATTTACATAATTATAAAAAGGGGAAAAGGCAACTCAAACTTGGGACTTGTTCCTGGTAACTGCCCTTTAATCAAATTTGAAGTTTAAACACAATTTTGTGGGTATGCTCTTCCTGTTATTTATATGTATTTTACTGGATCATTACACATTTAGACAGGCACTAATTGCATCCCCTGTAACAGAAAGACATGGAACGGTTCAATTCTGCATCCTTGATGCTGGGCTGATAAGTGTAGACTGCACTGAAGTTAATAAAAACTGCTCTTCAGGCTGCAGATAACTAGGGCTAGATAACAAAAGTCAATCATAAAGCTTCTCAAACATTCCTGTCCAAGTCTCCCAACCTCATCAGGCTCCCAAGCTATGAATTCAAACAAAGAGACTGCTGTTTGACTTATTTGTTCAAAATTATAGATCTACCATGGCTGTGAATGTGTGCTCCAGTTCTGCAGTCCTTCAATAATAGCTATGCAGAAAGCAGCTGGAACAGCGGAAAAGTGTCCGGAATCACTGGGAAGGGAAAGAAACAGCTCTGCATGATACTGGGATCATTTACAATGCTAAGGCCATGGGCCAGTATGCTCTGCTTGGCTGCCACCTGTTGTGTTCCATCATGATGGGAATACTCAGTAGTTCAGATGCCAGGCGGGGGCTGCTGCGGCTGTGAGCTTTGATCAGCTGAACTTTATATTTAAAGTGATATGAAACCAGACAGTTACTTACAAAATGTGAATATTGGCAGGTATTTTAAATTACATTCTATTTTGACTCTCTTTCTCACACACACACACGAGAGCGTAATAATATTGTTTTGTTTTTTTTTGATGACCACTGATGCTTCTTCCCTTTGTTTTTCCTGTGAATCTCAGATTACCTGCAGTTGGGCTATGTATGAATGCAAAAGATAAATATAGGGCCTTTCCTATAGACAGAGGGTTAGGGTCACTCTGAGAATGAGGTTAGGTCCCTTACCATTGTGGCTGCCAGACATGGATGGCCCTATCGTCCATGAACTTATCCAGTGCTTTTTAAAAAAACCCAGTTATGCTTTTGGCCATCACAACATCCATGGTAATGAATTCCACAGGTTGGTTGTGCAGTGTGTGAAAAAGTATTTCCTCTTGTTTGTGTTAAACTCACTGCTTATTCATTTCAGCAGGTGACCTTTGGTGTTTGTATTCTCTGAAAGGATAAACAAACACTTATCTATTCACTTTTTCCACACCATTCATAATTGTATCAACGTCTATCATATCCCCTCCTTAGCTTTTTCTTTTCTGATCTTTTTAGTCTTGCCACATGTGGATGCCATACCATACGCTTGATCAACTCTGTTGCCCTTCTGTGAACCTTTTTGAGATATAGTGTCTACCTCTATTCACCCTCTTACAGTTTGTGAAACGTTACTCTTTTTATAGATAATGTATATGGTACCATAAATTTACATTGTACTTTACAATTATAGATTAGAACATTTTCCCTGCCTACACTAGCTTAGAAATCAACACTTTACAAATTCCTGCTGCATCTCCTTTGAAACACACCACTGTAGAAGACATCCCAGAATCCTTTGTGCTGCTTCCTAGGAAGAATGGTCACAAGTCGGTGAGTGCAGCATCATGGTACAAGAAAGGATGAGAACCCTTGAATTAGACTCACTATAAACAGAAGTCTCTACACAGGTACTCTGGCTTGAAAACATTATTTGTTTTTCATGGTCAGGTTTATTCTGCTATAAAAGGATTAATTCAAAGCAGACAGCAGGGTAATGCACAGAGACTTCCCTCAGGGCACAAAAAGCAAGGAAGCATCACTTCCGAAACTGTGGTTAACAAATCACAGTAGTTGTAGGTAGCAATGTTAATGCAGATTCCCCTATATATATGGCTAGCACTATGGAAACCTTACAGACATGCTATAAAAACTGTATAACATTCTTGCCTCGCCCCTATATTTTCAAAGTTATTCATACAGATTGACACTGCAGCTTTTGATGGTCCTCTCCCTCAAGGCATTACAGAAAATCATTCTGCAGTTTCAGTACATCCATGCCATTTACCTCAGCAGTCCCTTTGAAGGGACTGAGAATATTTAATAAAACTAGTTCAAATGAGGCAATACTGCCTCACCTTCATTATTTGTTCTTAGGGTCATATATGATCCAGCAATCAGCACTGCTGTTCAAATTATTCAGTCCTAAAGTTTTCATTTTAATATTTTGTGAGGATATGTTTGCACTGGCTAATTTAGTTCTCGGCATGTGCTTTGAACATTTTTATAAGAACCCACATTGTTTGCAATGACACTTATGGTGAAAAAAACCAATCCTGTCTCAAGGCTCCCAGCTTGGTTGACGTATGTGTGCCCCGATTCCAGCTCAATCTAATATTTAGGCCAAAGGGAATATTAAATACCATTTATTTCAGGCCTTCCAGAGACAAATGCCAGCATGACTGAAATGTGCAAGTTTGCCTGCTTGACACTAGCAACAAAGAGGCAGACACCCTACAGAGCCAGGATGTCTAAGAGATGAGAACATAAGTCTGCTAAGCCAGAGAGACTTGATTGCAGAGTTGACAAGAGAAAAGTGTTTTATTCACAGAGATCTTCAAATATATAAAAGCTTCAAATGTATATATAAAAAGGGTCTTAATCACGTCTCCCACCCACACACAAAAATATTTCATTGCCTCCCTGCTACTGAATGTATTGCATAGTTGCCTTTTCATGGATTTATGCATTGTTGTAGCCATGTTGGTCCCAGGATATTAGAGAGATAAGGTGGGTGAGGTAATGTTTTATCGGACCAACTTATTTATTTCCCCCCCAAAGTAGCTTGTCTCTCACCTCAACAGAAGTTGGTCCAAGAAAAGATCTTACCTCACCCACCTTGTCTCTCTATAGTTCTGACATCAATGCAACAATAAGCATAGAGATAATGGCTACACAATTTATTTAGGATCATTCCACGTATTGTAAGGAGAGAACAACATTAGCATAGATTGACCTCAGGACTTCCAAACTGTTTATGATTCAAAAATATTTAAAAAGTGTGCTTTTAGAAAGAAAGCAATTGTGGATTTATTTAGTCTGATTTTTTTCCTTCATAGTGGAAGTATAAATATGAGCTTCTTGAATTTTCAAGAAACCAAATGCTAGTACCTGAAAGTTTCCCCCATCTCATGGCTGTTAGGTAGTTTAGTAGTTTCAATTCAGTTCATTTAGGATTTGATCCTATGCTCAATGGCAAAGCTCCCATTGACTTTAATAGTGCAGAATCTGGGCTATAGAAGGTACCAATGTGAGATTTCTAAAGATAGCTACAGCACTCGACCCAAGGTTTAAGAATCTGTGGCCCCGCTCTCCCCGGCGGCCGGAGCGCCGCGCCGCCCCCCTCCAGGTGCCGCCCCAAGCACAAGCTTGGTGGGCTGGTGCCTGGAGCCGGCCCTGTGCACATCCCTAAAACACCACCACTACTGGTGGTATCTACATAACTGTCTTATAAAGTGTCTACTGCTGTAGTGACTGACAGCCTCCAAAAATTATGGACTGTACACAAGATATTTCTCTCTCTTCTCCCTTAGCTTTATTTTTAGCTGGTTGGCTTTTGTAGTTTGTGGGATGGCTAAGTTGAAGAAGCTAGTTTTGCATTTTGCTCTGAAGTTCATGATCTCTTCCCCCAAATAAATTCCAACTTCATGGATCAGTTGCTGAGAACATTGTCTCTTCAACACACACAAGTCTAACTACCACCGTGGACAGTTCCATGACTCCACTGAAATGTAGCTGTTGGGGGAAGTCGTCATACAGGAAGAGGTTATCTGTCAGGTACATTGGGCTAGTGCCATGGACAGCATTGTAGATGAAAACCAAATACTCAAATCTGTCCAGATATGCCAGAAAACTGGAGTGGTGCGCTTCTGGCAGTCTGTGTTGCTGAAGAGATGAGCTATGGTGTCCTAAACCAATTGTAGCTGTTTGACAGTTGTCTCTTTCATACTGATATATTGAGAGTTACAATAATTTGAACAGGACATCCCCATGGATAATCCAAGGATTGAATGGGCATGGTGACTAAAGTATAGCTGTGAATCCTTTGGAGCAAGAACGGGTCATGCTGTCAGGATTAAGGTGCATCAGCAGGACAGTGGGAAGAAGTTCCTATTACCTCAGCCTCTGCTATAGCTTTGTATGGCTAAAGGCAGATCCCAGTCTTAGTGACACTGGTATAAACCCAGAATAATTCCATTGACTTCACTTCTGGGGCCAAATTCAGCCAAAGACTTCAAGAGGATACTGCACTTGTTTGCTATCAGGGATGAATTTGGTCCCAACGAATACTAGATTAGTGTTAATTACCTTGGTTTTACACACCTTCTGAATGACAAATTGGGGGAAGTGCCACTACTTCACCAGATATGCCCTTTTTCTAAACTAGCTTCAATGTGTAACTGAAACCCAATACTTACACTAATGTGCACATCATTGCTGAATTTGGCCTGTCATAATATGAGTCACAGTGACCTACAATAAGTTATAAACTGGATGGAGGAAATAGGGTATTTTCTTTAGTTTCTTGCACAGGGTGCATGCCTTTTGAATGGAAATACAATAAAGGATAACTTGTAGGCACACAAAGTAAATGGTTTTGATTAAGGCAGTCAAGTGATTAAAAAACGTAATCGTGATTAATCGCACTGTTAAACAATAACAGAATACCATTTATTTAAATATTTTGGATGTTTGCCACACTTTCAAATATATTGATTTCAATTTCAACACAGATTATATATTTGCACTGTAAAAATAAAATATTTTTCAATTCACTTAATAGACGTACTGTAGTGCAATCTCTATCATGAAAGTTGAACTTACATATGTTGAATTATGCACAAGAAATAACTGCATTCAAAAACAAAAGAATGTCAAAACTTTGGCGCCTACAAGTCCACTCAGTCCTACTATTTGTTCAGCCAATTGCTCAGGCAAACAAGTTTGTTTACATGTACAGGAGATAATGCTGCCCGCTTGTTTACAATGTCACTAGTGAGACCAGGTGTTTGCATGGCACTGTTGTAGCCAGTGTTGCAATATATTTATGTGCCAGATGCCCTAAAGATTCATATGTCCCATCTGCTACAACCACCATTCCAGAGGACATGCGTCCAAGCTGATGATGGGTTCTGCTCAATAAAGATCCAAAGCAGTGCAGACTGACGCATGTTCATTTTCATCATCTGAGTCAGATACCACCAGCAGAAGGTTGATTTTCTTTTTTGGTGGTTCAGGTTCTGTAGTTTCTGCATTGGAATGTTTCACTTTTAAGACTTCTTAAGTCATGCTCCACACCCCGTCCTACTCAGATTTTGGAAGGCACTTCAGATTCTTAAACCTTGGGTCGAGTGCTGTAGCTATCTTTAGAAATCTCACATTGGTACCTTCTTTGCATTTTGTCAAATCTGCAGTGAAAGTGTTCTTAAAAAACAACATGCTGGGTCATCATCCAAGACTGCAATAACATGAAATATATGGCAGAATGCAGGTAAGAGAGCAGGAAACATACAATTCTCCCCCAAAGGAGTTCAGTTACAAATGTAAACAAACACTTTTTTTTAAACAAGCGTCATCATCATGGAAGCATGTCCTCCAGAATGGTGGCTGAAGCATAGAAGAGGCATACAAATGTTTAGCACATCTGGCATGTAAATACCTTGCAATGCCGGCTACAAAAACGTGCCAGGCGAACGCCTGTTCTCACTTTCAGGTGACATTGTAAATAAGCAGCGGACAGTATTATCTCCTGTAAATGTAAACAAACCTGTTTGTCTTAGCAATTGGCTGAACAAGTAGTAGGACTGAGTGGACTTGTAGGCTCTAAAGTTTTACATTATTTTGGTTTTGAATGCAGTTATGTAACAAAAAAAACCAAAAACAAAAGATCTACATTTGTAAGTTGCACTTTCACGATAAAGAGATTGCACTACAGTACTTGTATGAGGTGAACTGAAAAATAATATCTCATCATTTTTTGCAGTGCAAATATTTGTAGTAAAAATATAAAGTGAGCACTGTACACTTCATATTGTATTGTAATTGAAATCAATATATTTGAAAATGTAGAAAAACCAAAAATATTTAATAGATTTCAATTGGTATTCTATTGTTTAATAGGGTGATTAAAGCTGCAATTAATTGCAATTAATTGTTTTTAATTAATTGTAGGAGTTAACTGCTATTAACAGCCCTAGTTTTGATGTTAATGAATGACTATTGTCAAATATGTACAAATAGAATACAGTACACTACATGTAGTAGTCCCCTTCAACTTTAAAACATTTTGGATTGCTTAACATGTGATAACCTAAGATAAAGATACTGTTGGGTCGTCAAAGATGAAGAGAACAAGTATTAGCTCTACAAATGCTTTCATGTGAAGACTAAAGACAAATGTTTTAAATCTCTACTGGCAACATATTGAGAGGAGACCAAGGATGGAGACCTTAAGATGCACAGGCTTTTTCAGCTATGTGTTTACGATACTCCTGTAGAGCCATTTGCAGAACACAAAATCTGACTTGGGTAGTAAGGAAGTAATACTTCAGCTGGATATTCAGAGACTAGGTTATAGATTGAGCATGAAATGCTTTTAAGCCCCATAACAGAAACCATAAATGGATCACCAGGGGCACTATAGCTTTATCAGCTAACCCACTCCCTGATGTTTTGGGGATTCTTACTAAATATAGTCCCATAAACCCATGCTGCTCATCTGCCATTATTTCAGATAACACAGATCCATATTTTATTTCCTAACCACTGAATTCGCTTATGAAAGATGCAAGATTGACAATACTCAAAGCTGAACTAACAGGTACAACCCTAATTTCTCCATCAGTGCACTTTCACTTGAACCTGAAAAGGCCACCTCTAGGGGTGAGAGGGAAGTTCAGTCTCCACGCCCATGCAGTTATTGGTCTCTAATCCAAGATAGGTCATTCATTGGGCTGGTGGTCAACTAAAAATTGGAAACTTGACTAAGAATTGGATGGACACTCCTTTCAAATACATCACTGGCCAGCAAAGAGATGACTACCATCCTGGTCCAGATTGAAACTGACAAGTTGGAGCTGAAAGGCTCCATTCTATCATCAGTCTCCTACATTAGATTGTCTCTGCCCCATTGTTTCATATTTGCACTGGTTTTCAAATTGATCACTGTCAGATAAGTGACATTTCTATGAAGAAAAAACATTGAATAGATCATGGGGAATATCAATTGTGCTTGGGTTGGTTTTTTTGCGAGGGGGAGGGGGGAAGAGAAAGAGGGGAAGAAAAAAAAAACAAAAAACAAAAAACCAAACACACACACACACTGCTTGCTCCAAAAATTAATGAAGAAATTGCAGAGGTCAAGCGCTGGTCCCTGGTTTTTCCCACTTCATCTTTGGGACCAGTCACCAATCGTTCTAGCTAAATGCTGGTGTGATGGGGCAGGTCCTTCTAGATCAGTGATACTCAGACCTCAGTGGTTCAGGAGCCAAATTAGTAATCAACATTACCCAAGAGAGCCACAATAGTGTGAATTCATTGTTTCATTTACTATAGTACTATTCATATTTAAACAGTATGACAGTGAAATATTTAGGTTTTATATATATTATTGTCATAGCAGATAAGTTAATAATTTAGTGTAAATTTATAATTTAATTGTTAATAACATAGTAGAAGCATCCTGATTGGTTAATAACTTAGACTGGATAATAATTAAATCACAGTGTTTTAATATCATGTGCTGCAAAGAGCCAGAGGAGACTCATTAAAGAGCTACTTGAGACTTGAGGGCCGTAACCTGAGTATCACTGCTCTAGATTAAGATTGTTGCATATTGCAGTCCAGCAGTGTGGGGAAGTTTGCATTTTTGCCTCCCACTTCCCTAGCCTTCTGCCTCCCTGCTGTACCTGTTCAGTGAACTTCAGAGCCTACAACCTGTTACCTTCCATCAGAACTTCATTTAAAAAAGGATGTCCTAGCATCCAAGCCTCAGATGAATTATTGCCAGCTCCCCTCAGTTCCCTAAACTGGAGGTCTTTATATAACTAGGAGTAATTATTTAGTGTCTAAAATTATACTGTAGTACAATATAAAGTATTAATGTTTATTATGGTGTTCTGAAAGATGGCAGCTAAGAAGAAATGATTAATAGTTAAAAAATAAAGTCTACAAACAGTGCCAGCAATACCAGATTGTTGTGAGTTTCTTACATGGAGCAGCATCTGTGGACATGAGACAGATTCCAAACCCATTTCTCTTTGTGACCATGTTTTCATAGATTAGGCCAGAAGGGACCATTGTGATCATCTACTTTGACTTCCTGCATAACTGAGACATAGCACTTCCTTGAATTAATTCCCATTTATACTAGAGCATGTTTCAAAACAAACAAAAAAACCCCTCCAATCTGGTTTTTAAAATTTCCAGCAATGAAGAATCCACCATGACATTGGATAAGTTCTTCCAGCGGTTAATGACCCTCACTATCACAATTGTTTGCCCTATTTATTTAAATCCAGAAATCAAAATATGGAATTTTAGTTTATTAAATTACTATGCCCTTTCCTCTTACATTTTTAGATTACTTTTGGAGTGCTTACCTGAACAGCAGGTGTCTTCCAAGTGCCTGGTGTATGCTGATTGCAATATCTTGTTAGCTTTAGTCCTAGAAGGCATTCCAGCTGCACCCTTAAGTTCTGAGGAGCTTAACTCTCAACAATTCAAGAGCATGCCTTCTACAATAGTCATATTGCTTAAACTCCATACAGGTAAAACTGTTCAAAAGGCCATGCTTGATATGCACCAGAGGTTAATTTCAGAAGTCTGAAAAGCTAATGCTTTGACTGAAAAACAAACAAAATATACATTTGTATTTGTAGTTGTAAACAAGAAGGCATGCTGGGTAGGTAGCCTGAAGCTAGCAGAATTTTTTTAAAATCCCGAGACTTGCCTTTACATTATTTATAGGCTGGAGAAGATTCATTGTTTGTGAAACAACAGGCAGCGCTTGTGCTACATCTATTGACACAGCAAAACCTTTTAGAGTGAATTTGCTTTAATATCCTGTAGAGATTTTCTCCTGAAGTCTGGATTTCTTAAATACACTGCATTCAAATGGCGCACACACACACACACACACTACTTTACAGTGAGCTAAACCCCATGTGGTAAGAGAATTATCAGTGGTGTTGTATGGGATTTTTAATGAGCAAATTAGTAAAACATTAGTTCTCATTAATATGAATAAAAGCACATTTCATAAAGACATCAACAAAGAGTGAAATAAAGGTTATTTACATGAAGTTTGTGTGTTCTCTGTAGAACCCAGCATTGTATTAGGATGCTGCAGTGACTCTTAGCACAAATCAGGGAACAATCAGAGAAAGAACACTGAAAGATTAATTCCTTCCCCAGGAGGGCATACTGTGCCCCAAGAGAATACTTCATAAGCACTTCAGTTCTCTCATCTTGTGTGCCAGTCTGAGACAGGTACAAAGGCTCAAGAAACCAAATTCATGCCTTGTATAAATCCACTGAAGTCAGAGGAATTACAGCAGGAATTAATTTAGCACTTTGTTCCAAAACAGTTTTGCATTCTTTTATATCATTATTTATCATACTGCAATAGTATCTAGAAGTTCCAAGCAGGATAAGTGCCCCGTTGTGCAAGGCACTGTACAAACAGATAGTGAGACAGTCCCTGACTTTAGGGTTTTACAATCTAAGGCAATGATGCTGTGACTAATTGAATCCACACTGATTTCAATGGGGCTCTACACAGGTGCTGTGATTTGCTTGCACAAATCCTTTCTTGTTGGAGTGACTGAAGAAGTGATAAATGGCACTTAGCCTTTCTGGAAGGGGCTATAAAAGATTACAAATGATCAAATGATTGGAAGATTACTACTAAACATAGTTTGTCATTGGCAAAACTTTCTGTGAAACCATGTTCAGCACCAACTCAGCTGCACCTGTTGTCAGCAATAGATACATATTCCAGCAGAGACAAGTCTCCACTGATTTGGATTAAATGGTTGTTAGAATGGAGCAGCTCTATTATTCATGTGTGACAATCAGGGTCCAGACACCCAGGGAGAGAATGGGGATCTGAAACACAAAGAATAAGCATTTTTTTCAACTACTTATATATAATATTGTATTATAAAAGTGCATCAAGTAAGATTTTATGAAAGCCAGTGACACACTGGTGATTAATATATTTGTGTAATGTATGTATTAACACTATATTAGGAAATTATGGATACCTACTGCTATTCTACTTCAAATAGTGTGACCAAACAAACGAAGAAACAGGTTATCTCCCGGTGTCTAATGTAAGAGAAGCATTGTGGAGCCAAAACAATGGAAAACTGATTTACATACGAGTCAACGGTGAGATGGGAAGCCAATAGGAAAAGAAGAACAGTAGCAGGTCATCCTGACTTTGAGGACAAAACGATGAGTTTTGGGAAATATAAAGAGAAGCAAAAAGCCATTTCTGGCATCCATCACTCAGGAAATACTTCTTTGCACCTATGAATTGTGGATCCCCAACTATGTGGGTTAGCGACACTGAATGTAACAGTAGGTGAGAACACTGCTTTAGACAAAGCTTGGAACATGTTAAGTTTTAGTTTCTAGAAAGCATGTTTAGACTTTTTATAAGTATTTTTTATTTCTATTATCTCTGCTTAGCATGACCTAAATCTGTTCTTTATTAATACACTTATTGTTTTACTATAAATTCAGCACTGCACTGTTACATTAAAGTGAGGTGTGCACCCTCAGTTGAGCCAGAGTGTCCAGTGATAGGGGCTGGATACTTCAGAGGAACACTCTTCCAGGGGCTCCAGGAACTGGGGTTCATTCAATGTTACTGTCAAGTCAAAGTTAAGACTGGCAGAGCCTTGAGGAGTATGCTAATGAGGCAGATGAACTGGTGTGGCAGGGAGCTGACACAGTTTAAGCTCTAGCAAAAGGACAATCTTGCTGAGGCCCAAGGATAACAGTGGTTTATGGTTCTGGGTGCTCTGAGAAAGTGTCACACCATGCCCAAGAGCTGTATTAAAAAAAAAATAATGAAAACTAGCAGTGCAGGAGGTTTAGCTGTCCAGAAAATCATTGATGCTGTTTGGAGGGAGCCAAACTTGTCCCTCCTTGACTGAGCAGAGTGTTTCTTAGGCTAGGTCTACACTACCCGCCTGAATCGACGGGTAGAAATCGATCTCTCGGGGATCGAATTATCGCGTCTCGTGGGGACGCGACAATCGATCCCCGAATCGACGCTCTTACTCCACCAGCGGAGGTGGGAGTAAGCGCCGTCAACGGGGAGCCGCGGAGGTCGATTTTGCCGCCGTCCTCACAGCGGGGTAAGTCGGCTCCGATACGTCGAATTCAGCTACGCTATTCACGTAGCTGAATTTGCGTATCTTAAATCAACCCTCCCCCTGTAGTGAAGACCTGCCCTTAGAGTATAGCTGTTGAGAAAAGAGTAAGTAAAAACAAGGGCAAAAGAGGGACACTGGTGCTTGCTGCCTTAAAAGTCTTAAATTGATGCTGCTGCTTTTTATTTGAGTGGCTAAAAAGTCCTTATGAAAAAGTACTTACAAAAATAAAAGAACATAAGAATGGCCATACTGGGTCAGACCAAAGGTCCATCCAGCCCAGTATCCTGTCTGCTGACAGGGGCCAATGCCAGGTGCCCCAGAGGGGGTGAACCTAACAAGTAATGATCAAGTGATCTCTCCCCTGCCATCCATCTCCACCCTCTGATAAACAGAGGCTAGGGACACCATTCCTTACCCATCCTGGCTAATAGCCATTAATAGACTTTACTAGATAAATTCATGGAGGTTCTCTTTTAAACCCTGTTATAGTCCTAGCCTTCACAACCTCCTCAGGTAAGGAGTTCCACAGGTTGACTGTGCGCTGTGTGAAGAAGAACTTCCTTTTATTTGTTTTAAACCTGCTGCCCATTAATTTCATTTGGTGGCCCCTAGTTCTTATATTATGGGAACAAGTAAATAACTTTTCCTTATTCACTTTCTCCACACCACACATGATTTTATATACCTCTATCATATTCCCCCTTAGTCTCCTCTTTTCCAAGCTGAAAGTCCTAGTCTCTTTAATCTCTCCTCATATGGGACCCGTTCCAAACCCCTAATCATTTTAGTTGCCCTTCTCTGCACCTTTTTCCTACGACTTCAAGTGATACGTAATAGAGAAAATGTAGGTCTTCCACTGCATCATGTTTAAACAATGTACAGGGCCCCAGAAGCAGGGCCAGTGCAAGGATATTTTGCGCCCTAGGCGAAACTTCCACCTTTCGCGCCCCCTCCCCCGAGCATCACTTATTATAAACTTTAAAAAATGAATACTGCATAACATGGCATTGTTCATTAGAATTAATACACATTCGGCTTGACAATTTATTAATTTCATTATTTAGTCTCATATTTAATGAAAATAAATACACCCTTTTTAGTCACATATACGTCCTTCCTTCATATCAAAATCTACTACGTTTTATTCTACCTTTAGAATATCCAATTATTGTTAATAAAATTTATAAAATTAGAATGGCAGATACTCCGTCATACAACAACAACTGACAATATCAATATGACAAATTTCAACAACCCACACACGTATATTCGCACATGATAAACATATACACTCAAATACTTAACATACACACACAATTGACACAAAGTATTAGTGAAATGATGCAGCAGCAATTGCCAGAACCTTAGATCTGAAACAACTCAACAAAAAGTTAACCTCAGTCGACAACCTCCAAAAACTAGTAAACTTAGCATTATAAACAGCCTGTCAGAACAGGTAACGGCTACGCACGACGAGAAAAATGATGTCATTGCCACTTTGTACCACAGTGAAGCAGTACACTTGTGCCCACAATGCAGAGCTGGCATAGGCTATAGCTGTAATGTATGAGAGAAAAACGACAAATTAAAATGCAAGCTCAACGACATTTCTCTTTTCTTTATTCATTTGTTTTCCAGCAATAGTGTAAAAAAAAATTTTGGGGGCACCGCTTTTTGGCGTCCCCAAATCTTGGCACCCTAGGCGGCTGCCTAATTCGCCTAGTGGTTACACCGGCCCTGCCCAGAAGATGTCACTACACATACTAGGGACTATATCCCTTTGTCTCAATCCCAAAGTTCTTTGCAGAATAAATAACAGTAATATATAATATACCGTAACCTTACACTTCTATATCACCTTTCTTTTAAGGCTCAAAGTATTTTACAAACTAGAATTCTTTATGCCACATAAAACTCCCATAAGGTAGGGAAGTATATTGCAAATTGGATTGTAATGCAAGTTACATATATAGGAATCATTTCATCCATCACTGAGACTCATCCTAGAGGTATATGTGACACAGTAACTGTTTAACATCACACAAACACACTACCTAATAGGTTGGGTCAGGAAGTGCAGATTACCTTATCCAACTGAAAACAAGAGAGGACTTATTTTCAGTAGACAGAATACAATCTTCAAAGTAGTTATTGGGCCATAACCCCAGTGTTTAACAATCCTACTTTGGTGGCCTCACTTCTCTGGTTTAGCCTTGCCTACCAATAGTTCATGAGATCTCATGGATTTCACAGTTTGAGATGCTATGGCCTGGTAGTTTAGTACACTTCTTCTGCTTGCTTTAAAACCAGAACCTGAGTGGAAGTGGAAGTTCCATCTCTTTTCCATATCTTTCTCTCAACAGCAATCCAAGAATAGCTTGGTTTCTCCTCCCCATAGAAGGAGAAAGAAGGAGTAAGAGAAGAGGTAGGAAGAAAAAAAACCCACAAAAACCAACAACATGCAAGCATACCCACCTGAAAGACAAATAAGGAGGGGCTGGAGGGTACTGTCTGCTTATGTAATCTTTGTTAGCATTCAGATACTATGGTAATGGGCCTACTTGTAAAAGAGTTGGGGCCTATCTTATAGCTCCCCCCTCCCTTCAGACCAGTCTTTGCTTATGCTGAGTCAGCTCACTCCATGGGAATCCAGGGAAGCAGCTTGCAGCAGCAGTAGTTGTTTTATTTTAAGCCATATGAATAAACTAATCCAAAACCTTGCAGCCTCTTCCCTCAGAAGTTTGTGCAGGCCAAGCAGTCTCTTCCCCCCAAGCCTGTCTCTCATGCCAGTGACTTCAGTAACCCCAAATTTCTTGGCTCTTACCTCAGAGACTCAGCAATAAAGGTTTCCACATAGTGGTCCTTTGGTTTCTGGAGCAACTCCTTTCTGTAGTAGCTCCAGTAGTAGTCCATTGGGAGCACAGCCCCAATCCCTCAATTTTCTGGGAAGTATTATAGTCCCCTCCTCCATTTCCTGCTGCCCTTTTATATGAAAGTCAGCTAATTAAGTTCCAGCTCTTTCTCAGATGCAGCAGGTAGGGCTAATCAGCCAGCTAGCTAGTTGCAGGCTTCTGGCCCCAGAGGAATGGTATCCCTTATACCTTCACACTACTATAAATAGCTAAAGAGAGTAAACAGACAGACCACAAAGAATTTTCCCCCTAGCTTTACTTTTCTTTCAGATCATTTAAACCTATAAATGTGTGCTTCTCCCACACTGAAATACAAAGCAGAATGACACACAAGTGCTCTTGTCCAGGTGCCAGGCAAAGCCCCAGTCCTTGAATTCCACCTGAGTGCAAGAAATGCCCAAGCTAGCCAGCCTTAAAGGTGGTGGGGAGGGGCCATAGCCTCATGTCTCCCCTCTGCTCCAGCCACCCATTGTGGCCAGCTGTAGAAGGGAGCATGCACTGCCCCATGCCTACCTCTGTGCCAGTGGACTTCCTGGGTGATGTGGAGTCATGCAGACCACATCACAGATCACTGACTGTATAACATTCACTGTATCAGGGGCTCAGTTGTGGTGCTGTCAGGCATTGATTCTTAGTGCATAGCATGTTTATTTCTCTTTCTCTGAGTTAAACTATATCAATATAATCAGATTGCCTACACACAGAAAATATTAATAGGCCTGACTAAAATATGAACTGAAATTGAAGTAAAAAATAAAAGCAGTAAAGTTGTGTTATTAATCATTCCACATGTCAATATCCATAACGTGTGATATTAAAAGTCAGCCATAATATTTTTGTTAACTCAGGAAATGGTACTTTGGAATGCTATTATTAATGATTGCACTGTACAATATTGTACAGGGCATTTCATGCTGACTGTATGAATGCTATGGTTTATGCTACACTTTAAGGATTAAGGACTAGTCTAACATCTTCCCTATGGCTATACTGTAGGGCTAGTATCTTTTCACCCTTTAGATCCAGCATGCTTTGGGCTACACCACTGCCTGCCATTGACAATGTAAGCATAGCAGCAGCAGCAACAATGTATTTAGTCAGAGCTACAGTGATACACTAACATCCAGGGTTAGAAGGGTAGTGGGAGAAAGAGTTAGCTGCATTGTCTTGGCAACCTGCAGTCATAGAATTAATGCACCCCAGGCATGTAGAGCCTCCTCCATTGAACTGAGTCTTGGGGGCCTGCACTGATGAAGTGTAGTAAATCACAGAGGGTCCCAGAATTGTGCAGCTTCAAGGCATCTTTGTAGATGGCCTTCTGACTTTAGGAGATTGGGGATCTACAAAAATTGGGGGCCAGAATCTGTTTCTTCAGGGGTGGCGGGATACTTACATTCCAATTTGAGAGTGGTAGCTGTGTTAGTCTGTATCAGCAAAAAGAACAAGGAGTACTTGTGGCACCTTAGAGACTAACAAATTTATTTGAGCATAAGCTTTTGTGGGCTAAAGCCCACTTCTGAAGTGGGCAAGTGGGCTTTAGCCCATGAAAGCTTATGCTCAAATAAATTTGTTAGTCTCTAAGGTGCCACAAGTACTCCTCGTTCTTTTTACATTCCAATGGAAGAATAGGAGGAAACTCCATATGGGAAATCTTGTGGAGTTTTCCTCCCTCCTGACCTCCCACACACGTGTTTCCCAATGGAAGAACATGGTCTGGCCCTAAATCATTATTGAACAATAATATTTGTCAAGCAAAATCTCGGAGGCTATAGTTGCTTGGTTTTTTTCCACTGGACCTCCACAAGTCTGGATCTTTAGCAGGAAAGCTTTTGATGAGAGCAACAGAAAACACTCTCATTGGTGCATAATGAAAACTACAGTCTGTCAAGTAATACACAGAAATACCACAAATAGTTTCTGAATACTTGGGATTTCTCTGGATCTGAGCTCTCTAGCTAGAGACATAAAGGGTAAGAAGAAAACTATCTACAAATACATTAGAAGACAGAGGAAGACCGAGGACAAGGTAGGCCCATTACTCAATGGGGGAGGAAAGACAGTAACAGAAAATGTGGAAATGGCAGAAGTGCTAAATGCCCTTTTTGTTTCAATTTTCACCAAAAAGCAATTGGATGTCTAACATAGTGAACATTGGTGAAAACAAGGTTGGATCTGAGACTAAAATAGGGTAAGAACAAGTTAAAAATTACTTAGACAATTTAGATGTCTTCAAGTCGGCAGGGCCTGATGAAATATATCCTAGAATACTAACGAAGCTGTCTGAGCCATTAGCGATGATCTTTAAAAAGTCATGGAAGATGGGAGAGATTCCAGAGGACTTGAAGACAGCAAATATTGTGCCAATATATAAAAAGGGGAATAAGGACAGCCTGAGGAATGACAGACCAGTCAGCTTAACTTCAGGACCTGGAAAGTTAATGGAGCAAATAATCAAGCAATCAATTTGCAGATACCAATAAGATAATAAGGTGGTAAGTAACAGTCAACATAGATTTGTCAAGAACAAATAACATCAAACCAACCTAATAGCTTTCTTTGATAGGGTAACAAGCTTTGCTGATGGGGGGAAGTGGTAGATGTGGTATGTCTTGACTTTAGTAAGGTTTTTGAAACATTTTGTTTTGATAGTATCAGAAGGTTTTATTTTGATTAATTTAATTTCAACTTGTATATGACATTAAAATATTAAATATACTTGTACATATTATATACACAAATTCCATATCATATTTAAATATAATATAAAAGTCAAAATGCAACATTTCCACACTATCAAAATTTAAAGTTTCAACACTACTGAAACAAAACAGTTTGATTTTTTTCCCACCAAAAATTGACTTGTTACCACAAAATATTTTTATTGTGATGACAGTGCATTATTGAATGGAACATTGTTCTGTAGAAATTTTTTTGACCAGCACTACTAGTGAATGCACTAAATATTAGCATATTTGATGTGTTATAATTCACATTGGCAGCATTTTTGTAATGTTTAATGCTTTTGTACACACTATTAGGTTAGCTATATGAGAGCATGGGATACTTATTTTCTGGCTTTGTGGCTCTTGCCACTTTGAACTTAGGTATTGTTGTTTTTAGTAATGACTAATCTCAGCTCCTGAAAACTTTTTCTGAATGGTGGCAGGTAATGGGGGCAGGAGGAGTGGAAACACTGAAGTGATCATCAGGACAGATTTGCCAGGGCAAATGCTATTGCCTCCACTATAGCTGTTGGGGCCCTGCCTACAGTGCAATCAGGACCTAAGGCTAGGTCTACACTACCCGCCTGAATCGGTGGGTAGAAATCGATCTCTCGGGGATCGAATTATCGCGTCTCGTCGGGACGCGACAATCGATCCCCGAATCGACGCTCTTACTCCACCAGCGGAGGTGGGAGTAAGCGCCGTTGACGGGGAGCCGCGAAGGTCGATTTTGCCGCCGTCCTCACAGCAGGGTAAGTCGGCTCCGATACGTCGAATTCAGCTACGCTATTCGCGTAGCTGAATTTGCGTATCTTAAATCGACCCCCCCTCCCCGTAGTGAAGACCTGCCCTTAGAAGTGGGGCTGGAAATGAGGAGCCTTCACAAGGGGGTCCATAGTTTGTCTGATACTGAAACTCTCTTCACTTTCTCACATAGCAGGATTTTCAGAGCAAGCCAGGGGATGTGGATACTGGTCATTGGCTCCTTCTCCAATGTGGGTGGAGCAGCAGGATAGGCTGTTACCACTCTGTACATGGAGGGGTGCTTGCTTCATATCCCCACCAAACTTAATTACTCAGGCTAGGGCTGGGGAGGATTTGGCCTGGAGTAAGTTCCCTGTGGGAAAAACAACATTTTCCAATACATTTGTAGAATGCTTCTCAATCTCTGGAGTGTGAAAAGGGGATTTTTGTGAAATCCCAAACTTCTCTGAGTTCTATCCATGCCCTTTGCTAATGTCATTCACTTACTGTATTCACAAAAGTAAATTGCTACATCTGGGAAAAGTCCTGTTATGCTTCATAGAATATATACAGTACCAAAGAGCAGGAGAGTCACAATTTGCCATGATGGAAACAGACTTTCTCAGGAACTCAACATTGTGGCCCACACAGCCTGAGAAGGTGGTGACTCTTTGCATTATGTCAAGGGAGATCAAGAGATTTATCTTTCATCAGCCCAACTGCAACCTCCGGCAGGGTCAGTTTCCAGGAATCAATAATTCAAGGTCTCAGAGTGGAGCCATTTGGCTGTTTTTTCCTACATGTCAGGAGCCATGAGCCTTACATACACCCCAGGCTGTGAAGTACTCCATCTTGAAAACTGTGGCAGCAATTTCATCAGTGGAAGCTTTTATATGAAATGGATTGAGATGCATCAGACAAGCCTAACTGCCTTGCTTCCAGGGTGTGAGCTACTATGTAAATGAGCAAGAATGACAATTTACTAGTCATCAGGCAGGGGCACTGCCTCTAGCTATCAAGGCACTATCAAATGTTCCTTTTTTTATGTCTGCGCCCACAGAAAAAGTCCTTTGCTTTAGGGGTAACACAGAAGCCAGACCTTCCTGGAATGTAGACAAAGCCACAGACAGGCCTTTTCACTTTGCTGCTTCCTCTGTTTTAGATGCACTTCCTCATCATCTTGTCTCTGAAACAATTCAGTGCTTTCTTTATAAAGGATGACAGCACCAATAAGTCAAGAAGCTCTTTGCTTTGGCTTTCACCGTAGGATGGTTGTCACATAAAGTCTGTTACTTTATGCTGATTTGGCTGAGGACCCTTTGATGCTGTCAAAAGGGCAGGAGCAAGGGGAACCCTTCCTTGTAAAGAGGCAAGACTAGGGATTCAGCTCAGAAGGAATGTAATTTTTGTCTACACTACAAAGGAGAATCATGCTGACAATGGTCGCTAATAAGAATTACAGCTGAACTAGCTATTGACACAATTCAGCTTACAGGCAGGCAAGAGCATGCAGTTATATTCGGTTAACATGAGTTAATTTAAATTGTACTTTGCATTTATCAACATTGAATTTCAGCTGCCATTTTGTTGCCCAGTCACCCAGTTTAGTGAGATCCCTTTGTAACTCTTTGCACTCTGCTTTGGACTTGACTATCTTGAGTAATTTTGTATAATCTGCAAATTTTTCCACCTCCCTGTTTACTCCCATTTCCAGATCATTTATGAATATGTTGAACAGCACAGGTTCCAATACAGACCCCTGGGGGACACCTCTCTCCATTCTGAAAACTGACCAGTTATTCCTTCCCTTTGTTTGCTATCTTTTAACCAGTTACTGATTCATGAGAGGACCCTCTCTCTTATCCCATGAATGCTACCTTCACCTAAGAGTCTTTGGTAAGGGACCTTGTCAAAGGCTTTCTGAAAGTCTAAGTACACTATATCCACTGGATCACCCTTGTCCCCATGTTTGTTGACCCCCTCAGAGAATTCTAATAGATTGGTGAAGCATGATTTCCCTTTACAAAAAACATGTTGACTCTTCCCCAACAAATTGCGTTCATCTATATGTCTGATAATTCTGTTCATTACTATAGTTTCACCCAATTGCCTGGTACTGAAGTTAGGCTCACTGGCCTGTAATTGCTGGGATTGTCTCTGGAGATTTTTTAAAAAATTGTTGTCACATTAGCTTTTCTCAATTCATATGGTTCAGAAACTGGTTTAAATGATAGGTTACACACCACAGTTAGTAGTTCAGCAATTTCATATTTGAGTTCCTTCAGAACTCTTGAGTGAATACTATCTGGTCCTGAGAGACTAACACATTTATTTGGGCATAAGCTTTCATGGGTTAAAACCCATTTCATCAGATGCATAGAGTGGAAAATACAGTAGGAAGATATATATACACATACATGAAAAGATGGGAGTTGCCTTACCAAGCAGGAGGATCAGCTCTAACAAGACAATTCAATTAAAGTGAGCTATTATCAACAGGAGGAAAAATCACTTTTGTAGTGGTAATCAAGGTGTCCCATTTCAAACAGTTGACAAGAAGGTGTGAGTAACAGTAGGGGGAAATTAGCATGGGGAAATTAGTTTTTAGTTTTTGTAGTGACCCATCCACTCCCAGTCCTTATTCAGGCCTAATTTGATGGTGTCCAGTTTGCAAATTAATTCCAGTTCTGCTGTTTCTCATTGGAGTCTGTTTTTGAAGTTTTTTTGTTGAAGAATTGCCACTTTTAAGTCTGTTATTGAGAGTCCAGGGAGGTTGAAGTGTTCTCCGACTGGTTTTTTAATGTTATAATTCTTGACGTCTGATTTGTGTCCATTTATTCTTTTGCCTAGAGACGGTCTGATTTGGCCAAAGTACATGGCAGAGTGGCATTGCTGGCACATGATGGCATATATCATATTGGTAGATGTGCAGGTGAATGAGCACCTGATAGTGTGGCTGATGCGGTTAGGTCCTATGATGGTGTCCTTTGAATAGATATGTGGACAGAGTTGGCAACGGGGTTTGTTGCAGGGATAGATTCCTGGGTTAGTGTTTTTGTTGTGTGGTGTGTAGTTGCTAGTGAGTATTTGCTTCAGGTTGGGGGGCTGTCTGTAAGCGAGGACTGGCCTGTCTCCCAAGGTCTGTGAGAGTGAGGGATCGTCCTTCAGGATAGGTTGTAGATCTTTGGTGATGTGCTGGAGAGGTTTTAGTTGGGGGCTGAAGGTGACAGCTAGTGGTGTTCTGTTATTTTCTTTGTTGGGCTTGTCCTGTAGTACATGACTTCTGGGTACCCTTCTGGCTCTGTCAATCTGTTTCTTCACTTCAGCAGATGGGTATTGTAGATTGTTCCCCAGCAGTACTCCCATACTCAGTTCTCTTGCTGCTCCCACCTGCTGGATTCCCTTTCTTTCTTCCCAGCTCAAGTATAGCAGGGCTAAGGGAAGTTGCTCCTTCTGTCCAGAATATGACCTCACTGTGGCACACGGGCCCTGAAACGTCTGCTCTGGGTAAATCAGATGGTTGTTAACTTGGGAAATACTTGCTCCTGTGTCCCTCAACTCTGATACCTCTTTCCCATAGTGGTTACTGAGCATATGAACCTATGAGAATTCTCTGGAATAGAAGTGCTGATACAATAGACAATGTGGGTTGCAGTTGTTGGTGTTACTGCCTCCCATTTCCTTCTCTTTTGGCTAAGGCAGTCAGAACAGATATGTTCTACCTCCTGACATTTCCAGCACTGTTTCCCCCTATATACCTCTTTCATCTTCCTCCTGAGTGGAGACTGGCTAAAGTTATCCTTCTTCTCAGACCCAACTGACTGTACCCTCAACTGGTGTTGTGTCTGATTAACCCCCTTGTAACCAGTGAACCCTCCTCCCACAATTTTATGCTTTGAACCCTGTCTGTTACTCATGTGCTGATCAGCCAACTCAGCTGCCCTTCTACTAGTAATTAGGGTGCGATCCTCCAACCACACCTTTAGGCCCTCTGGGCAAACTCTTAGGAATTGGTCCAGAAGGACCACTTCCCTTATTTCCTCTACTGTGTGTGGCTCATAATTATCCTCTGGGTTTTTTTGTTTGTTTTACAGAACTTCAAGCAGTATGCTTCCATCATCAGCTCATACCTTCTTAACAATGCCAACTTCAATTGTTCGTAATCATTTCAGTCCCAAATGTCGGTCCATGCAAATACCTCTAAAGCTTTACCTGATAGAAGTGGAGTTAACTGGAGAGCCCACATCTCCTCATTTAATATTGTCTGCAATTTTTTTCAAATGCAATTAGAAAGGCATCAATATTTTCCTCTTTCTTATAAATGGGAAGCAATTTGGATCCACTTTCACCCCACTCATATCCCCTTGCCCTGGTACTATAACTGGGCCATTGCCAGTTCATGTTGATGTTCTTTTTCTCTCTCTCTCTCCTCTGCTTCATGCTGACATCCTTCTCACCTTGTCTCGATCTGCAGTCGCTCTAGCTCCCATGCCCTTGCTGTCCTCACGTCCTGCCACCGTTGTCTGGTCCTCATTTCCTATCACTTCAGTAATCTGGCTTTCCTGGACTTCCTGGTTGTAACTCTTCAGAGCCTTGAAGAGTGGTTTCCTATCATGATCCCCATAAGCTGTACCTCTATGAGAACATAAGTCCTTGAGTTGCTCCATATTAAAGTTGGTGTAGTTCATTGGCATTTTGCAGTCCCTCACTGCCCTGCAAACAAACTTCAAAATAAAAATAAAAAAACTTTTTCCCAAGTTATTTTAGATTTTATTTCAGTTCTTTTGATAATAGGTTAAAGGCTGCTATGAGTCAGTACTGCTCTGCTCCCTGTGCCTAGCACTGCAGTGTGGTCAGTTTCTCCTCCAGACAGGCTGGTAAATTGGTACATTCCAGCTCCCCCTCTGACTCTGGGCCAAGTGGTCTCTTCCACCCTTTTTCTGCCCAACAAACTGGAAAGTTCCACTTGTGTGCCTAGACTCACATGGATCGAACCACCCCTCTTGGTTGCCTAGCAACCTGGTCTCACTCACTGTCCATACTTTTTTGTATTTTCAAACTTCCCAATGGTCACTATTGCTGGTAGGTCAAGTCAACCGTCCCTTTCACTGTTGCATTCAATTTCCCAACTGCTACTGGCCAAGTCAAGTCAACAGACCTTCCCACCAACCCCTCTGAAAGTCCTTGCTCTCTTCAGGCAGACAGCTCTTCTAGGGAATTTGTTTGACCCGCCCACCAAGTTCCTCTGTTAACATCACCTCAGACTAGGCATGAGCTAACTCCTCCTGACAGAAAATGTGCTCTCTCTTTTTCCTTTCATCAGACCTTTCCCTCCTGATGTAATCCCTCACCCTCATCCTGACAGTGCTATGTTCCACCAAGCATCTGTGGTGAAATTAATGTTTCCGGAGAGGAGATCTCCTCCCGACAGTGCTATCCCACCAAAAAATAGAAAAGAAAAGAAAGAAACCAACACAACTCAACCAGCAAATCCTACAAAGGTCTAATACAGGACAATCATAGAATATCAGGGTTGGAAGGGACCTCAGGAGGTCATCTAGTCCAACCCCCTGCTCAAAGCAGGACCAATCCCCAGACAGATTTTTGCCCCAGATCCCTAAATGGCCCCCTCAAGGATTGAACTCACAACAGTGGGTTTAGCAGGACAATGCTCAAACCACTGAGCTATCCCTCCCCCTCTAGTGAACAAGTGACACATACACATATATACCACCTGGGTGACTCTTTATCTGATACCGTTGCTGCCACCATCCAATATTCACTCCTTGCCTCTTTTAGATTTACATTTAAAAGGTTTTAAGTCTCTTCTCTCCAGGAGCTGGAAACCCAGAGATACTCTCTAGCTTGTGGTAATTGCTACGTACTGTCACTTCGAGAAGCAGCAGACAGGTGTCTAAATAACTTAATAGCACATATCAGGCCTCATCTTAATGAAAATACTGGAGCTTATTTATTACACCAAGAACAAATATAATCTAACATGGAACTAGAAGCATTAAAGAAATAGTTCTATACCCAGAAACTGCTCATCTTACCCTGGCTATGTCCGTCTGTCTGGAGCCACTTACGTCTTTACAAATATACAAACCCATTGTGCCGTGACCTACTTGTGTCTAGTGTCACCTCCCAGCACCAGCCCTTGCTGCTTGGTTACTGGGGTGGCTTTGGGAGTCCTTCACTTTCTCTGAGAAATCTCTCCCATCCAGAGCCCATCACAAACCACCTAGGTGGGGAGTTGCTGGGGCCAGGGACACCAAGCTGATCTCCCTTGAGTCCCACAGGTTCCTTCCTCAGGGCTCTACGAACCTTTCTTCAGTTAGCCCAACTCTCCAGGAAAGCGTAACCAGACCTTCTGTCTGACCCTCCAATTCCCTATTCCCTGAGACAGCTCTGCCTCCTCCAGATCCAAACCTCACCTGTCACTTTGACCAACCCCCTAGCGGCTTCACCCTCTCTGGTGCTGGATCTGCCGGTGCTGTCATCAGCCTCAGCAGTACCTTCACATAAGTATTGAGAAATCCTGAAGTTTTGTTACTCACAAACCACTGAACTACATTTTCTTAAGGGATCTTCTGAAGGACATTTTCTTCCTGTTCTTGCATTACTTTTTGGAGTTAGAGAAATGAGGCTACAATCTTGTGGGGACAAAACATTATAATTCTAATGATGTATGACGTTTATGTTGAATGTAATGATAGGGACCCAGGTATTCTATATTCATTTACTTCAACACCTCAGGTGATCCTTGAATGCTATTAATTGGCACAGCTCCACTGAATGAAACTACACTGATTTACATCATAGAATATCAGGGTTGGAAGGGACCTCAGGAGGTCATCTAGTCCAACCCCTTGCTCAAAGCAGGACCAATCCCCAAAAGATCAGTTGAGGACCTGGACTCTCATCCATTAACTTTCACTTGATTGTTAAATAAATCCACCCATGTTTGTATCTGCTGGTAACTTTTGAGAGTGCTGTACTGAACTGCCCAGGATAGTGAATGAGAGAAGAAAAGGAGGCATGAAAAAAGAAAGAGGCAAGGGAAGAATATAAGAGGCTGGCAATTAGAGAAAAGAGAGTGGTCAGATTCACTAAAGCTGGAACAGGAAGGTATACATTACAAGTGTGGCCCTTCCAGCTCCATGAGGGCAGATGGTTTCCACTGGTTAGTGTAGGAGATCTGCTGCTCATTTTGGGGCACCCCTACGTCTTCCACTTCAGTTACAAAACACAAATTGCAAAGTATGTACCATGGAGGGGCAAAATTCATCATTACACCAATAAAGCCTTTAAGCCTGACTCACATGGAGCACCACTATGAGTCCAAGGGTAATTTAGTTTCCAAACACAGTCACTGGTTTCTAGAGCTGGCTGGGGGAAAAAAATCCTGTGAAAATTTTCAACAAAAACAAAAATATTCATTTTTATTAAAAACTTTCATATTTTTCTGTTTTTCAATAAAACCTGATTTTTTTTGACAAAACCAGTATTTTGGGGACAAAATATTCTGTTTCATCAAAAAGCCATTCCTCATTGGACCAAGTTTTCATGAAAAAAATGTGATCAGCTCTATTGGTTTCTCTGTTGATCAGCGAGTGTGATTTAGGTACATGTCCAATAGTGTCATTTCAAAAAGGCTGCCAAAGAACTTTTAGATAGTAGCAACATTTTGTCACTATTTATCTGTATTGGGTTTGAACTGGTGACCTAGAGATGAAAGACTTTAGTCCAGATCCAATTACCAGTCCCCTGAGTCATTCAGTCCCTGAAGAATGTGAGTCATTAATTGAACTGCTCTTTTGCTGACTGTATCTTTCTAGGAGCTTCATAACCTACATACAATTACAATATTTTCCCTATTCTCACTGTATGTATGTCAGATACCTACATATCTCTAGTTATTTTGCTAGCTAGCCTCATAGGAGCTGAGTAAATGGCATTATCAAAATTGCATCTCCCTGATTCATTATTTCCAATTTTATAAAATAGCTGAGTTTGTGAAGACACTATCAGAAAGGTTTTTAAATAAACATGCTTAATCTTCAGGAGATTAAAAGAAATAGTATTGGAGACATAATGATTACTTTGCCCAAAAGCCATCAGAAATATAAGGTACAAGGAAAACACATCAAACAAATAGGCACAATAGAGAGCATTTCAATGAGGAAATAATCACACTGAAGGATTTGCTTCAAAAGAGTGGCCTAAATATTGCCCCATATGTAAAGTGAAAGGAACTCAGAATAATAATAATAAAAGATTAACATCCCACAGTGTGCTTCAAAAAAATTACTGCAGCTAATATCCAGTCTCATTTATTTTTAAATTACTACCTGAGATTTAATCTTGTCCAGCTGACACAAAAATTAAAATAATCGAAGAAAACAGGAAGAATGAAGCAAAGATGATCCATTTCTTGCATGACAATTTTTTTTTTAACTGATAGGAATGAAATGATTAGGCAATCTGTTTTCAACTAGATAGCAAGAAAACACCACTGAATGTGTGATTAGCTCAAATTTTCCATGGAAAATTTATGGCATGTAGAAAGATTGCAGTGCTGGTCAGGACGTAAATTCATGGGAAGTAATATGGATTCAACTTGATAGAAAGAGGAATTTATTCAAGGGATTGGGAATTCTTCTGCTAGCCAGTCTGGATGAGAAGGGGCAATTGATGCAGAATAACACCCAGTTTTCACCCAAGAAAGTAGATATGGAGGCATTGTTAGTGTCTGTCCACCTCTATCATCTCTCATTCAGTACTGAGAGGTCAACACTCACTTCCAATTGTTCCATGTCATAAGCCTCCCTCACCCACTTGTTAAATTTTCCAACACGCTTGGGAGACGCACCCTGAAAACACCACAAAGCTATGTCATTATCCACCTTCAAATCCCTTCTTAAAATTTTTGTTTGACATGATGCCTACAAAACAAAACAAAACTTGACAATGGGTGGCTGGAGTGCAGAGAACACTGCCTATCATGCTGACCAATATTATCTCATTGTTTCTTCATATTCCCCATCTGTCTGTATCCATGTGTTTGTGTTTTATACTTACATTATAAGATCTTTGGGGTTAAGATTGTCTTTTTGGTCAGTGTTTGTACAACATCTAGCATAATGGGGTCCGATAGTCCATGACTAGCGCTCCTAGGAGCTACAGCAATACAAATAAATAATGACAACATAAATAATAAGAATAATAATCCAATGCCCATAGAAGTCAATGGAAGGACAATCATTGACCACAATGGGCATTGGATCTGGCCTGAAAATGTCCCAAACTTCCAGTTTCTGATTAGGCTAGAAATACCAAGAGGACACTATCTCATGGTATCTGAACAATATTTGTTCCAGTCCCAACTAGAACTAGAAACCTGAGTTGCACAAAGCTGAGAAGTGATCATCACAAATGGGAACTGAACTTTAACACCCCTTCAGGTTCAATTACGGCAAATGCTTGTGTCTTATTTTATCTGAATTGATTTGACTGGTCCCTACAGTGCACCAATTTGAAATTATCAAGCCAGATTCTGCCAGCCTTATTCATGCTGGGTAGAACCTTCTTTCATAAATAGTCCTTCTGCAGTCAATGGGACTATTCACAGGACCACAAAATTTAAGGGTGGCTAGATCTGGCCCTTAGTAGTTAATATCTACATCGAATTTTCCTGCTGTTATGGTGTTGCAGTAGCAGTATTTCTCAAAAGCAGTAAAATATGCCCAATTCTTGTTGGTACCAAGAATATATAATAACTGGTTTTGTTCGATATTCAAACACAACAATCACATATTTGCATTGATATGACTGAGAAAGGTTTCTCAGTCATTCCATTGGGAGCTTGGATGAAAGAAAGATCTAAAGGTTTCTTTTCTCTCTCTTTTTTTTCAAACACTCCCTGCAAGCCATTTTTGTGCTTTTTAAACTTATCAATATGTATTCCAAGGCTTTACTTTTATGTTTAACACTTTTTTTTAAACAGGGAGTGTGATAGGGTTTTAAGAATGCTACTTACAGGTAGAGTCGTACAAAGAAGCCATGCACACACGGAGAGAAAAGCTTTCAAAAGCTCACATGAAGGAACGAGGATGGAAAGCTGATCTCCTTTTGATCCTTGGCACCTTCCATGCTGCAACTAAATGTAACAGATAACAGCTAGCTGCCTATTTATTGCACCCTTTTCAGGTGCCAGGTAGTCCTCTGGATCAAACCAGATTTCCATTACCAGGGCTGTATGTCACTCCAAGCCTGTTCAGTGAATAACCAGCCATCAAAAGATACAGGCTTGGATTCTGATTTTCCCTTTAGAAAATATTTAAGTTAACATATCCCAGCTTTTAATCAGGCACCACTTCACTTTTTACTAAAGCTTAACCCGTAGGAGAGAATGAGCACCTGCAGAACAGAGTACTTCTATGTGACTTCAGTCAATGAAAAGCAGTTTTATTCTTGATTTTAGGAAAAATGTTGTTTCATCTTAATAATATGGTAGTATAACCTCCTCTCAAATTAGACTGCTCAAAATTATTCTGCTTTTATCTCTTCAGGTCTTTGGTAGACAGTTGCAGGCTTGGAATATGATTAGCAATTTGTACAAAAACTTTAAACTAAGAATGAAAGAAGCAATTAGGATTACATTCAGGTACGTGTAACCACTTGCTACATGTTAAGAGTTTAGAACAAATTATATAACAAGAATACTACATACTAATGCTTCCCTTGGGAACCACCAATTCATCTCCTGGTCCTTATTTCTAATTAATCCGTGAATCCTTTTTAGGTTAATAAAATTAACAACAGGGATGAGCTTCCCACACTTTTAAATCAATTGGCTTTGCATAACTTGGCATTCTTCACTTTTGCCAGCAGGGGTCCCAGAAAACCCTGCTCCCTCTTAACTGGCCAATTCTAATATTAATACCTTTATTTAATAAAATTAATACTCAAGCACTTAATCTGCTGTTAGCCACACTCAGGTTATCATAGATGAAAATCTGCCTAATTTAGTACTTAGACAAGCAAATGCAAACTTTTCCCTCTTGATAGTAATAATAGGATATAGTCCACCAGTGTGTTTGGAAACCTTACCCCCATATTAACTTTCCATTACAATGTGCTTATTCATAATTAACACTCACGATCTGTACAATAGAAAGGTATGGAATATCCTTGTAATGCTTAACATTAGGTTTATAACAGACAACATGTGAACACAGCCAGTGTTTTCCCACAGACAAATAAAGTATAATACTTCTTTATAGAAATCAATGGATTTACTGGGATGCTCGAAGCAAGTAACAACTCCAGCGCACACAAGCAGAACTCAAACTTCTTAAGTACCACTTCCGCCCCACCCTGCCCGCCCCATCAGATACAACCACATTATAACAGACAACACATTAAGACTAAAGTAATGATACAACACCATCTATTGGTGGAGGTGCTATCTATACTGATATTTACAATAGGTAAAAGGGTTCTGTGGAGTGAGAGAGAATTCAGCATAAAACACGTATTTCTCATTTCTTCTCTCCTCAAATCACTCTACCATCTACCTAAGGAACAGTGCGTGGTTCTAACTTCTCAGCATCTATCCTTCTGGATTTTTGATGTCTTACCATTACTTTTATTATTTTAGGGTTCCTGCAATCCCTCCCACCCCATCTAATCTCTAACAGGATAGCTGCTCTCCAGCACTTCCAGTGTTCCTCCTCCCTTCACAGTCACAGCTAGGTATGCACACCTGTCTTGGGTCCTCTTCACTTTCTTTGTTCCTTACTTTCCCTAGGATCTGTGTTTTGCTCCTGTAGGATTTTTCATCTACTTTTCAGTGACTTTAATGTGGTTCTGAAGGTTCCTCATATATGAATCACAAGGGGTAAGAGTGACTGACAATAACCCCCCTATTCTCCAGTGTCGTACCTACTTCTCCACCACAGAAGATATGTTTCAGCTTTTACTTAATCTTTAGTGCTCAAATCCTTCTTGGATCATTTCCTTCACCCTCTGGCTACATGCTAGCTTTACTTCCATGTGAGAATTTTTCTTCTATATGGCTGAACAACAGAGTAAAAGAGGCGGTTAGAGGCAAAATGGTATTTTTTAAAAATTGTAAGTCAAATCCTACTGGGGAAAATAGAAAGAACCATAAACTCTGGCAAGTCAAGTGTAAAGTATAATTAGGTAGGTAAAAAAAGAATATGAAGCGTAACTAGCAAAAGAGACAAAAACTAAACAGCAAATTTTTTGTTTCAAGTATATCAGAAGCAGAAAGCCTGCCAAACAATCAGTGGGCCCACTGGATGATCAAGGTGCTAAAGGAGCATTCAAGTACAACAAGACCATTGCAGATAAACTAATGGCACGTCTTCAAGGGCAACGTTAAAGTGCTGCCACAGCAGCGCTTTAACATGGCTTGTGTAGTTGCGACATAGCACTGGTGGTAAAAAAAAATCACCTCTGCGAGTCTACACTGGCACTTTACAGCACTGAACCTTGCAGTGGTCAGGGGTGTGTTTTTTCACACCTCTGAGCGAGAAAGTTGCAGTGCTGTAAAGTGCCAGTATAGACAAGCCCTAAGTGAATTCTTTGCATGTGTATGCACTGCAGAGGATGTGAGGGAGATTCCCACACCTGAACCATTCTTTTTAGGTGACAAATCTGAGGAGCTGTCCCAGATTGAAGTGTCAACAGAGGTGGTTTTGAAACTAATTGATAAATTAACCAGTAATAAGTCACCAGGACCAGATGGCATTCATCCAGGAGCGGCACCAGGGTTTTTGGTGCCCTAGGCGGGGGTCCTTCCGCACTCCCGGTCGTCGTCGGCAATTCTGCGGCAGGGGGGTCCTTCCGCACGCCCGGTCTTTGGGGCACTTCGGCGGCGGGTCCCGGAGCAAGTAAAGGACCCGCCGCAGAATTGCCGCCAAAGACCCGGAGCGCGGAAGGACCCCCTGCTGCTGAATTGCCGCCAAGGGCGGCAAAATGCCGCCCCCCCAAATCCTGGCGCCCTAGTCGACTGCCTAGGTCACCTAAATGGAAGTGCCGGCCCTGCATTCATCCAAGAGTTCTGAAGGAACTCAAATACCAAATTGCAGAACTACTGACTGTGGTATGTAACGTATTGCTTAAATCAAACTCTTTATCAGATGAATGGAGAACAGCTAGCATATCGCTGATTGTAAAAAAAGTTTCCAGAGGAAATCCTGGCAATTACAGGCCAGAAAACCTAACTTCAATAACCAGGCAATATTCATTGAAAATATAATAAAGAACAGAATTATCAGGCACATAAATGAACATGATATGTTGGGAAAGAGTCAATATGGCTTTTGTAAAGGGAAGTCATGCGGACAAGGATGATCCTTGATGTAGTGTTTTTAGATTATCCGAAAGCCTGTGACAAGGTCCCACGCCAAAGGCTCTTAAGCAAAGTAAGCAGTCATGGGATAAGATGGAAGGTCCTTTGTGCATTAATAACTGGGTAAAAGATAGGAAACAAAGGGTAGGAATAAATGGTCAGTTTTCAGAATGGAAAGTGGTAAATAGCAGGTCCCCCACCCCAGAATCTGTACTGGGACCTGTGCTGTTCCACATATTCATAAATAATCTGAAAAAGGGGGTAAACGGTGAGGTGGCCAAATTTGCAGATGATGCAACATTACTCAAGATACTTAAGATCAAAACTGACTACAAAGAGTTACAAAGGGATCTCACAAACCTGAGTGACTGGACAACAAAATGGCAAATAAAATTCAATGCCTATAAGTGCAAAGTGATGAAAATGGAAAAACATAATCCCCACTGTACATACAAATTGCTGGGGTCTAAATTAGCTGTTACCACTCAAGAAAGAGATATTGGGATCATTGTGGATAGTTCTCTGAAAACATAAGCGCAGTGTGCAGCGGCAGTCAAAATAGCTAATAGAATGTTAGGAACTCTTAGGAAAGGGGTAGATAATGAGACCGAAAATATCATAATGCCACTATATAAATCCATGATATGCCCCACCTTGAATACTGCATGCAGGTCTGGTTACGCCATCTCAAAAAAGATATTAGAATTGGAAAAGGGGTACAGAGAAGGGCAACAAAAATGATTAGAGGCATATGAATCAGGGGTCAGCTAGTCAGCTAATGAAATTAATAGGCAGCAGGTTTAAAACATAAAGAAGTACTTCACACAGCTCATAGTAATCTTGTGTCACTTGATGCCAGAGGATGTTGTGAAGGCTAAAAGTATAACTGGATTAAAAAAAAGAATTAGATAAGTTCATGCAGGATTGGTCCATCAATGGCTATTAGTCAAGATGGTCAGGGACGCAACTCATGCTCTGGGTGTCCCTAAACCTCTGACTGCCAGAAGCTGGGAATGGATGATAGGGGATGGATCATTTGATAATTACCCTGTTCTGTTCATTCCCTTTGAAGCATCTGGCATCAGCCACTGTCAGAAGACAGGATACTGGGCTAGACTGACCATTTGTCTGACCATTCTTATGTTATGTATATAAATACCTTGATGACTCAGTTCTGCTTTAGCATTACTGGGACATAGTGTTGCTTTCCTTTCCCTTCCCCCACCCCAGTCAGCAACAAGAGGAAGAACTAGAAACTGCAGGGGATGCCTCATTTAGACTTTAGTTTCTCAACATGAGACTGGTACTTTTTCATGAGGTCAGCATTCTAGTAATGCTTTGTACATGTTCCAGGAAACCTGAGAGAGCCTGAATTCAGCACTGAAAGATGCGGTGCTCTTATTCTAATTTACATGGAATCTCCAAAAGTTCTTAAATTGCTGGGTTTTTTTGTAGTCTGCAGCTAGGGATTCCAATTTTATGTTCTAACCAAAACTAGCCAATAAAACAAGATGGATTGTAATTATTTAATAATTAGTTATAAAATATAAACACTGAAAAAACCTCAAAAAAGCAGCCAAGTTCTTTTAAAGCATTTTCAACTGAATTACTATCCTTTTCATCAAAAAGAATGAGAAGTACTTGTGGCACCTTAGAGACTAACAAATTTATTTGAGCATAAGCTTTCATGGGCTAAAACCCACTTCATCAGATGCATGCAGTGGAAAATACAGTAGGAAGATATATATACACAGAGGACATGAAAAAATGGGTGTTGCCATACTAACTATAACGAGAGTAATCAATTAAGGTGGGCTATTATCAGCAGGAGAAAAAAAACTTTTGCAGAGATATTCAGGATGGCCCATTTCCAACAGTTGACAAGAAGGTGTGAGTAACAGTAGAGGAAAAATTAGCATGGGGAAATAGGTTTTACTTTGTGTAATGACCCATCCACTCCCAGTCTTTATTGAGGCCTAATTTAATGGTGTCCACTTTGCAAATTAATTCCAATTCTGCAGTTTCTCATTCGAGTCTGTTTTTGAAGTTTTTTTGTCGGAATATTGCGACTTTGAGGTCTGTAATTGAATGACCAGGGAAGTGAAGTGTTCTCCAACTAGTTTTTGAATGTTATAATTCTTGACGTCTGATTTGTGTCCATTTATTCTTTTGTGTAGAGACTGCCCGGTTTGGCCAATGTATATGGCAGAGGGGCATTGCTGGCACATGATGGCATATATCACATTGGTAGATGTGCAGGTGAACCAGCCTCTGATAGTATGGCTGATGTGATTAGGTCCTATGATGGTGTCCCCTGAATAGATATGTGGACAGAGTTGGCAACAGGCTTTGTTGCAAGGATAGGTTCCTGGGTTAGTGTTTTTGTTGTGTGGTGTGTGGTTGCTGGTGAGTATTTGCTTCAGATTGGGGGGTTGTCTGTAAGCGAGGACTGGCCTGTCTCCCAAGGTCTGTGAGAGTGAGGGATCGTCCTTCAGGATAGGTTGTAGATCCTTGATGATGCGCTGGAGAGGTTTTAGTTGGGGGCTGAAGGTGACGGTTAGTGGCGTTCTGTTACTTTTTTTTGTTGGGCCTGTCCTGTAGTAGGTGGGTACTCTTCTGGCTCTGTCAATCTGTTTCTTCACTTCAGCAGGTATGTACTGTAGTTGTAAGAATGCTGCCCACTGTAAATTATGGCCTGTATCACTTCTTGTTCATGTTCTCTGCGCATCACTATTTGGTCTTACATAACACCAACAGTGTAACGAGTAACTTTTATATGTGTTTACACAAAGTGTGGGACTGTATGATGGAACCAATAAATAAGAGTGTGTTGTTAAAATTTTTTATTAGTATTATGGCATTTGATGGCAGTGAGACAACTGGACAGAAGTCTTCATTGTTCATTATTCTAATTGTTTTAATCCATAATTGTTCATTGTTATAATTGTTTTAAGTTATATTTTTTTTATAGAAAGCTTACCTCTCAATTATGGGTATTAGCAGGACTCCATTGAAATACACTTTCAACTTTAATAGCTTTTTATTGTGAATTTTTTAAAAAACTTCTTGCTAATGAAACCTCTGATATCTATTAAAAATAAACCTATAACAACTCATTTTCCAAGGAGGCTAACAAGCCACTAGAGTAGCCAAAAATAAACATGGAAACTTAATCAAAATAGAAACTGGAAAGGAGAATCCATGGGCAAGATTTACAAGAGATCAGTGTGTTTGGGTGGCTAACTTGAGACACGTTAAAGGCTCCTGACTTTCAGAAAGAGCTAAGCACCTGACCTGTGAAAATCAGACCTCTTGATAGGCATTGTGATCTCTCACTCATTCTGTCCCATCAACACACCAATTTTTTTGGCCTATTCCAGTTGTGTCACACCTTTCAGAATTCCCTGAGTTATAGATGTCACCTTTGCACACCTGCTGATTCATATTCTCTTCAGAACTAGGGCCAGAATTCTTGTTACTCTTATTTCAGGCTTCTGAGACATCCTTTTGGAGCTATTCAAATGACATCTTAAAACATGTTGTTCATTATCTCTTTACTGCACAAACCATATGATCTTTTCAAATTAGAAGGCAATAAGAACTAAATCAAACCCAACCAAAATAGTGCAGCAATGTCTCACAAGGAAATAAGAGAGCAGTAATAAATGAAGACACATAAAGTGTACCTACAATAATCCACCCTGAAGTCATAGACTAACATAAGCATTATGCAAATATGGTTCAGAAAGACATACAGGACCTTACAGCAAAGTAGTCCATTAGCCTAAAGGCTGATCAAGAATTTATTGCATTAAAATATCTAGCATTAAATTAAATGGCTGCCATATCACATCAAATGTGTCTACAGGCCTTGGTTGATATCTGAAACGTAGAGCATTTGGAGATGGGGAAGAATACATCCAATTAATTCTTCCATTTTGTATACATGGTGAATGTTCTTTGATCCAGCAATTCAAACTAACCTCCCTGCCCAGAATCTAAATTTTCAGTCTATTTAGATACTTATCTTGCCCCTTCACTAAATTATCATCAACATTAATTAATCCTTGCAATACTGTTGCTCTATTGTTTATATAAATTTGACATTAACACTAGTTTAAACAAATATGTACATTTTATTTTAGAAATAAGATACCAAATTAATAAAAACCTTAAGTGCCAATTAACACTAATCCACAGTGTAAGGAACATTTCATTTTTTAAAACAATCTCTAAATATAATTGTGCTTTAATACTGCCTGGTATGTGGGGAACTGGTGCTATTTTCCTGACTCGGGATTGCTGGTTGGATAATAAATAGAACAACATAAAAGCTTTTTGAGTGTACTGCCTCTAAGAAAAAAAGAGATTAAAAATGGGACAATGGTAAATTGATTGGAGGCAGCAGGTTTCTATAAGAACAGGAGCAGCAGTATGGTAACCATTTGCTGTAAAGCCTCCAAAGACAACATACCATTATCCTGTTGATGGGGTGTAAATGATCGTTACATGTTTTGGATCAAGCAAGAGGCACATGGTGGACTCTACATTGAAAAAATTGCTCTCTGGTTTTGAAGGAGGCATTATTCCTTTGTCTCGCTATGTCAAGTTGAAGAACAGACAATTCAAAACACAGACCTATTGCTCATGCAGCCAGTGAGTCAAATACTTTCTGTGAGTCTGAACATCTTGTTCCTCTTCACCTGAAACATAACTCTGTACATTTCCCCGATTTGCCAGGGCTGTAATTTCTTACACTTCCTTTTCCCACTTCACAAGCCTGATTGATCAATCTTTAAAATAAGTTGCGGGGGGAAGGAAATCAGTTGATTTGTGATGTGTAGTTCTGGTTCCTCTCTGCTTACACTTTACTAAATTGCTCAGTGTGTGTACAGGAAAAAGTGGGATAACTGCCTTCTTTCAGAACCAATCTAGATATTCTGGACTGTGCAGTTTGCACAGTAATATAGCTGGCCACCTACAGTGGCCAGCTATATTACTTCAAGCCATTATTTTTATGGTTTTTTATTTTTCGCTCCTTTTTAAATTTTCCTTTAGATTTTTCTTAAGTGATATTGTGACAAATAACCCACCTCCCACATGCAAGTCTGAGTGCTATTTTTTACAAAAAGCCAAGTGATAGTTGATAGATAGATAGATAGCTGGCAGCCACTTCAAATATTTATCACATTCAACTGCTATTAATAGCTTATAACCTTGAGACACAAAGACAAAAATTCAGCTACCCGTATAGCTGGCCTATGTTAACATAGGTTCTCATTGCTGTTTTCTTTAACCATCCTCCTTCCCGTTTAATTATATCTTCTGTTGTATCCTGGCTCAGAACTTGACTTAAGGGCAGGGCCTGTTCTGCTGTATGAGTGAAATTTATTCTTGTGAAGAGATCTCCCACAAGGCGTAGGAACTATCAAACCCTATTTGAAGGCTTAAAGTGGGATTTAAATTCAACCCTGAACTGTTTCACCCAGATTGCCACATATGAGAATTGGATGAACAGCATAATTAATGTACATATTTCTACCATTAAAATATTCCTCAGTTTTGACAGAGGCACTTGCTAGAATACTATTTATAAGAGATGTCTCAGCAGTATAGATGGATTAGGGTTTGATCCTGCAAACGCTTACCAGGTCTGAAAGTAAATGCTAGAGAGAACAGACTCTTAGGCCTGGATCCTCAGAAGGTATTTATGTGTAAAGTTTAGGTATATAAACTTTTAGGGATCTGGACAGTAATACTTAATATCAAACTAGTTATAGTAAATTGACCAGAGCAAGATAGGTCTCTCAGTCTCTCTTGTTTCCAGACTTTAGGTGTCATTGGAGTTCCTTGATCAGTTTGCTTTGAGGAAGCTGAGATAAATGACACTGAAACATTCAATTAATTGCTTTCCAGTCAACAGCCCTTCTGCAAGTCTTATTGTACTGCTCATTAACTGACCATAACTTCTACTAGACTTTACTTTCTAAATTACACTCAGTTAATTGCAATTATCCTTAATTTGGACCTAGCCCTCCATTCCCCAAGATAGTATCCAGTACATGAAAAAAACATTTGTCATTAGTCTGACCTTTTGGCATTCCTTTCTAGTGACATGGTCCTGTGTATTAGAAGTGAGAATATGCAGTTATACCAATCTCTCATATACAAGTATAAATGTATTTAGAATGAACAGGTAAGTTTAGCATGATCTGTCCTCCTTTTCTCCCTCTTTCCACCGCAATATTAACAGGTGACCTATAGGGGACATAAAATGTCAATTCCTCTCTGGTAGAGAAAGAGGAAATAGTTTAAATACCAAAAATCATTTGACAACTAATGTAGTTTGTATATCTCAGCGAGATCATTAAAAATGGAATTAGTTGCTGAGTGATGCACAAATGTGGCACTCTTAAAGGACTTTACATTTCTGGAGCTTATCTCCTGCTCTGCTGAAGCCCATTAACTTATCTATACTGCAAGTTGTGACTTTGAAGAGGCTAAAATTAAGATTTTGCATGCATATTTACATGCGGATTATTACATAGAAATTGAATTAAATTACCAGTTGTTCCAAGAAATTTAATTTAGCCATTTGTTCATTTATAAGATAAATAACTAAATCTTTGGTGGATTCTATGCAAAACCAGGAAATTTTGTATCATCCACTGGTAGAATTTTGAGGTAGGACAATCTCATGTATCATGTGACACTGTAATTCCCAACATTAGCAACATTAGTCAGATCCTGTTTCCAGGGTGATATCATCCCCATCAACTTAAGGAGTTGAACCAATTTTTTGTCATCTTTCTCTCCTTTCCCAAACCCAGCAGAGAACTTTATGCTTCATGCAAAAAGAAAGAGCAACCAGGAGCAAGAGGCATGAGTGATGAAAAGGATGGTTGTGAGAGTCAGTCTTCAAACCCATAGTGTTTTTGTGGGTGGTACTTCTCATTAAAATGTACCCACTTTTTCTTTCTGCAGTTTGGACTTCCTCCCACAATGGGTTTCCCAGGTCACTGTCTAGTGAGTGTGGCCCCCTACCAACATAGCTCCAGTTATTTATTACTTCTATTATAGTAACACCTATATTAGAAATTGGGGTCCCATTGTACTAGGCACTGCATACATAGATAGATAGAGACAATTTCAGCTCTGAAGAGTTTACAATTAAAGACAAGCAAAGAGTGGGAGAAAGGAAGTATTGTTGTCCCTACCTTTCAGGTGGGGAACTGAGATGCAGAGATAAACTGACTTGCCCAAGGTGACACAGGAGGTGTGTTGCACAGCTAGGAACTGAAGCTACCTCTTCTTCTCTTTGTTGGAGGGACCTTTTCTAAAGAAAAAAAATGTTTAGGTTTAGCATTTTTACCACTGTTAGTAGATGTGGCAGTATCCGCTGGTACTTAGAGCAGGGGACTGGGATTCCATTCCCATTTAATGCACTATATGATCCCAGGCAAGTCACTTAGCACTAGATCAGGGGTTCTCAAACTGGGGGCCATGATCCCTCAGGGAGTTGCGAGATTATATGGGGGATCGTGAGCTGTCAGCCTCCACACCCAAACCCCGCTTTGCCTCCAGCATTTATAATAGTGTTAAATATAAAAAATATATATTTTTAATTTATAAGGGGGGTCACACTCAGAGTCTTGCTGTCTGAAAGGGGTCACCAGGGCAAAAGTTTGAGAACCACTGCACTAGACTGTAACATTACAATGTGCCCTGAGTAAGGGGTAGTGCACAACCCCTGGAGCAGACCAGAGAACGAACTGCAAATCAAGAGCCACAATCTTTGGTCCCTCCCTTTCTGTGGGGTGAGGGAGTAATCAGAGCCACCCCTTTACCTGGCACAGACTAATTCCCACTCTGCGCTAGCTCAGCTGTAGTGGCTGGTGCATTGAAGGGGGTGATGTCAAGGTTCTGCCCACATTCCATCCCCACACTACCTACCTACATGGGAATGAAGTGGTGGTCTTATGGAGGCTGCTCTTCCCTACTTGCAATGTAGGTAGCAGTAGCCCAGGCCCTGGAGCTAGGGTTGGGCAAGTGACAATTTTGCCTTAACATCCCTGTGCTTTAGTTTTCCCATCTGTAAATTAAGGCTAATGACGACTATCCACCTCTACCAAGCACTTAGAAATCCGCAGCGAGAAGGTGATACTATTTTATTTATGTTCGATCTTACTACCTTTGTAGTTTTGCTTATCGTTTTTAATATTTGACAGTAACAAAGAAGAATCTTAGTTTTCCATTCCTTTTGCCCATTCTTATCATCCTGATGCTTTCCCTTCCCGGCTTATCATAGATCATATTTTATTTGTATTATAAATATTTCCAAATATGTCTTGATGAGGACTCTCAAATTTCACCTGAGCCCATGTACTCATTCTGACTGGACAAACATTCAAGGCAGGTCTACACTTAAAACATTGCAGCAACACAGCTGCTCTGCTGCTGTAGCATTTCAGTGAAGACACTACCTATGCTGATGGGAGGGCTTCTCCTGTCAGCATAGGTAATCCATCTCCCCAAGAGGTGGTAGCTATGTCAATGGGAGAATACTCCCATCCACCTAGTGCTGTCTACATTGGGGGTAGGTCAGGTTAACTGCATCGCTCAGGGGTGTGGATTTGTCACATCCCTGAGTGACTGAGTTATACCTACCAAATTTCCTAATGTAGACCTGGCCTCAGCCAGCAACTGGAGCACACATTAACTATCAACCCTTACCCACCAGAATTGTACTTATGTCCCTAGGTGAGGCAGATTATAAAAAAAAAAAAAAAAAAAAAAAAAAGGAAGGCACTCAAACTCAGCCATATTGACCTCTCCATAAAAAAAGGAAGGACAAATTGTCTAATGAAAGAGAGCAAGAGGATTAGGTAATGAAACAACAGTTTCAAGCTTCTAATAGGTCGTCACAAAACAATGGAGAGTAAAGGTAAGTCTCTGTATGGTTCCTTTAAGCGTGACAGTTGTTTACAACATTTAAAAAATCCACAGGTAGCCTTTATCAGTGTAGAATTGGAATGTCACATAATGAAACTAGGTGCATTTTCACTTAAGGGAAGAAAGCATTTTTACAACATAAAAGAAATTGCTGTAGTGACCCAGGGGAGCTGCCAATGTTTCCTGGATGAGGACAATTAACCAAAACATATTGTTAATTTTGCCACAGGTTTTAAGTGACCTAGAAAGCAGAATACAAACTTTGGCTAAATAGTATCGACCAAGAATCTGCAACAGAAGGGAATTTATTAACAGCACTTATTTTTTTAGCAGCCAGGGTCATAAATGAAAAACCTGTGCCGCTTACAAGAATAAATGTGTGTGAATCTTAATACAGTAATTGAACTTATATTGTTTGCATTCTGATGGGGATAGCACAAAACAACTCTGCAATAAACTTTGATTGGTGGTTGCGTTGTAAATGGAACGGTCAATAGTCCATAGTAATAATTTACATATAAGGCACCTTTTATTCATTCAAGGATTTCAAAGTGATTATGACAAATAGGTCTGCATCACAATAGGCATTGTTATGAGGCAAGTATTGTTCCCATTTTACTGATGGGGAAATGGAGGTCACAGAAAGGTTACATAATTTGCCTGTGTTCACACAGCAAGTCAGTGGTAGACCTGGCAGCCAGGAAAGTAACCTAGAACCCCCAACGCTCAGTCAACTGCTTTTAACACTGCTCCAGAAGTAAAAGCTTGTGAGAACTTGAACCTCACAGGTGTTGAAGCTTGTGGGGAATAGAACTCCACCCATCTGTCCCCACACTAAGAATGCCATGTTTTCTAAGAGAAGAAGAATAGAAAAAGACATGAATCTAAAAGTAAAAAAAACCCTAAGAAATCTGTAGCTATCTAGGAACTTCACAGGTGTAACGATGTTCAAATCTTCCTGTTCCTAAGGTACAGAACACTACTACTTCAGATAAAGGAGAATCTTCTTTAACTGTTTGCAGTAAAGGACCTGTAACACTCTGTTTAGCTCTTCTGATTCTATCCACTAGAGGGGTAGTGGTACCCACACATGTTAGCTAGTTACAAATTACAGTATGTTACCCAAATAGTTCATTACACACCCACAATTGTGCATGGTCTCTGGATATGACTGCTCTCTGCTGCTACCACGTAGAATACTAGGATGTGGTGGGTGAACAATCTAAACTTAATTTCTTCCCTATCTAGGAGATTTCAGAAAATGCTGTAAACAGCACTTTGAAGTGCTACAGCAAGAAATAGCACTTTTAAGAGCCTTAATTTTTGTCAGGAGCAGTTCTTCTTTTCTCCTTTTTAACTAGATGACAGGGACCAATTAAAGTAATAAGCCTCACAAAGTATTTCCCTTGGCTAATGGTAGCCTGTATTAATGTTTGCAGAACTGCAGCATTTGAGTCTTAAGCTTCCTTGTTAGAAGTTAACACTTTGCAAGACACGTCAACATTCTGCTTATCAGACCAGTTCCTTTGTCTGGGATATTTCCTTTTCTGTTTACTGCAGTAGGCTATTCACCAATTTTCCCATAGACATGACAGCCCAGGCAGTCATTCCTATTATTTGATTAGGCCCAATTCAGCAATAAGAACCATGCAGGTGCTGATTTCCATCTGGGTAGTTCCCATTGCTGGATCAGGGCCTAATTTTGTAACCCTCCAATTTTGTTGCGGTGTTACATGCACTCTAGGCATATGGGGAATGCTTTTTGGGGGGGGAGGGGGAAGGGAGGAAAATGAAAATATGTATTCCCTCATGTCTGATATCCCTCATCTTGCCAAGACCATTTTGGAAAGCAGATCACAAGTAAAAAAAAATTCTAGATAATTACTGTAATAAATAATGACGAAAAAAATTCACTGCTGCACTTGATAAGCTTGTGCTTTTTTTTTTTTTTTTTTTTTTTAAAGTAACTATTGACTTTGGCTCAGATTCTTCCAGCATGTTCTAATTACAACCCTTATTATATTCTTGCAAAATGCCAAAATTTCAAATGTGTTATAAATGCAAACACTGAAAACAGATTAATTGTGGAGACGGAGCCAAAAAACCTGAAGATTTTATTAGGTTCAAGTTCCTGTTTCAGTGCTGGACCAGGCAGATGCAAATTGGAGATGGACCCAAATCCCACAGTTTGGGTCCAAATGTCCACAAAATTCAGGGATGTCCCATTTTGATTCTGGCTCATCTTGAATAAGAATTCAACAAAAGGTATTGCTTTTCCTCCTGTTCTTGTCTTACATAACTTTATGGCCAATTTTATTCAAAGTCGGGTGGCCTCAAGTTAGGCATTTGGGGTGAAATCCTGGCACCATTGATTTCAATGGAAACTTGACAGAGTGGGATAGGTCAGAGTCAAATTGTGTACTCCATTCTGTATTGTAATGTCTATTTTGTATAAGGAACATCCACTGTATGATATGCGATGAACTCATGTTTAACCTTACTCAAGGCAAAGTTACTATGATGTATTCTAGAGACAAGATGGATGAGGTAATATCTTTTATTGGACCAACTTCTGTTGGTGATAGAGACAAGCTTTTGAGCCACACAGAGATCTTCAGGTCCCCGAAAACTTGTCTCTCTCACCAGCAGTAGTCGGCCCAATAAAAGATATTACTGCACCCACCTTGTTTCTCTAATATCCTGGGAACAACAAGGCTTTAACTACACTGCATACTAAATACGGTGTATTCTAGACAGCCTACACTGCCCAGGAAAGATAATTGACATCTTGTTGAAAGAATCTCTGAGAAGCCATCAATCCAGTCAAGGGAATTTGTTTCTCAATTACCAGCCCATCCTCATGGAACAATGGACTCTTTACACAGGAGCCTGGAGGGAGGAAGGGACAAGCATGCCAGTGGAGCATCTGACAAAAAGGGACAGACTGTATTTAAGAAGAGGTGCTTCTCTATGAGGGAGGCCATCAACTGCTGCATGCAAGATGACCAGGCTAAAGAGAGAACAGATAGGAGGGACACTGCTCAGTCTGAAAAATTGACAAAACCTCAGACTCACACAAAAAGTGAGATCAGAAATGGAGGAAGGGTGCATCTCAAGACTTTTGTTATTTTACAAAGCTCTGTAACTCTCTAAGGCTTTTTAAGAGATTAAGGGTGAAGTGTCTGTCTGTGATTAAGAAATTCCTTTGCTAAGTCTATATTCCATGCCTACCTTCCATGTTTTCCCCAAAGGGGTTAAACTAGAAGACAGATTGCCTAGCTCGGTGGAGCTCTGGGGGCGGACATATGAGCAACTGGGGGCAGGGGTTGGGGTTTCTGAAGCACCGGTTCCTGCAGCTTGGTGGATGGACTGCAGAAGTCCCATGGCCCAAGGAAGGGTGTCAGACAAGAGGTCTGAGCTTGGGCATGTGTCCTAGAAACTCAGAGCTAGAAACAGGGACAAGACCAAGTTGGCTTAGAAGCTTATGGGACGCAGTGATTGGGTCCACGTCCAACAGACTTGTGACCAAACAGGAGCAGGCCTGCTGTCTATGTTGTAACAGAGAGTTGTTCTGTTGACTTCATTGGGACCAGGATTTCACACCTGAATCCCTGCTTATGAATAAGTTGCCTGATTTTCAAACACCCGGAGCAGTCCCATTGCTACTGGCCTTTCTATAGTTAAGTGCTCCCCTGATTGTCTCTTTACAGAATTATAAATGCTCTTGTGAACTCTTTGACTGATATAAAGTATCTCAGATTTCAGGGTTTTGGTATCATCCAAACAGCTGCCCTAAAGTATTCAATATCAGGAGGACTTAGGCAGGGTAGCCATTATAAGTTACTTATAAAAACAAAAACTCATTGTGCTTTGCAGAGTATATTTTTAAATGATGAAACCAAAAAGCTCTCCTCTCCACCTTTTGATGGTGATAATGGATCAGTCCACTAAGTGTTCCACTCCAGGAGACAAACATCACTGCGAAATGAGACGTATACCTGACCCTCCAGAACACCAAACTACTTACAATGCATCTTATGAGGCAGATTCAAGATGGTGAGAATAAAAGGGGCATTGTGCTGGTTTGTTATGAAGTGTTCTGTACATCCCATGTAGACCTTGTACCTCCTCTTATTTCTGCTGAGGCTGGTCAGCTCTTTTCAGGAGTCGTTGTCACAGCATAAGGCTGAGTGAGTGATTGGGGTAAGTTTGTTGACCTTGGACCCGTCAGTCAGAATCAACTAGAAAAGTCAAGTAAAAAGCAAAAGGCCTTCACAGAGAAGTCAGATTCTGTATCTGAGCTGAGCTGTCTTTGATATGTAAATTACAATCAAATGTGGGCCAGATCACTTCTCCTTTTGGTAAATCCTGTGTGTGGGGATGAAGGGAGAGGAAACCTCTCTAAGAAAAATCTTACCAAACTCACACCAATACACCCCCCCCCAGCACACATACTTCAGGATGGGAGCATGTCCCCCACTGTGGAATGAACTCACAAACTCCAGGGATTTCTAGGGATTGATAGACTGCAAGAATTATTTGCACAGAGGAAAGTGCCTTTCCACTGGTTTGGGGCAGTCTAATCTCTAGCCTTTCATCCAAATATTTGAAAGTGCTTAAATATTTATCTCTTAATCCTTGTACCATCCCTGTGAGGTAGATAAGTATTGTCCATATTTTTCAGACAGATAAACATAAGCACAGGGAGTTTAAAGGGACAGTGCGGCTTAAAAAACGTATTGTAATGATCCATGCTTCCTCTTCAAAAAGGAAGTTTTGGAGGCCTCACCAAAACAGAAAGTGCTTAGTACTTCACTGGACTGGCTAACAGTGAGTTGCTGGCAGAGTCAAGAATAGAGTACAAGAATCCTGACTCGCAGTTCCCACGTGATGACACCACTTTTAAGAATGAGGCTTTAATTTTACAATGACGACTTGCATTTATGTAGCTTTCCTGTCACAAAGCATTTTAAACATTAATCGATTTAGCCTCACAACATCCCCAAGAGTGAAATTAGGATTATTATCTCTTTGATACAGATGAGGAAATTGGCATGGAGCCTAATCCTATCAGCAGATGCTAAGAACTCTGAACTCCTACAGACACCAGTGAGATTTGATGTTATTCAGCATTTAGAAGGATGGGACCATAATTCATATGCCCAAGCCACAAATAGAATCAGTGGCCAAGCCAAGAATACAGACCTCCACTGAGGAATACATCCATATTCAGGAAAGCATTTAATCACATGCTTAAAGTTAAGCATGTTCTTTCCTGTTTCAAGGACAGAGCACAGGAATCCTGAGTCACAGTATCGTATATTTAGAGCATTATATTCCTGTGACCGAAAGCATCGCAGTATTCACACCCTACACACTACTGTAATAATCTTTGTACAAAATATGCCTTGTGAGGTATCATTTGAAAACTAACTCCTCACTGGTCAATAAATATCATACTTAAATGTATGCAGCAACATTATATGTAAAGTTATTAAATCCCCCTGTACGATGTTCTTAGTATATGTTCAAAAGCATACAGCCCAGGTAGATGTATCCTGAATGAAGAAATGTGTATTTACCTCAGTTTACATGTAAGTAGTAAACAGGATTCTCGAGACATCAGGGAGAAGAGATTGCAGGAGATAAAGAAAATTTGCAGTTCAGCAAACAGCGATAAAAAAAGAACCAGACTTCATGTCGCCTTCTGTACTGTTTGAATAAACTTTCTTTTGAGGGGTAACCCCCAGAAGAATCCACTTCAAAGGTTAACTGGACTATAAATGAAAGCTTGGGGTTTTCTGCCCTCTTTATCTCTCTTTTATCTAAAAAGACAAAAGGAACCAGCCCTTTGACTTTGCTGGGAGATCCTGACCTGCGAATTTGGTCAGCAATGTTGCTGGGTAAGGATTTTATTTTGAACCAAGTTTTAGCTACTAGAAAGAGTATTATCTTTATTTTGATCGCAACCGTTTCTGACTTTAATACCCTATATTTGTACACTTAATCTCTCACTTTATAGTTAAAGAAACTTGTTTTATTTTTAATCTAGACTAATCCAGTGTTGTGTTTACACTAAACTGTTTGGTAACTTTGGTTAAAATAACGAACTGTTGATATTGACTCTATGCAGGGGCAATGGACCTTAATATCTGAACTGTCCAAGAGAGAGCTGGGCAGTGCAGAACACATTTTTGGGAAAATTCAGGACTCTGAGTATGTTGGGGGTCACCCTGCAAGTAGTCACCAAGGCTGGTGGAAGCCAGAGTGTGACTGGAGTGTTGCTGACAGGCTGCTGGGTTCAGAGTTGCTGGACCAGGGCTACAGCTATACACAAACACTCAGGGTGTGACCTGTACACTGGTAAGTGGTTTGTTGGAAGCCACAACAAAGCATTGTGTGGCACCCAAGGTTGTAGGCAGGCAGTGACAACCCCTCACTTGTCACATTCCAGGGTGCAATCCAGATAAAAGCATCATTCTTAATGGGGAGTTAAATATTTGAAGCAAGTGGTTCTCTTGGATCAATCTCAAGTGTAATTTAAGGCCTGTTGTTCCCATTAAAGTAAGTGCAAGTTTTGCCATTAATTTCAATGGGATTGGGCACTTAATGTTCATGTTCTTTTTTAATAAGCTAGAAGTAAAAGAATTAGTCTTTTCTTTTTCACCCACCTGAGATTTTTCAAAACAATAGCTTTCATTTTACTTTAGTGATTGCCAGCTGTCTTGTACTGCCTGTGCTTCTCAGTTGTTAAGCTAAAAATAATAATAAAAAAGTCTCTGAAGACATTTGCTAAGATTGGGAGATTCCTTTTAACAGACAGTTGGTAACAGTTGCAAGTTACTTGCAACACTCAAACTAGTTATAGGCAATGATTGCTTTTATTGAAGAAAATAAAATGACCACATTTAAATTAAATTGCCTTCTTTCTTTTACTGAAACTTGAAATTTGAGCTGTGCTGAAAGGAACAGATAGCACACAGATGTTACTGTAATACACAGTAATATTTGAAATTAAAAGCCACAATGACAGTCATCCTGAGTTATAAAAGTAACCATTGATCATTTAATCATCTGATAATCATCATATTGATAATCACTATATAATGGCAGAATTACTACATGGTGAATACTCTATCATTACCATAGGCCTACCCAAATCCCAATTTAGGCAAACTAATTAAATTCTACCAAGCTAAATTACCCCTGAAGTTTCAATTTGATGCAATATTTTCTTCATTTCATACACTGTTGTGTAGCGTTGCTGTGCGTTGTGAAATACCTTGAGGTGGCTATATACACACACATTTATATTAGGCCAGAGCCTCAGCTGGTGTAAATAAACATCATTCTCCTGTTGGCAATGGAGCTACTCTGATTTACACCTAGCTGAAAATTGGAACCTCTGTGTTTAAATATATAATAGATCTAATTACTGTAACATTAAGGTTATGAATGTAAATGATCACGTCAGAAAATAAAAATGTTGATATTCTCACAGTAATGTTAACTCAGCCACAATGAATATGTGTATTTTATGGCGTTCCCCGAGATGGCTTGTGGGAAGTGCTGCAGGAATATGAGGAGCCGGTGCCGCTTGTGTGTGCTATCTGGTCCCTCTATTCTCGGAGTGGGAGTTGTGTTCGTATTCTTGGCATTGTCGAGTTTGTTCAAGGTGAGCGCTGGACTCCGCCAAGGGTGTGTCTTGTTCCCACTCCTGTTTGTGATTTTCATGGACAGGATATCAAGGCACAACCAAGCTGTGGAGTGCATCCAGTATGGGGACTCAGAGGTGGCATTTCTGCTATTTGCAGATGGTGTTGTCCTTCTTGCTTCTTCAGACTGCGATCTCCGACGTGTACACGAACATTTCGCTGCTGAGTGTGAAGTAGCTGGGATGAGAATCAGCACCTCCAAATCAGAGGTCATGGTTCTTTCCCAGAAGAAAGTGGACTGTTCTCTCCAGGTGAAGAGCAGCTGCCCTTAGTGGATGAGTTCAGGTATCTAGGGGTCTTGTCCACAAGTAATGGCAAGTGGGAGCATGAGATCAACTGGCAGATTGGTGCGGTGGTGGCAGTGATACGGGTGCTGTACCAATCCTGGGTGGTGAAGCGGGACTGAGTTCTTGGATGAAGCTCTCAGTTTACAGGTTGATTTACATCCCCATCCTCACCTAAGGTCATGAACTTTGGGTAATGAGCAAAAGGACAAGACTGCAGGTATAAGCGGCGGAAATGAGGTTTCTCTGCAGGGTGGCTGGGCTTACTCTCCAAGACAGAGTGAGGAGCTTGGCTATTCAGGAGGGCCTTGGAGTAGAGCCACTGCTCCTCCAGATCAAGAGGAGCCAGTTGAGGTGGTTTGGGCATCTGATAAGGGAAGCCTCCTGGGAGGCTTCCCTTGGAACTATACCAGGCACATACCACTGGGCAGAGGCCCTGAGGCTGACCCAGGACACGCTGGAGGGATTATATCTTTGGACTGTCCTGGGAATGCTGGGGAATCACCAAGAAGGAGCTGGGACCTGTTGCGGAGGAAAAGGATGTCTGGTCCTTCCAACTCTCCATGCTGCCGCCGTGACCCTCACTGGGAAAAGCGGCATAAAGGAAAAAGAAAGAAGATTATATTTATCAAGATATATATTAAGGCTTCAATCCTCCCATTGATTCCAGGTGATCAGACCCTTTCTTCCCCCACTGGAAATCTTGTTTTTCCTGCAAGTTATTCAGGAAGTTAACACAAACAAAACCTATTATACACAAACATATCTACATAATATGATGTAAGGATTGTCACTTTGTCTGGGTGTCACTCTGAAGCCTAGAATGTCTGTTGAGTCAATGATATACAAACTTGTCTGAGAGCTCTTTTTGTTCAGAATATCACCAGGCTGAATCACCCCTGGTTCCTGGGAGACCAGATGGAATGCTCGAGTGCAAAGGTTCTGTGGCAGTTGGAATGTGACAGTTGATCACAGAAGATGGGATTAACAGCTATGTGGAATGACAAAGATGTGGTTTCACCTCCAGCCAGGTGGCAGTTCTATACACAAACTATGGGGAACACGTACAAACGGCAACACTGCTCTCTGTAACAGTGCATGGAAACAGGAGCCTCCATTTTCTGCTTTTTAATACACACGATTTACAAATTACACCCATATGGCAGCATAGACTTTCAGCTAACAGTTAAATTCCTCTATTTTTAACTGTCTTCCTTAGAACTGGTATAATATGGTCTTACTGAAGGATGGACCTGGGTCTGGAAAAAAAACGTAGAGACCCTATGATCCTTCTAGTTACTGAACAACCTCAACCTGACTTCAGTGGTAGCTGAGTGCACATATCACTTTCCAGAGTATGTCATAGGTTGTAGCACAGATGAGCTAGGTTCACAGGCCATCATTATTTTGATTAACAGATGCTGTGCAATCATCTACACTAAATCCTTTCACAACCACAGCTTTCCCTATATATATATATATATACACACACACACACACACATATAGTGACAAAGTTTCTCCTCTATCTTGGTGGGTCCTGCGCTTATTGGTGGATTTTCTTGCCTCAGAGATTCACCATGTGGGTTGGGGAACAGCCCAGAGACCTTCCCCTCTGGAAGAACCCACATTCCAGGTCAATTGGGAGGTTTGGGGGGAACCCGGGCCCGCCCTCTACTCCGGGTTCCAGCCCAGGGCCCTGTGGACTGCAGCTGTCTAGAGTGCCTCCTGTAACAGCTGCATGACAGCTACAACTCCCTGGGCTACTTCCCCATGGCCTCCTCCAAACACCTTCCTTATTCTCACCACAGGACCTTCCTCCTGGTGTCTGATAACGCTTGTGCTCCTCAGTCCTCCAGCAGCACACCCTCTCACTCTCAGCTCCTTGTGCCTCTTGCTCCCAGCTCCTCACCACAAACTGAAGTGAGCTCCTTTTAAAAACCCAGGTGCCCTGATTAGCCTGCCTTAATTGGTTCTAGCAGGTTCCTGATTACTCTAGTGCAGCCCCTGCTCTGGTCACTCAGGGAACAGAAAACTACTCATCCAGTGACCAGTATATTTGCCCTCTACCATACTCCTGTACCCCACTGGTCTGGGTCTGTCACATATCCCTCCCCCCTGCTCAACGCCAAGGGGTTGGGCAGCTTGGGATGCCAGACAGTGCACACGTGACAAGCCATCGGCGTTGCCATGATGGCTCCCTGCTCTGTGGTGCACACGGAACTGGAAAGGTTGGAGGGATAAGAACCATGTGGTCACCCTTGTGTTCTTCTCCTTGTTCCGCTGCATCCATTGAAGAGGGGCATGGTCGGTCACGAGGCCAAATCTGCGCCCGAGCAGGTAGTAGCGCAATGTTTCCATGGCCCATTTTACAGGGAGGCATTCTCTCTCCACCACTGCATATTTTTGTTCCCTTGGAAGGAGTTTCCGACTGAGGTATAGAATTGGGTGTTCCTCCTCCCCGACCATCTGTGATAGAACGGCCCCCAACCCTACTTCTGATGCATCCATCTGCAGGATACACTCCTTGGTGAAATCAGGGGCTATCAGTACGGGGTTACTGCAGAGGGCAGTCCGTAGATCTGTGAATGCTTCCTCTGCTGCGTCAGACCATCTCACCAGATCAGGTCCACGGGCTTTCACTAGGTCTGTCAGGGGGCTTGCCCTTGTGGCAAAGTGGGGGATAAATCGTCAGTAATACCCCACCACACCTAGGAACGCCCGGACTTGTTTCTTGCGACTTGGTCGGGGCCAAGTTTGGATGGCCTCTAACTTGTTCACTTGGGGTTTTACCAGACCTTTTCCCACAATGTAGCCAAGATATTTGGCCTCTGTAAGCCCTACAGCGCACTTGGCAGGGTTTGCTGTAAGGCCAGCTCGCCTGAAGGTATCGAGGACTGCCTCCACCTTCTCCAGGTGGGTTTCCCAGTCTGGGGTATGAATGACCACATCGTCCAAGTAGGCAGCAGCATAACTGTTATGCGGGTGTAATAGCTTGTCCATGAGGCGCTGGAAGGTAGCTGGGGCCCCATGTAATCCCAAAGGAAGGACAGTATATTGAAAAAGACCCTCTGGTGTAGAGAACGCAGTCTTTTCCTTTGCGTCTTCTGCAAGGGGAATCTGCCAGTACCCCTTTGTCAAGTCTAGGGTAGTCAAATACCGGGCATTACCCAGACAGTCCACTAGCTCATCTATGCGAGGTATGGGGTACGCGTCGAACTGGGATACTTCGTTTAGTCGCCGGAAGTCATTGCAAAATCTTGTGGTGCCATCAGGTTTGGGCACCAGCATGATCGGGCTGGACCACTGACTGTGGGATTCTTCGATGATCCCCAACTCCAGCTTTTTTTTTACTTCTGCTTTTATTTCCTCCCTTTTTGCCACTGGCACCCGATAGGGCCTCATTGTTACTCTGGCCCCATGGTTCGTGACGATGTGGTGATATGTCTCGGTTGTTCGACCCGGTTTTGTCAAGAACACATCTTGGTTCCGGAAGATCATCTCAGACACCTCATTCTTCTGGTCTGGTGTTAAATCGGGAGACACTCTCACCTGTTTGGAAGGCTTGTTTTCCTGGGTTAGGTCTTTTTGGACCGTTGTGCATGCCTCTTGTGCATGCCAGGGTTTCAGAAGGTTAACGTGATAAATCTGTTCTTGTTTTCTGCGTCCTGGCTGCCGCACCTTGTAGGTTACTTCCCCCACGGGTTCAACCACCTCATAGGGCCCCTGCCATTGGGCCAGAAGCTTGCTTTCTGCCGTGGGTACCAACACCATAACCCGATCCCCTGGTTGGAACGGTCGCACTTTTGCCTGGTGATTGTAATGGGTTCGCTGGGCCTCCTGTGCCTTCTCTAAATGTTCCCATACAATAGGGGTAACCCGGGCTATCTGGTCTCGCATCTGCATTACATGCTCTATTATATTTCTCCCCTCATTGGGTTCCTCTTCCCAGATCTCTTTGGCGATATCTAGTATGCCACGGGGGTGACACCCGTATAATAACTCTAATGGGGAAAACCCAGTTGAGGCCTGAGGTACCTCCCGGATAGCGAACATAAGGTAGGGTAGTAGGGTGTCCCAATCCTTCCCGTCCCGACTTACCACCTTCCTTATCATAGCTTTGAGGGTTCGGTTAAACCTTTCTACCAACCCATCAGTCTGCGGATGGTAGACCGAAGTTCTCAGGGTATGTATATGGAGCAGCGTACAGAGGTCCTTCATTAGCTTTGACATAAATGGGGTTCCTTGGTCGGTTAATATCTCCTTCGGTAGCCCCATTCGGGCAAAGATCCCCAACAGCTCTTTGGCTATAGTTTTAGAGGCCGTGTTCTGCAGGGGGACGGATTCTGGGAAGCGATTAGCATAGTCCAAAACAACAAGTATATATTGGTGGCCCTGAGCCGTCTTCTCCAGGGGTCCCACTAGGTCCATGGCTATTCGCTCGAAGGGGACCTCTATGATGGGAAGGGGTACTAAAGGTGCCCTCAAGTGGGGACGGGGACTGTGCAGCTGACACTCCGGGCAGGAGGCACAGTACCTCCGCACTTCTTCATGTACTCCGGGACAGAAGAACCGTCATAGGACTCGTGCCAGGGTCTTCTCTACCCCCAAATGCCCCCCCAAAAGATGACTATGAGCAAGACTTAATACAGCGTTCTGGTGTTTTCAGGTACTAGGATCTGCTGTACCTTCTGCCCCTGTACTGGTGCAACCCGGTATAAGAGATCCTTCTTCATTATGAAGTAGGGTCCTGGTCCCTGGGTTTTCCCTTCCACGGGGACCCCATCTATTTCAGTTACACTGCATAGGCTCCTCAGCATTGGGACACTGTGCAGCTATGTGTCCCCACTCCCCGCAGGCATAACATCTGTATGGAGCCCTAGGTGTTCCCCGGTCTCTTGGTTTGGGCAGTCTAACATCACGATCCTCTTCTCCCTCAGTGCTCCGACTCTTTGTGGCCTCTGATGGGCCTTCAGCCTCTCTCTTTTTCCACCTGGGCCCTCCTGGTGGCCCAGTCACCCGAACTTTAGGGCTTGGTGCTGCTAGTTTAACCCGGGGTGCCTCTTCCTTAACTGGTCAGGTCAGCTCCCTCGCTGTCCTTCACCTCTCTACCAGGGCGACAACCTCGTCATAGGTGGAGGGTTCGTTCTGGCTTACCCAGGCACGAAGGTCTGGTGGTAGTCCCCTCATGTATCGGTCAATGACCAGAACCGCTAGTATCTCTTCCGGACTCCAGGACTCTGTTTGCAACCACTTTCGTGCGAGATGGATGAGGTCATACAATTGGGACCGCGGGGTTTTGTCTTCCTGGTACCTCAAACTGTGATACTGCTGGGCCTGCACTGCTGTCGTTACCCCAGATCTGGCCAGGATCTCTGCTTTCAGCTGGGGGTAGTCTGCCACAGCCTCTTCAGGCAGATCATGGTAGGCCTTCTGGGCCTCCCCACACAGGAATGGGGCAAGGATGCCAGACCACTGATCTCGAGGCCAGGCCTCCCGTAGGGCTGTCCTCTCAAAGGCCAGAAGGTATGCCTCTACATCATCCTCCCGTGTCATTTTCTGCAGCCAATGGCTGGCCCATATGAGCCGCATCCCATCATGGCCGCGATTCAGCTCTGTAAGGGACTTTACCTGGTTTATCAGTTCCCGCAACATAGCTCGGTCTTGAGCAGCCTGGTCCATCAGCAGACGATTAGTCTCTTGCTGCAGCCGCCAGGGCCGGCTCCAAGCACCAGCTTAACAAGCAGGTGCTTGGGGCGGCCAAGGGAGAGGGGCGGCACCTGCGGCAATTTGGGGGCGGCAGGTCCCTCACTCCCTCTAGGAGCGAAGGACCTGCCGCTGAACTGCCGCCGCCGATCGCAGCTTTTTTTTTTGTTTTTTTTTCCCCAATTGCTGCCGCCGATCGTGGCTTTTTTTTTTTTTTTTTTTGCTTGGGGCGGCAGAAATGCTGGAGCCAGCCCTGGCAGCTGCACTGCCTCCTGTTGGGCGGCTGCCTGGACACGGGTAACCTCCTGCTGGGCCGTCGTAGCTTATATCAGTGCCCACACTACGTCATCCATTGTGGTGAAAAAAAATAAACCCTCTCCCCTTTTTTTTTGTTTTTGTTCTTTTTAAATCACCCTCCTTCTTCCGCCGTGCTGTGCACCCCAAGATCCCACACCAGTGTGACAAAGTTCCTCCTCTATCTTGGTGGGTCCTGCGCTTATTGGCAGATTTTCTTGCCTCAGAGATTCACCATGTGGGTTGGGGAACAGCCCAGAGACCTTCCCCTCTGGAAGAACCCACATTCCAGGTCAATTGGGAAGTTTGGGGGGAACCCGGGCCCGCCCTCTACTCCGGGTTCCAGCCCAGGGCCCTGTGGACTGCAGCTGTCTAGAGTGCCTCCTGTAACAGCTGCATGACAGCTACAACTCCCTGGGCTACTTCCCCATGGCCTCCTCCAAACACCTTCCTTATTCTCACCACAGGACCTTCCTCTTGGTGTCTGATAACACTTGTGCTCCTCAGTCCTCCAGCAGCACACCCTCTCACTCTCAGCTCCTTGCACCTCTTGCTCCCAGCTCCTCACACTCGCACCACAAACTGAAGTGAGCTCCTTTTAAAAACCCAGGTGCCCTGATTAGCCTGCCTTAATTGGTTCTAGCAGGTTCCTGATTACTCTAGTGCAGCCCCTGCTCTGGTCACTCAGGGAACAGAAAACTACTCATCCAGTGACCAGTATATTTGCCCTCTACCAGACTCCTGTACCCCACTGGTCTGGGTCTGTCACAATTATATATATAAGTACCTGCCAGCTAATTAAGCCATAGACCTGCAATATATCTTTAACTTGATCCCTTTGCGCTACAGTTATTAACCATCTACTGGACGTGACTTTCCTTTTCTGATTTTCTTTTCTACATAACTTGGTTGTCTCTATGACTAATACAATTAAAAGTGCTCACTTATTAGCATATTTGCTAAGCAAAAACTTTATTTAAAAAAAACATTAAGATTGACAGCATGTTTCACATAACAACCAGAAAAAAATGGTACTTTCATTACAATTATTTTTCCATCCCATAAAAGCCTGAATTTTAAAAAGTCTGAAAATTAACAGTTGGAGAAATGCAGCCAGTTCTCTACTGCCATCCCATCTCCTCTGCTCTCCTCTCATCCCATCCCCTTCTTCTTCTCCTCCCCCAATCGTCCATCACCCCCCTTTTGGTCTCCCTTCTCTAACAAGACCTTAGTTAACTCCTTCCCTGTCTGCTTTCATGTGGGGTATACACTCACCCCATCAGAAGATCTTTTAATATATCTTTGTAATTCTCCTAATAAACAAAACACTGAACTACATTTCTCAATTAAGCCAATGAAACAACAACATGGAGTTTGTAGTCCACGCCATTTTGAAGCAATGAAGTGCAAAAATCCCTAAAAACCAGCAATAGGAACATTTTTCAACTTGCCTTTTCTGGTATTTTATATGGCCTCCACTACAATAGCATCTGAATATCTCACAATCTACAATGTATTTATCTTCACAACACCCCTGAGAGGTAGGGCAGTGCTATTAGCCCCAGTGTACAGGTGGAAACTGAGGCACTGAGAGACTAAGTGACTTGCCACAGGTCACAGAGGAAGTCTGTGGTGGAGCAGGGAATTGAACCTAGCTCTCCCAAGTTCTAGGCTAATCCCTAACTACTGGACCCTCTTTCCTTTCTAGCTTTAACTCTAACTATGGAATTCTACTGCTGCTTCATAAAGAAGCCACATGCAGCTATATAAAACCTTCATCCTTTCACACCTCACCTGCTCCCATTGTTTTTATCCCCACTCCCAGAGTGATGTGTGAAATAGATTATAAACTCTTTTGTGCAGGGACCACATTTTATATCAGCTATGAAGTGTTCTGCACACATTTGGACATTATCAAACCACAACTAAACATAGAAAGCTTGTTTGTTTGGTTTACTATCTAAACCATATACGTAGGATCTATTCTCTCCTTGACATGTGGGCACACCTTCCAACCAAATGAAGAAGAGATCCCTATTCTGTAATTCCTTAATTAGTCACTGAACCATTATATGGGGTACCCTTATCTTTTCCAAGGCATTTTAGGAAGAGCTATAGAGGATACATTATCATGAAGCTAAAGTAATGTTTTTTCATTATCCTATTAAACTTCCTATACCTCAGTGGCTTGTCACAGGCACTAGTAACCACTGCTTGAAAAGAATAGACTTAAATGAAATCACCCTCTGAAGGAAACAATGATTTGTGTAATACAGATCCCTCTGATTTCCTACAGAATCTCTCAAATCCCACTCTTCAGAAATATCATTTGCTATTGATCTGTGCTGTAAAAGAAAATATATCCTGACACACTCCAAGAGAGCTGAACATGAGAGTTTTCAGTAGTATTATGAGAATATGGGTTCTTGGGGGACTCCCAGTGGAAGCCAACCATTGGGGGTGATGCTCTGAACAATCTGCTTTGGCAAAGAGGTGCCATTTACATACATGTATGTAAACTGCGTTGGTGTAGGCCAAATCCCCTGTTTTTACATCACAAAGTAAACTGAATGAATCTCATATAATACTCTCTCTCTCCTGGCCCAGGAGTTGCAGTTCCCACATCTGCCAGAGCGCAAAGAAGAAATTACCATTCCTGCTCCTAGGTGGAAAGGAAAATGCCATTCCAAATCTTGCTCCATTTGACATTTTAGGAGGAATTCCTTGGTTTGCATGAGAATATCCATGGTAAGTTGGAATCTCAACAGCATGTCCTGAGGACCTGTAGTCCTTCCGTGAGCAGCAAGCACTTTAGAGGGTTTCTATTTGCTGTTTCTCTGGTTCAAACTCCCTTTTGATTCTGGTGGCTGTGTTTTTATTAAAAGTTACCCCCTTTGTCATGAGGGCTGGCCTCGGGTTTAATGCATGCTTTTATAAGTGGTTTGAAATCACTCAGTGTCACACAGACTCTTCTGTTTCATTTTCTGCTTAGTGAGCACAGAGCAGAGATGGATGCTTTCACTGGATCTGTCACCTGCAAAGCCTTGGAGGGAGTGCCCAGAAATAAACATGATGATTTTTCTTTCTTCCCTCCTGATTCCAGTAGAAGTAAACTTTTTCTAATGTTTCCGGGCCATTCTGTGTTAAGGGAAATGGAATTCTCTTGGATTCCCCTCCCCCATTCCTCTCATTTCTCCCAGGCACCCATCCTATCGAAAAGCCCACACCATAGAAACAGTCCTTTTCGTTGATGCAGCTCTTTCCAAGCTCTATCTCTGCCCATTAGACTTCATGGTTTGTCTTCATTGTGCTTCCAGCTCCTACTTCCTAAAGAGTTCAGGGCCAGAGTCCAGATCATCCACGTCACAGCCAAGCACACTGTAATGATATTGGATGAGTAGAGCTCCTATAGAGTGACAATCAGGTGCCTTTTTCACAAATAAAGCCAATCAGTCCTTGGCCCAATACCAAGTTTTCATCAGAGAAGTTTTGGGGTGTATGTTAAATTATTATTATTAATAATAAAAGATGCAAACTAAGTTATTTTGAATTACTCAAGTTAAAAATGGTTAAAGATCTGTGGCTTTTTGATCCCCTTCAGTGTGAGGCATAAAGTGAGCGATGAAGAATACAAAGGTCCCTAACCCCACAGAAATGGGGACAACAGATCTGACTCATCATGTTGCCCTTCCCTGGAAGCCCATGAAACCCAGGTCTGTATGTGATCCGTGCTCTGCAGCTCTGAGTTGGGGAAGTCCCAGGAAACAGTCACTCCACAGGACATGTTCCCCACTGAATCACATGGAAATGAATATTGTTGGAATCAGGAGTAGGTTCCACTTCATGCCATACCCTCCCCAAAGAGGGGGAGTAAATGGCAAGTGACAATGGTTGCTTGGTTCTTGAGGAAGAGAAGCAGCCCAGAGAGGCAGGCCTTCCATGTGGTTGGAATGTTCTTTTCCTATGGATTTCAGGATCCATGAAATTTAGAGTTACTTCCATGCCACCTCCCCTAATCCCTCCTCCACTGAAGGGTGCATTCAGAGGAAACTTCATGACATTAATCAGTGATTTCTTGGTCCTCTATACCCATGAACTTGGCTTTGAATTAAACATTTTATTAGTAACAGTAGCATATTACTATTTTGTGACAGGTACTGGATTATGAGGCCTGGAGACTGAATTCCAGCATCAGTACAAGTCTTCTCCAACTACTCCACCAATATACCTCAACTTTGTCTGGAATTAAGGGTAAAAGGATAGTTTAATATCACTGACCACTCCTCTTTATGGTCTCCCTCTCTATAGATACTACCAACATGGGTGTCAGTCACTACCGATTGCAAGGGTATTGTTTGTGAAGGACACCTTTCCGCTTGGAACCAGATTGAAAGGAACTACTTTCACATAAATCATCATATAGCCATCAGGTGAGAGAGACTTCCAGTCACTCCCACTCTGAGCTGGATTTAGGCTGGCAATTTAGAAATGAAATGCTCCAAATTCTTTTGCTACTCCTCTGAGCCATTCGGTCCCCAAACCACTTTAGTTCAGATCCTCAGCTAATGTTAGTCAGCATAGCCCCATTAACTGCTGAATTATGCCAGCTAGGGATCAGATCCTTTGTTTATAAAACTGGCAGTTCACCTTTCAGCTTGACAAGCAAAGTGAAGAGATCAAGTTTAAGTGTGTGGAGTCAACCACTGAGAAAAATCTTACTGAATATTTTTAACCTATTAACCAGAGAAGCTCTTCCCCAGTGAGAAGCAAAGAGCATCAAGGACCATGTTTTCAGACAGACGCAGACATCTTTGCCAAAATTCTGTAGACCTTCAAGTAAACAAAGAAGTAGTGAATATAAAAAGGAAGCCACTAATTTGTAGACTCAATAGTGATAAAGATGCAGAAGCCCAAGATTATGTTATATACAAATATAAAGTAGAAAAATGCACACAAGGTAGGAAAGAATTAAAAGCTAGGCAGAGAGTTTGAACATAAGAACGGCCATATTGGGTCAGACCAAAAGGTCCATCTAGTTCAGTATCCTGTCTTCCAACAGTGACCAATGTCAGGTGCCCCAGAGGGAATGAACAGAACAGATAGTCATCAAGTGATCCTGTTATACTTATAAGACGCACATGGGATCTTTATAGGGTAGAAGGCAAAAATGCCGCATTTATTGAGAATAAAACAGTTAGCATATGCTTTTCAATCACACACACACACACACACACACACACACACACACCATGCACACAGCCTCGCCAGTTGATGTTTATAGTTACCAGTCCAGAGTCTGGATCAATCTAGTGGCCAGCCAGATTGGTCGCAGAGGGGAGCAGGGCTCTGTCGGTCGCTATCCGATGCTCCTGGAGTGTGGCAAGATGAACCCAAAGCCCCATGGCAGAGCACCCTGTTCTTATAGTCTTTTTTCCCCCTCTGTTGAAGTCTATGGATTTTGCTGTGTCAGTTTGTGACCAGGTTACTTCTTAATTGGTGTATCTTTTGATGTAAACATTCCAATACACCTCCGAGAGGGTCATCCTGTCCTGGTTTAGATTTAATCAATTGTCCTTAGGGGTGCCAGCCTTCACCTCAGGGTCGTCAATCTGCCCTCTCTTCATTATGGATGTGCATTGATGGTGTCTAAGTCTCTTCAAAAAGCAACAGAGGGTCCTGTGGCACCTTTAAGACTAACAGAAGTATTGGGAGCATAAGCTTTCGTGGGTAAGAACCTCACTTCTTCAGATGCAAGTGAAGAAGTGAGGTTCTTACCCACGAAAGCTTATGCTCCCAATACTTCTGTTAGTCTTAAAGGTGCCACAGGACCCTCTGTTGCTTTTTACAGATTCAGACTAACACGGCTACCCCTCTGATATAAGTCTCTTCACTCTTTCTTCCTTGACCATTTGGCTATAACAATGGCCTTCACACCTTATCTTTTCCTGATGCATACATTCCTCATTCACACAAACAGTCTTTTACAAAAAGAACAGGAGTACTTGTGGCACCTTAGAGACTAACAAATTTATTAGAGCATAAGCTTTCGTGGGCTACAACCCACTTCTTCGAATGCATATAGAGTGAAACATATATTGAGGAGATATATATACACACACATACAGAGAGCATGAACAGGTGGGAGTTGTCTTACCAACTCTGAGAGGCCAATTAAGTAAGAGAAAAAAAACTTTTGAAGTGATAATCAAGATGGCTCAGTACAGACAGTTTGATAAGAAGCAAGTGTGAAAATACTTACAAGGGGAGATAGATTCAATGTTTGTAATGGCTCAGCCATTCCCAGTCTTTATTTAATCCTGTGTTGATTGTGTCTAGTTTGCATATCAATTCCAGCTCAGCAGTCTCTCCTTGGAGTCTGTTTTTGAAGTTTTTCTGTTTTAAGATAGCCACCCGCAGGTCTGTCATAGAATGGCCAGACAGGTTAAAGTGTTCTCCCACTGGTTTTTGAGTATTATGATTCCTGATGTCAGATTTGTGTCCATTAATTCTTTTGCGTAGAGACTGTCCGGTTTGGCCAATGTACATGGCAGAGGGGCATTGCTGGCACATGATGGCATATATCACATTGGTACTCCTGTTCTTTTTGCGGATACAGACTAACACGGCTGCTACTCTGAAACCAGTCTTTTACAGTTAAAGGTATACAGCAGTTTTTATGTTGAGCAAGAAAAGGCATTGTAAATTAAGCCTTCCTAAATCTTATAATCAAAACAATTTACATTGGGGCCCAGGCCTTCAACGTTCCTCTAATCTCCTTAACATAGACACAATACAAGATCCTGTCTCTTACTTTCTAAACCTTAAAACAAAGAAATGTATATTTAACTAGAGTGCCTAATTTGTAATACATATAGGAAACCATAGTAGACATTATAACTTATTCTAAAACAAAAGGGTGACCATAATCAGTCATAAGGATTGTTCTGGTCTGTCATTCCTTTCTGGTATTCAAAAAGGGTGGCTGGCAGGATGAAATCAAATCATACATTAATTCTCATAGTACAATTATAAAATCCTGCTCCTACAATCCATTCCTTGTCACCCATTCCCAGCTTCTGGCAAACAGAGGCTAGGGGCACCATCCCTGCCCATCCTCGCTAATAGCCATTGATGGACCTATCCTCCATGAATTTATCTAGTTCTTTTTTGAACTTGTTATAGTCTTGGCCTTCACAACATCCTAGAAACTGAATAATATCATACATGTATTAAAAATGGTGTCACCATCTCTGCAACCTTTGTGCCTCCCAGTACCATCTGCTTTACTGACCAAAAAAAAAGTTTCTACTTGTGTTCACACTGTAGAGCTAGTACAGCTATGGAAGAGTGAGCTAGATTGTAGTCTGCTTCATGCATCATTGAGAAAGTTGTCAACTAAGTCCCCAACTACAGATTCTTTATTAGCAGTGCTAATGTAAAAGGCATAAGGGGAACATAGCTTGACTTTCAGTGCCTAGTCTCAATTTTTTTCCGAATGAAAATTCATCCCTTTACCCATAAACTGAGCAAATTTGATATTAAGTCATCAATAGAAAATAAATGTGGAACCCCACAATGGGCCAGCAGCAGCTCCATGTGAAGTCAGTGAGTTTTGCTGTTGACATCAGTGAGAGCAGGATTGAGCCCAATGTCATTTTTAGAGAGAGTTACTTTTCTGATAACTAGATTTCAAAGAAGGAAGAGGTTTGACACCATTAAAAACGTATTCTCATACCGTAGCCAGACAAGCTGACAAATTCTGTAATATAATATGGATTTAATGTCATATTTTGTATATATTTATTCCATTTTCTTTCCTCTCGTGGCTATTAGGTTCTCTATAGATTCATTAATAGTTTTTTAAAAAATTCTTCATGAGATGTACTGGTGAACTGTACATATTTTCTATTTCTGTTTCAAATTGTGTGACAAACTGTATTTGGTTTACATGTCAGTGTATTCAATGCCCTAGAAGATACAGAAGAAATGGACCCTACCTTGAGTTTATAATCTAAAATATTCTGCTGTCATTTGTCCATATCTGGCTTTGTTTTCTGTTCTCTACAACTCAGACGACAATGATGGGGTTGCTTTCGAGGAAAAGCAGCAAACTGAGCCCTGGTGTAGAGATGCTATAATTCAATTGATTTTCAAAAAGATTTCAATGATCCCACATTACTCTAGGGCTGAAATGGGATGAAAACATTAGGGCCAGACCTTTGAAAGCACTGGAGCTAGGCTAGTTTAAACAGATGAGGATCTGGCCCTTAGTTGCCATGTTTTGAATGGTTTATTTCAGATCTGAGATGCTATCAGAAGAGTAATTTTTTTCTGATTGACAAAAATGATTTTTTAAACAATGACATTGCATTATGAAGAATTTTGCAAGTTTTTTTTTACTGTAACATGAGGTGCCAAACTCTCAGCCTATTATAATAAAATTAACTAGAATCATAGTAATGTAGGATTGGAAGGGACCTCAATAGGTCATCTAGTCCAGTCCTCTGCATTGAGGCAGGACTAAATATTATCTAGACCATCCCTGACAGGTATTTGTCTAATCTAGTCTTAGAAACCTCCAGTGGCGGAGATCCCACAGCCTCCCTATGTATTTTGTTCTAATGCTTAACTATCCTTACAATTAGGAATTTTTTCCTAATGTCTAACCTAAATCTCCCCTGCTGCAAATTAAGCCCACTACTTCTTGTCCTGGGTAAGGAGAACAATTTACCATCCTTTTTTTCAAAACAACCATTTATGTACCTGAAGACTGTTAGGTCTCCCCTCAGTCTTCTCTTTTCCAAGCTAAAACCCATTTTTTTCAATCTTTCCTCATAGATCATGTTTTATAGACCTTTAATCATTTTTGTTGCTCCCCTTTGGACTTTCTCCAATTTGTCCACATCTTTCCCAAAGTGTGTTCCCCAGAACTGGACATACTACTCCAGTTGAGGCCTTATTAGTGTTGAGTAGAGTGGAAGAATTATGTCTCTGGTCTTGCTTACAAAATTCCTGCTAATACATCCCAGAATGATGTTTGCTTTTTTTGCAATGGTATTACATTGTTGACTCATATTTAGTTTGTGATCTATTATAACCCCCAGATCCTTTTCTGCAATACTCCTTCCTAGGCTCATATAGAACTTTTCAATAGATCTCAACATTCTTTACAGTATTTTTATCCCCATTTTACAGATGGGGTAACTGGCATCTACAGAGTATCTCAGCTTTCATTTTTTTAAAAAGCAAGTTTCTTGCCCTGATGGTTGCTCCCCCAACATAGTGCTTTCTTCCTGATTCTGCAGAGAGCCTGAATCAATGACCCAGAGGCGTGAACTCTTCCATTTCCCATGAATCTCAATGGCATGTTAAACCCTAATGACTAAAAATACACATACCCCCCCACTAAAACCATTAACTATTTAATCACTGAACATTTTTCATGGATGTGATGGGGAGAGGGGTGGGAGTGAAGCCAAATGGGGACTGGGAGTTACTACAGAGAAAGAAATAGAGGGAAGAACAGAGGAGATAAAGATAAGGAATGGACAAGAGAGAAATAAAAAGGAAGATGGGGAAAGAAGAGAAACAAAAGGCAGAAATATCAATGGTTCTAAATGGGAGCAGATTTTCCCACTAGCTGATGAATGCAACAGTACTGTATTGACCTATAGATAAATAAAAGTTTATCTACCACATAAAAGCCATATTTTCCTTTCGATCTTTGAGTAAACCTCTTCGTGAAATCAGCACTGGATCCACTGTAGACTGAGGGGAATTGGGAGTCACATATACATCCCTGTCCATTGATCATAATTAAAAATTGAAATTGGCCTCCTGCACTCAGTGTGTTTGACAAACCTACCACTGTACAGTGGTGACTTTACCAACTGGTTTTGCCTGAGATAGAGAAGTTGACCTCAGTATTTGTGGTACTATATTTCTCTATTCACACTGTATTCATACTGCAAATTCTGAGGGAGTGCTGTATTGCTGCTCTAAACTATATCTACCATACATTGGACACACTTCATACTTAAAGAGATACTATGTATCTCTATGTAGGACTGGAAGGGATCTCTGCAGGCAACCCACCAAATAATCCCTTTCATAAATTTATACTATCAAGACAGAAATCACTTTAAAAAAAAAAGTTCTTTATCTCTGGTGCCTTACTATTACCTATAGAAACTACTAGGGGATGAGAAAAATAGGGTTTTATAGAATTTACTGTAAAATGCATGAAATATAATAGAAAATGAGTTCCTTTCCATGGAATTTTATAGTAGGGATATATTTTCTATTCAAGATAACAGGATATTTCAAAAACCTATAAAAAGTTATCATTGCCTAGTAAATTCTATAGGGCTAGCCTATGAGGTGATACACAGGGGGACCAGAGAGACAGTCAGGCCCTGCTACCCAATTGAAAAGGCAAGTTAGTTAAAGAAGATGGACATTTCAGAGTCAGGAGGACATAGGAGGTCTTGGTGGCCCTGCCAGAGACTTGCCTGGAAATGACAAGGGTATTCCACTGCAAAGAGGTGCCAAAATTGGCGAGTGTAGGGTAGTTTTAAAATAAAAGGGTTAAGGTTGGTTTAGTCAGGTACGAATATATACTAATGTGCTTTGTAGCTTATGTGGACAATTACAAAAAAGTAACAAGGCCTTAAAAATAATGGGTTCAAATATCTATCCTTAATTTCTAGATCAAGTTGATATATTTAGTTTATAATGGCTGCCACAGAAAGGTACAGCATCCAGGCCTGCAGAGGATCTCCATTACAGAGCATTGTCCTGCTCTGCAGCACCTGAAAGAATGGGCTCTGTACTTTTCATTCATAGTCACCATATAGTGAATTCATTAAAGAAAGATAGCCACAGGTTAAATCCTGCCTCATCTTGTATGGGTGCAATGTAGTGAATGTAGAACCTCTCCCTCCTCAGTCCCATCACTCTCAAACGGAAGTCAAGCAGAATGCTAACCTAGGATTCCCTGAACACTAGGTAGAGGGCCTGGCTATTGAGCTTAGTGACACATCATTGCCCTAAGGGTCTGAGGTTTGCCAAAAGGCATAGTCAAGTGCTACCCGCCATCCTGCATGATAGCTGCAGGCATCTGGGAGCCAGTACTGGGTAGAGCATACTCTGAATCTGCAGTAAGGGCCACTACTGAGTGAGTTTGTGCTCCCTGGCTCCATTGAGTCATTCTGCTGGTCTCTTTTCTGTGCATTTAGACACTACAGTGCTTCTCCATTCCTCAACTAATGTGGCAAAGAAGGGAAACACAAGAATTTGGCTCTAAGTATTTCCAACCTATCTGAACACTATACAGATGTGGCATTGTCTCAGGGACATTGGATCAACCTTAAAAAAGAAAAAAAAAATGTTAGCACTGCTGTTGATCAAAATTCAAAAGGTTTGGAGATCAGGCTTGGTTCAAAAGTATCCTGGACTGGGAGTCTAAAGACCTGGGTTTTATTTCCAGATCTGCCACTGACCCTTGTGTGGTCTTGCGTAGGTCATATAAACTCTCTGCCTCAGTTTCCCCATCTTTAAAATGAAGAAAATTCATATAGATCTTTTTAAAGCACTTTGTGACCTACAGATGGAAAGTACTAGATAAGTGCTAGGTTTTAGTACCCAAAAGGTTATCTGATCCACTGGTGTTCTCAAAACTGGACTTGAAATTTTACAAGAAAAAGTTAACTCATGAGATTTCTGAATCTTGCAGTCCTGCTCAGAAATGCCACAGGAGCAGACTCCCCAGCAGTATTTCAGTAGTTCCAGGTTTGGTCCTAGCTGGAAGTGCAAAATTGTGCCGAAGTGGAAAACATTTCAGCATCTTAAAAAGGGTCAGTTTGAGTTTTTCCATGAAGGTTTACAGGAGGTGATTTTATATAATCCAGGCCAATTTCCCCATCCCCAGTCAGCATACACATACACACACAATATAATTTAAAATTCATGCAGGACCTCTCTACCCACTGTGTTTAATTTCAATATCAAGACCATCATTTAAATAAATAAAAACCTTTGTTCTTTCATCTGTGTCCCATGCTACAAATATTTTCATTAAAAGCACCAAAGATTTTCTAGGGAGACAGTCCCTTTAAGCCTGAAAATTAATTACTGATAGGAAGTCCCTGCTGTCAATTATCCTGATTTCGCCTGCTTGCACCCTGAATGACAGAAAAGTCTATTTTGAGGTTTTTTTCAAGGTATGTTTTGAACCCTTCATCAGTGTGTATTGTTGATCCTATTCTGCTTTCACAAATACCTTCATCATTTTGAATATTTCTCTGAGGTCACCTTGACGTCTTCTCTTTTGAAATGAGAATCAGCTCAGTCTTTTGTTTTGGGTTGTTGTTTTTTGCACTCCCCCCCACCCAACAAATGTTTTTAATACACATTTGACTGCCCTTTTCAAGGTCTAAGACCATAGACTTATGAAGAAATGGCCAGAACAGACCACATTTTATATAAGCAATGGAAAAAACAATGGAAGAATTTGCACTTCTACAGAGATTTCCATGCCGTATAAAAAAGTATTTTACATACAGTATTGAGTTTATTCTCACGTGCCTACCTGTAAGAGGGGAGGGATAGCTCAGTGGTTTGAGCATTGGCGTACTAAACCCAGGGTTGTGAGTTCAATCCTTGAGGGGGCCACTTAGGCATCTGGGGCAAAATCAGTACTTGGTCCTGCTAGTGAAGGCAGGGGGCTGGACTCGATGACCTTTCAAGGTCCCTTCTAGTTCTAGGAGATAGGATATCTCCATTATTAAAAGGTAAGGAACTATTATTAGACCTATATTACAGTTGGAGAAGTCCCAGTGAGGTTAAATTACTTGCTCAAGGTGACATAGGAAACAGATGGGTGTAAACTCAGATCACCTGACTTTCACTCATGTTTGAACCACATGACCCATACTTCATATCTTGTGGCTTATATGCTGTCCCTTTAGCACTGCTACCCAGTACCTTTTTTAATGCATCCACTGATGTGTGTCTTCAAGAAATTTCCTACATTAACGCCTCCATTATTTTCTTTGGACCACATTCTCCTACCCTTTTTGTATAGATTTCAAGGAGAGAAGGGACAAATGCTATCATCGAATCTGACCTTAATGCAGGCCACAGAACTTCCCCAAAATAATTCCTTTTGAACTAGAGCATTTTTTTAAAATCCAATCTCGCTTTGAAAATTGCCAGTGATGGAGAATCCACCACAAGCCTTGGTAAATTGTTCCTAAGGTTACTTACCTGCACTGTTAAAATTTACTCCTTATTTCTTCTTCAATCAGAGGAGGGGGAAAAAGCCTAAGATCCCAGTTGAGGGAGCAAGGAGAGGGGATTTCTCCCCTTTGGGAACCAATGGGAGGAGGTGGGGCTAGAGAAGACTGCCATAGCAGCCCATGAGAACATGCTTCTGCGGGATGGGGCTGTAGCAGGGTGGGGAGTGGAAAGTTGTGTGGAGATACTATCCTGCACAGATGGCGGTGCAAATTCAGTGAATCTTGAGAGAGCTGCAGATTTTTTTGGGGGGGGGGGGGAAACTGAAGATCCTGCCAGGTTCATGAAAGATAAACTCCATCCCCCTCAAGGGTCCAGTCAAGTGGAAACTCTGAGTTCAAATTTGTGGAGCTTCCAGTGCCCCTGTGGGGAAATAAACCATGCAGGAGACAATTTGCCCTCTTGTTAGTATGCTGCATGGCTGCTCCATTTAAACGTATTTGGTTTGCTGCCTCACCGCGATTGGACTGTCCCACATTACTAGTGGTCTATCAAATTTTAGAGTTGCTAGCAAATTAGAATCACTCCTATTTGATATTTTCATGGACTCACAGATGTATAAAGAAGAGAAGTTTCCTATCTGGGGAACCTTGGAACACTTGACTGGTAACCTCTTTACAGCAAGACACTTCTTGTGAAACCTCCCTTCTCCCCCCAACACAGATTGCTTTTTCCCCAGCAAATTATTTCATTTCCTATGCTGTGACACTGAACTATATCAAAATTAGCGTTTTGGGTTTGTGTGTATTTTAAATTTAAGGGCCATATTGAGCCATCAGTTTTTAAGTAAAAATTCTCAGTGAACTCAGTAGGGAGTTCTGCTTAAAAACTGATGGCATGATACAGCTCTAAGCATTTAACATTCATTGCACTAAATGCTTTAAACACTCCAGGTTAGTTAGTTAAGACTCTCCTTTCATATGTGGCTCTCTCTAAACAAATTATGGTTTTAGAATTGCAATGTGTTCCCTCCCTAAAGTTATGCAAATTGTTGCTAATATTAGCGCCACACTTGGCAGCTAGGAAGATGCTCTAATTACTGGCTATATATTGTGGCTCTTTTTCTAAACAGTGACGGCGTGACATTGTTTGGGCCTTAAGTCTCTGACTCGTTATTGGAGAACTCCCACAAATTTCAGTTTAAAACTTTGCTAGTTTCCAGTCATTTCTTCTTTTAATATTAGGGACAGTTTGTATCACGTAAGGAATAGCCACCAAAACTCAAACTGAACTGGAACCGAGAAGAGGAACAGGTTGTGTGGGATACTGTTATGTTTGTATTTTGTATTTTTGTTTTTTTGTAGTTTTGATGTGAGGAAGGGGATGCCCTGTGACTACGTTACTATGCCACGCATGCACACTCTGTCTACACTACTCTTTACCTGTGCCGGGGAACAGCTTCAGCAGCAGGGAGCTGCCAGAGTCTTTTCCTTCAGTGGGCAAAGGCGCCAGCAGTGGGGAGCTGCTGGAGCTTTTCCCTGCTGTCAGGGTCCTTACCTAGAGCAGGGAAAAGCTCCAGCAACGGGGAGGCAGTGGGACACTACACGGCTAAAATAGCAGTTTAGACAGAATTTTGACAAGTAGAGAGCCATGTGGGGTATGTACTTGAGTACATACCCACATCCTTCAGCAGTGTCTGCACTCCACTTGCCTAAGCCATGCCACCACGGTCTATGTTTAAACCATGCTGGGGGCTATCCGAGTATTACATGCTGCCAAAAGACACATGCAGTATAGATGTAGCCACAGTTAAACTGTATACATTACCCACAGTTACTAACTATTTGAAGTACAGGAATGTGGTGCATTATTTCAGATACCACTGATCATTACTTTTTAATGACCAATGCTGTATGGGTGCATGTGCGCAAAATAAACGGTATAGAGTTAGAAACAAGCACACATGAACAGTAATACTTTGCATTTAGACAGTCCCTTCCATTTGAAAATCACATAGTATTTTATCAATGTTTTACAGATGAGAAAACACAGTGAAAAAAGACCCAAATTGCTTCCTCCTGCAGAAAAATCCGTTGAGCTGTCCAGAGGGAAGGAAAACTCCATGAGGGTTCTCTATCAGTTCCCCCAGATAATTTATTTTTAGAACATAATACTAGATACTTTCTTTATTTTATCTTCTACTCTACATTTCTGCTTACCCACTTCAGCCTATGTGTCCCTTCTCACGTTCATACATAATGGAATTAATTCCTTTTGTGATCTCTTTTTACTAAAAGCTTAAAACAAAATGTAGTACCAGTGAAAGGGGCTGGATTGACAAGCTTGAAGCAAGAAGCTATCTATATAGCCATAGAACAGGTACAGAGCACACACTGGTAGGATATCCCGTCCTACCAATCAACCTCAATAATGATATGGAGACATTCTGTCAAGGTGAAGGGCAGTTTGGTTTCCATACTCATGCAGTCCTTAGCACTGCTAGCAATATGATGAAAAAGTGCTTGATGAGAGAGTAGCTTTTGTTACATAGATGCCTGTCCTCTTGGAATAGGACTGAGACCAGTGACTCATTTCATATTGGCCACAAGTCATACATAATCAGTTATGTGCTGGTGGTAATGCTCTGTCACTATTGACCTACCATAGACATGCTTAAAATTGTCATTAAACTGAAAGTTTTTACCAGTCCTTATGCAATTCTCCATTTTAAAGATGGAGAAACTCTCTGGAATTGGTAAGGGTAGGGTCTTTCAGAATGGTGGATCTTTTGAAGTGCATTCAATCCGGATTTAACTGGCTCCAGCATGTTTTCCATTTCTCTCGTCATAGATGTCTTACACACTATAGAAAACTCTTTCAAAATTATTATTATTATTAGGTGAATTTTCACATTCCTTCAAAATCAAATATACTTGTGTTACTTCTTTTCACAATTACTGGCTTTCTGAGTAGTCAGTCTTATTAGTTATTTACCATACTTGGATAAATGTCCACTATCATGTTCAGAATAACCTTGGATATCGTAGGCTGCAAATAAAACATAAGAAAACATAAGAAAGCAGCCCTTCAATAATTCGAGAAACATGTTCCATTCTTTGGTTTATTCACAGTTGTTATCCTGATCAATGTCTGAGTCATTAAAATCCCCCATGATCGAAATTCTCACCTTACAATCCTTTTTTTTAATCTGTAAAGATCTTTCCTGATGTATTTATCCTAAGTGCTCTGGGAAGCTAGAGCAGAATCCTACAGTAACCTGACTATATGCACTGTCCTGAATTTCCACCAAGCGGTCTCCATTGAGATACATAGTTTGGCTCTGTCCACATTTCACCTTGCACTCACCATCATATTCCTCCTCAGCAGAGGAGATCGGATTTGGTTTTATATAGAAACTCTCACACTCAGGGTTTCTTAAAAGCACTTTACAATAATTAATCAGCTAGTGACAGTACAGGGTAGGCAAACGAGGTAGCTTTTAAATGGCTGACTGGAATCCTTGGAACTTCTAGCTAGAATCAATTTTATTCATAGAGGAGCTGTCAGCCAGAGCAGTGCAGCTATCCCATACCCTTCTTTTTAAAGGTACTATGCGATTTTTAACTTCCATCTGGTCAGCTACAAGAGAGACAATCAGAAATGAGGTCAATTTAATGTCTTGTCTAGAAGGTGTGACTTTTATACTGCAGCACCTTGATCCCTCATTCACCCAATGCATTTTCTGGTCAATACTGTGACAGAGACCAAGTCCCTGTATGAGACATAAAGCCCACAAACTTCTGGCTAAGGGACCAGAGTACTAACTACAAAGCAGCACTTATGCCAATAAGTTCTTTTCCCTCAATTTGTCAATCCAACAGGATACAGCATTTAATTTTGTCTGTAATTCCAGACATAACTAAATGCTGTATCCTGCATATACGTATAAAGATATATAATTCAGATCTTTGAAAACAATCCAGTCCAGCAGTCACTTTATGTCGGTACCTAGCATGATTTTATGTAAGAAAATGGTTTTGTTTCTCCCCGTTGACTTTCCTTTGGTTTACCTTCAAATCATTTCCTACAATGCTAACCAGTGAATACATTACCATTACCTTGGTATTTCTAAATTACCTCTAAATTCTTTCCTTCCCTCTTAGATATTTACACGCTTAATTAAAATCACAGTAGGGCATCTCTGACTTTGCTTCCTCTTGTCTAGATGCAAGTTGCCTCTCTCATCTCTTGATAGATGTATGTAGCAAAGTAAGCAGGATATTAAAAAGCTAATTCTCCCCCCTTTACATATCTTGCTTTTTTTAAAAAAAAGGATCAGCTAACCCATGTAGCTTTTTGTATTCCTTTATGAGCTTGCAGCATGCTTTGTTAAGCATGATATAGCAATACAATTTAAAACTGAACAAGAGTGGCCATGATGAATGTGTTTTTAAAAAATGATTAATCCACCATTTAGTCTGATTTCCCCTCTCTTATTACAGTTTTAAGTGGGCAAAGAGCAAAATGACTTTAGGAGGTTTCTGCAATAACAACAATTAAAACAAGGACTCAGCTTGTTCCTATAGTTTAAAAAAAAAAATCAGTAGAATGGCTAAGCTGATTTGCATGTTCAGAACGAAAAGCTATTTCAAGGCTTGTACGCCATGGACAAAATTCAGTCCTGTCCTGCATGAGTACACTAAGTGGGGGAAGACAGTGCATTAAGATTCTTAATCCACCACCATAAACCTAGCAAATGATTCATCACTGCCCTCCACCTTGTATGGTTATTTACATCTCTGCAAAGTGCATGTAAAACCCTACCCAGTCAGGATGGCAGCATTTCACACTTACTTTGCACAGGCCTACGACTATACAAGGTACAAGGCAATGGTGAATTGGGACCCTGGGGTCTGATTCTCCTCTCACTTACACTGGCCGAAATCGGGAGTGTCTCCACTGAAGTCAGTAGGCTCTATTGAAGTCAATGGAAATCATCTGGTGTAATTCAGGGTAGGATCTGATCCAATGAAATTAAACCGGAGTAAAACTGATACAAGTAAAAAGAGAGGCCTCTCGTGTTCCATTGAGCCCTGGACTTGAAGTCTGGCTAACATGACCAAGAGTGCTCCATAGTTTGAGAAGCATGGTCAACCAGTTTGGGTGTGTAGCAAGGCCTCCAACCCCCACCCCATTGCATGTATTCTGCTATCTGACAGCTGGCTCTAGGTTGGGAGACAGCACAGTGCTCCATACTGGAGCACAGATATGGAACAACGCAGAGCACACAGACCCAAATACTCTCCTAGTGCAAATTAGAAAAAACTCATTTGAAGTCAATGGAGCTACATCCATTTACATCATCAAGACAGTTAACCCACAGCTTCCAGGCCCATCCTGAACCATCTAGCTCTGTACATATAGAATAGCACAGGAGCGCTTCATTCCTCCTGCCACCAAGCTACATAGCCCCAAATTTTGTCACTATATATTATGGGTGACATCCTAGCACTATTAAAATCAATGCCAAAACTCTGTTGGCTTCAATAGGGCCAAGATTTAACCCTGTATATTTATATTGAATACTAGAGCTGAGCTAACAAGTCACCAAAAATGCATTCAGTGAATTTCACCTTTCCTCCCTTTTGGGGACCTCGTCTCACATAGATTATTAATTTCTTGAATGCAGTAATTAAAAATTATACATCAATGAAAAATTCTTGGTGTGCAGAGCATTTGCAAACAGTTTGTTACAAATATTCAAAATGCACAGTTCATGCTATGGTGCTTAGTTACATAAATCTCATGGCTTTGTTTTTGGATGATTTATGTAACCTCTCTAACCCAGCATAAAATCTAAACGAATGGAACACCCTACATTTCAGCTTGATATTTGCTTTACACAGGTATAGGAAACTTCAAGGGCTCAAATGTTTGCACCACCCTTGTATCTGCACTTCACAAACAAATGGGTCAAAGCCAAATTCACTTTTGAATGTGAATGAATAGTCTCAGAAACCTTGTTCCGCTATTCACTCAGCAATATTTATTCACAACAAATGCATTAGAACACGATCATCTCTAATTAGGGTATGATTAAAACTGGGGTTTGCTTAAGTCAGGATGCTTCTCCAGACTAATTGGAAGGGCACTACCCTTTTGACCCCAGCTTCATTGACACAACTGGCTGCTAGTTCTTACTTTCCTCATAACTGCTTCCCCACCCCCTACAATATAGGTTCCTAGTGGCTCCTGTAAGTTTGCTATAACACCCCTCCACCCCAACTCTTAGCTCTGCAGTGTTTGAAAAGGATCCTTCTGTGGCTTGGCTGAAAGCAGAGAAGTGGGAATCAAAGTCCCTGACAACCCTATTATCTAGGTGGATGGTTACATATCACACACCCCCAGGCTCTCATCAAGGAGGCTACACTAGTCTAGCCCCAAACTTATCTATTTTCAACTTGAACACCTCTGTTGAGGTTGCCATGACTGTCTCATTAGGCAAAGTGTTCCATGGTCTGATTGTCCTTTAACGTCAGAAACTTTTTTCTAATTTCTAAGCTGAATTTGTCCTTTTACTTTGCCAATTGCTCCCTATCTCACTGTTTGTGTCTAATGTAGAGTAAATAACTTAATTCCCTCCCTAGCGTTAACAACCTTTAAGTATTTATATGGAATTATCATGTCCCTTTAGTCAAACATTTCTTTAGGCTAAATAAATTCAATTCTCTTTACCATTCTGTTAACTCTTATTTCAAAGTCCCTTTATACAGCTCTTCATTGCATTTAACTCTACATCACCTTTTTGGTACCTTGCATTTGGCACCCACTAGGTCTCTCCTCTGGTTTCCAGCCAAAAACTGAGTAATACTTTTTAGGGCACAGTCATGTGAGTTTCTGAGCACTTCCTATGAAGTGCTAAAAGTCCTCACTTTCCAACAAAGTAATTGGAAGTTGAGAGCACTTAGCTATTCTCAGGATTGAATCGATAATGAGAGTTCTCCATTCCTGAGATCACAGTTACCCTTCCTTATGCCACAAAAATCCTAGTTTAATCATTTGCTTTTCTTGCTCCCAGATATAAATGTAGGAACCGGATTTCCCTTCACTCTTTTACTAAAAGGACACCAAGTTTTATGATGGTTTTTCCTCCACACATAGCCAAATATGTACTTTTCTATGTAGATTTATTATTTTCTGTAGTCTGAAATAAGTATTAATGGAAAATAAATAAAAGATCGATTTTTTTTTTTTTTACGAATGCTTAAAGTTACACTTAATTAGGAAACTAGCACTGATACCCCTGGGTGGGGGATTAGCAGCAGGGATCAAACCCAGCTCTGGATTTTAATGAAGGACCATCTACTACCTGAACTAGAAGACTCAACTTTCTTGCCCAAGGCCGTACAGCCTGCTCATCAATGACTAATTGGCCTAGCCACCACTAGATGGCAACATAGTGTCCCATTGAATGGGCACTGTTTACGTAAATTTGACCATATTATCAAGTGTGATGAGGGCCCACTACTTCAACTGACTTTAATGGGAACCCCTGGGTGTTCAGCATTAAGAGGAGTCAGGCCACTTATTTAAAAGCAAAACCAACAAGGAGTACTTGTGGCACCTTAGAGACTAACAAATTTATTTGGGCATAAGCTTTCATGGGCTAACACCCAAGTTTGCAAATTAATTCCAGTTCTGCAGTTTCTCATTGGGGTCTGTCCAAACTGGACAGTCTCTACGCAAAAGAATAAATGGACACAAATCAGATGTCAAGAATTCTAACATTCAAAAAACCAGTCAGAGAACACTTCAATCTCCCTGGACACTCAATAACGGACCTAAAAGTGGCAATTCTTCAACAAAAAAACCTTCAAAAACAGACTCCAACGAGAAACTGCAGAACTGGAATTAATTTGCAAACTGGACACCATCAAATTAGGCCCGAATAAAGACTGGGAGTGGATGGATCACTACACAAACACACTAATTTCCCCCTACTGTTACTCACACCTTCTTGTCAACTGTTTGAAATGGGCCACCCTGATTATGTTGGCCTCATTACCACTACGAAAGTGATTTTTCCTCCCTTGGTATTCCACTGTTGAGAATAGCCTACTTCCACTTTAATTGAATTGTCTCATTAGCACTGACCCCCCCACTTGGTAAGGTAACTCCCATCTTTCCATGTACTGTTTATATATACCTGCCTACTGTATTTTCCACTCCATGCATCTGATGAAGTGGGTTTTAGCCCATGAAAGCTTATGCCCAAATAAATTTGTTAGTCTCTAAGGTGCCACAAGTACTCCTCGTTGTTTTTGCTGATACAGACTAACACGGCTACCACTCTGAAACTTATTTAAAAGCCTTACTTCTGGCACCTAGTCTTGAAAATCTTGGCCAAAGCGTCTAAGTGAGAGAATGCCAGAAAGCGCTCAGTGACACAAGGTAACATTCTGTGCATCTGCAATGAACAAAATGGAAGCTGCTTCACAACAGGCATGAAGCCTCTAAAGGTAAAGGTGCACTCTGCGGAAAACAGGACATCTCCTTTCAGTTACATAGCTACATATATCACAAATTTCATGGGGCTTTTTTTAAATCCAGAGAAATGTCTCCTACAGATGTACACAGTATTGGCGGCAAAGTTGGTTGTCTTGATGTACAGTTAATGTACCAGCACCATTGGGGCCTATTGTCTTTTCTGCCACACCACCATCCTTCTCCCCAGCCTCCACCGAATCCAAAAAATCCATAGTAGATTAAGAGAAGCTCCAGACAAGTGGTGGGTAAACGAGACCGATTCAGTGATTGGCTTCAAATAAGCAGCTAACAGTTTCGATGCTCACCTGAATTATCTAAACATTCGGACTCTGCAAAACTGAGCTAGAAATCTCAGAAGAACAAGCTCTCTTGTGAAATTTCATATACTTCCTGCTCCTGGTTTTGTCGTCAAATAGGATGCCTTCACTGAGAGAATACTGAAGTCAATGAAGATTCCTATGGATTACACCGGGTTTAGGATCAGGCTTAGACACTTCAATTTCTGCACCCAAGTGGAACACAGAACTATAGATCCGAGTTAGGGTGATGACTCAGGACTGGAGAGTTATTTTATTTGAACCAGATAGTCCATCCTTATTATAGGGCAAATAAGAATTAACCCCCCCCCCCCCAAAAAAAAAAAAACTTGCAATAGACATTACTTCTAGTACTCATGCAACTCCATCCCAATCTATCTGCCATTCAGCTGTGGAGAAGTGTAAAGGATCTCATAACAACTTGCAGCCCCATGAGTTGTGCATACATGCATCATTGCCTCGGCACAAAAATCATCCCCCTGCAAAGAGGCACTTGCCTTCCTCTGTGATAGCATTCCACCCTTCTCCCTGACCCCACAGATCAGGCTCAAATACAGAGCTTGTTATATAGGAGACTATTTATACTGTCATGTTACATACATAGCTTCATGAACTCTGCAGTAAGCTGGACCTAAATTTAGTGACCAAGCCACACCAGTATGTGTTGCACTCCAGTTCATCTCGCTGTTATTTCAGACTGTCTGCAGACTCAGGCAGACAACACTGCATCATCTTAACCTGAATGTTGAATGAAGTGTTTCTTCAAACATAAAAGAAGATCTAGGGGCTATTTTTAAATTAATACTTAGATACCACTATAGAATTCTGCCATTAGGGGTAGATTCTGCAGCCACAGAATCATGGAGTATATGAAGCCCTGTCTACATTTAATCTGCAAAGAAGGATGGCTATGTCTACACTGGCAACTGAACGACAAACTTTTGTCTTTCAGAGGTGTTAACCACCCCTCCCCCCAAAAGACAAGTTTTGCCAACAAGCAGCGCCGGTGTGAACAGTAGGGCTCTGCTGCTGACAAAGCTACCACCACTCGTTGGGGTTGGAAGTTTTTTGTTGGCAGGAGAGCTGACAAACAGTGGCTACACTGAGTGCCTTTTAGCAGCACGGCGGTAGCGACACAACCCTGTCACTAAAAGCTGCATAGTGTAGACATAGCCAATAAGAGAGAGATGTGACTAACATGCAGATACGTGAAGGTACAGAGAAAAATGACCACATGTTCAATTTTTCCTTATCCCATAGTACAAGAACAAAGAAACATTAAATGAAAGTGAAAGGCAGTGGAGTGAAGGCAAACAAAAAAGAGTAATGTATGCAATTTATAGTTAACTTGTGGAATTCACTGCTGCAGGAAGTCTTTGGGGATGGATTTTAAAGTGGGATGCACTGGACGTGCTGTATTAGGGAAGTTTTTTTTAAAATTTCCTCTGAAGTATCATACATTGACCACCACCAGAGATTATGGTGGAGTAGGTGGAATAATGGTGTAGCTGGAGCCATTAATACAAGTTTAGACACTTTCTGAAAAGTGAACTTGACACAATTGTATAAATCTTTTTTAGCTCCTGGATCATTTAATAGAAAAAGGAGCAGTGACCTTCTGCCTTGTCAGGTTAGCTCCTGCAAATGTGCATTTGTGTCACATGCTAAAAATCCTAAGGACATTTTCATTGAGTACAACAACAAAGCAATGCTGCCACAGAGCTTATTTTATCCTTGTGAAAATTAAGGCAGCCACATTCCTAAAAACATTATGAGAAATTAAATGTTCTTAAAACTAATCACCCACCCCATTTGGTATTATCATTATCTACTGGATTATCATAAATCTATTTTAAGTGATTCAAATAGAATTTTTGAAGCCTTCCACTAACATCCTATTTGTATTTATTTTTGTTAGCAATATGGTGCAGCCTTATAGTTCAACATTTCAAATCCAGCTCAGGTCACTAGTAACCAAGAGTAAATAAGATAGCTCCTCAGCCCCATATCTGCCGCCTTTGCACATTTCCAGTAGTGCAAAGAACACAGAGAATTACCCTAATAAGGTAGTTGGTGACTCCCCTTAAATAGGGAATTCCTTGAATGGAACACAGCCAGCTACACACTGTCCGCTCCTGGCCCCTCTGACACAGTGAGCATGCCAATGGCAGGAAGGTCTGATGGGGGCATGGTGAAAACACTGGAGCCTTGTGTGTTTAGTGCCAGTTCCTGCTATTGACATGCTCTTTGTTGATTACTCATTTAAAAAAAAAAGGATATTGGTTTTAAGAAATTCTCTATTTGGTAAGATCATTCCCAGAGACAATCTATGCCTGCCGATGGGGTGGGAGGGAGGGGGACGGGGCAGAGTGTGGGAAGCCGGCTTCAGCTGTGTTACTGAGCATGCTCAGTCCAAACCAAGCAGCAAATCTGGGGGGCACGTGAGCCCGCATGCCCCCCTCCCCCACATTCCTTCTGATCATTCCTGCTTAACTTTTTAGAGCAGGGTTTCCCAAGCTTTGTCACAGCATTCTTCCTCTAAGCACCAGAAAGATACTCATGCCTCCTCTATCACTATAAAATGCACATGCTGTGTATTTGGGAGAACAGGTAGGTGACTGGTACTGGGAGAATGGTGGGAAAAAACCTGCTTGGGAATAATATTTTGAAAGCAAATAATGATGCATTTGGAAAGTTTTGTTTTAACCAAGAGGAAACACTGTATGCATAAAAAACAAACAAAGTAACTTCCTCCATTTTTTTGCTGTTCTTCTGGAAGAGGTTGGACCCTCCTTGGGGAAGCTGACCTCACAATCTGAGGAACGCTGCCTTTAAGCTATTTATGGGTTGTTTTGGTCAGGTCACTAACTCCTGTGGAGAGAGGCGTATGCTGGCAATACTCAGAAATGAGCATGTCTGATCAGAATTTTGGTACAGTGCAGTTCAGAGCAAGCAAGCACTTTGGCGCACAGAAATATTTTCTCACCATAGCTGTGTGCACACACTACTTATTGCTCAGGACTAGGAAGATGTGGATTTGACATGCTACCTTGTATTCTGTAAATCACCTTTGGTGACCGATACTTTTAAAGCTACAGTTAATATATGTTAGATTAAGATTTAAACACTTCCTTTTTATTATTGCTTTTGATTCACACCAATCCTTTAAGAGGACCTTTTAGCAACTATTCTGTTATTGCACGTCCCCTTTCCCCTCCTGCTGTGCTGCTCCATACTGTGTTATTAAATATTTGAGAGAACTGCTTTGATAACTAGTCACTACAAACTAAACAATCAATCAAGTTGTAACAAAAGCTTTACTAACTGATGTGCTTAGAGACAGCCATGTTGTATTTCTCTTGCCCACAGCTGTCCTAAGCTGGTGACAGTACAGTCTAGTGCTATTAACAACAAGCGGTCTATGAGATAGCCTCCTTTACATAACTAATTTCTTGGTTAGTCTCTGTTCTTGCAGAGTACTCAACTCCTTCCTTAAGGCCACAAAGGTGCAGCTTAAGTAAACATTGCTCTGTGTAACCCACTCCCCCATGTGATGAATGGGGAAGCGAGGCTTAGTTAGACAGCTGCAGCTAGGGCCAGGTCTTAACAGGGAGAAGAGGAGGCTGACTGAGGCACTCCTTCCTGTTATATGGTCTGTGTGAGAGGGGGCTTCTTAACATGTATCTATGTTTAAGTACAATGCCAGTGTTGGTTTACTATTTAATTGCATCTCATACCTTAGAGCAAGTTCTACGTGGCCTATCAAATCTATGTATTTCCATTACTGTGGTGCATAAGTACCTGATATTTACACTTGAGCGATGTAGTAAGAGCTCACCACACCCTTGCCACCTACTGTACAGTTGATGAAGGAATCTGATGGCAAAGAAGTATTTTATTGACAACATGGCTTTGTACTTTCCCTGCAATTTTAAAAACAGTCAGCACCACCTGTGGGAAATACGGTTATGAAGGGAAAACATACATTTTCATTTCCCTTCACAGGTTAATTTTCTCTAGGAGAAAGAGGTCTGATTGTTTGGTGATGGACAGTCAATACAAGCAAAGGAATACAGTAATGCTATTCAAGAGATGCTTCTTCACTTGCTGATACTTACAGAGTTAATGCTACTAGATGGTGTGACATACCAGGGTACAATCCAGACTAATGAGTAGCTGTGTCACCCTTGCCCTCTAACCTGGGATGCCCTTTACAATGCTTTGCTGCTGTAGCTTCCAGTCTGGACTGCTCACAAACAGCCTCCAAGATGCAAGTCACTCCCAGCTATGTTTGTGTGTGTGCTACAGCCAGCCACATGTTGGCTTGGTTAGAATACAGGGTGATCCCAACACACGCCCTGTCTTAGATTCCAGCCCCATAAATGTATGTCCTTGTAGCGGGGTGGTTACCTGCTCTGGCCCTGACAGGGTTAAGGCCAGCCCTGGGAGAGGGATGGGGCTGTAAGGAAAAGCCCAGGCTGATAAGGAAAGCAGGCACACCTGCGGCCACGCCCCAAACAGAACACAGCAGGTCCTTATAAAATTGCTGCTATCTGGGAGCTAGACAGTCTCTCTCCCCAGTCTTGGAAGGAGCAGGGCCTGGCTGTCTGTAGAAAGGGGACTGGGTGTGAAGCAGGGCTGGGGAAAAGCCAGGGGAGCTCCAGGCTGGCAACTCCCCAGGCTGCAGGGCCTGGTCCTAGGCCCACCCCTGAGGTACTGGGCAGGGCCACTGTGACAGGGTTCGGGCCCCAGTGAAATTTTTTTTCCGGGCCACCCAGCAAGGGCGGACGGGCTAAACAGGACCGACAAGAGGGGGGAAGCCGGGCCCCCTTCCGGACCGCCGGGCCCCGGTAATTTGTACCGGCTCCCCCCCCTTGTTGGCCCTGGTACTGGGTGGTAGAGGAAGACAGCAGGTCCTACCCCCTTGCCTGTGATGACTGGCTCTTATACTGCAGTCTGTCCCAGGGAGCAGGGGCTCATTGCTGACTGGCAGTAGCCACTGGCTGAGGCAAGGTGGGATTAGGGGGTTGGGGTCCCCAGGGAGGGGACACCCTGAGAGTGAGGGGTTACTGCCAGGAGGCAGCACCCCAGATAATGGGGCACCGGGGTCTGGCAGGGACACGGGGGCCTGGCGGCAGCGAGAGGTTGGCCTGCAGAGGGCTCTCCAAGGCTGGAAAAAGAGCTAATTCCCAGGATACCAGCAGGAGGTGCCGCAGGAGTGAGTCTCGTCCCTGTTACAGTCCTGTACTGCCTAATCCTCTCCTGGACAATACAAATTCACATAAAGTCCATATAGCTTTAACAGAAATAATATGCACATAAGTTGTTACTCCAAATGGAGTTTCACAGACACTTCAGTTTAAACACACTGGCTTAGATGAAATAATAAAACAAGCTTATTTGCTACTAAGAGAGAGATTTTAAATGCGTACAAGTAATGAGGCATAAAAGTCAGAAACGGTTATCAGAAAAATAAATGTAACACAACTAATGCTTAACTTCAACTATGTTCTATTTAAAGCAAGATTCTCTCACCACATGCTTTCAGCAGTCTAAGGCTTGGTCTACACTTACCCCCCAAGTCGAAGTAAGGTATGCAAATTCAGCTACGTGAATAACGTAGCTGAATTCGACATACCTTACTTCGAACTTACTGCGGTTCAGACGCGGTCCACACGCGGCAGGCAGGCTCCCCCGTCGACTCCGCGGTACTCCTCTCGTCTAGCTGGAGTACCGCAGTCGACGGCGAGCACTTCCTGGTTCGATTTATCGCGTCCACACCAGACGCGATAAATCGAACCCGGAACTTCGATCCCCAGCCGCCGAACTAGCGCGGCAGTGTAGACATACCCTTACTGACCAAACTTCTTAGGTCAGGACCCCCTTTCCAATTAAATGGCTGCTATCTTTGTCCCTTCTGGTGTAGTAAAAATTTATGGACAGAGAAAGAGGAGGAGCGCCTTGGGTTTTCCTCCCTCCTTTTTATAGTGTCAGTCCCCTTCTTGGGAAAGATTTCCAGCTGAAATTCTGGAGACAAAAAGTCTATGGAGAAGGATGTTCCCTGTTGCTTTTTCTCACCTTTTGAGGTTTCTTTTGTCTACCTTTCCTGCTTGATGATTCTGTTTACTGCTTAAATGCAAATTAAGCAGAGCACACCTTCCTTTGTTTGAGACAGACCTGTTTGTCAACTTCTGCTATGTCTGGAACATGAGTTAATATTATAGAGGGAAATCTTATAACTTCACATACAATGTTGCCACTCATAATTTATCAGGACAATATTGACCAGCAAATTGCGAGTTTTCAGAGGATACCCCACAAGGCATACTCTGTACAAAGATTACTACAACCGTGTGCAGGGTGTGGACACAGGGGTACATTCTGTCACAGATGGTTCCCCTTGTTACAGATAGTGTACTCTAATGGGATTGGTGGGCTCCAGAGTCTAAGCTTGGCTCTGCAACAGACAGTGTGTGAGAGCTTAAGAAGGTTACTTAACATCCCTATTTTTTTCTTTTGTAATCTCAGGGATAAGAGACTTACCTGAGCTCTTTACACTTACACAGAACCTCTCATTCAAAGTATTATTATTAAATCCCTATCTACCTCTGGATATGCAAGCTATGGCTGCATTGTTTTTCCTCTGTGTCATTTCCAATGCGGAGAAGGTGGCACTTTCCACAAGGGCAATGGAATCAGTCCTTACCAAATTCCAAATGCAGGCAACTGCATCCTTCCTACCTATATTTGTCCTGCAGTTTCAAAGGCATCCAGTATGGTTCTTCACTTCCATACTGAAGAAATTTGTAGTGTTGCTCTGCAGTGTTAAACAGCTACCATGTTGCACCCCAGGGACAAATGCATTGAGTGGTGGATGAAATGTTCCTATAGCTGAAGATTTAATCAGATGGTCTTCATTGAAGCTAAACTCCTATTTTCCTCAGTGGGAGCTGTGCCTGAGAATATAGGACTAGGCTCTCAGCATCAAATTCTTCAGTACTTATTCAGTCTCCACTGAAGTCAGTGGCAGTTTCCTCAATTAAATACTGCAGGATTTTGCCTATTGTTTGAAAAATCAGTTTATAAAGCAATTGACGATATCTATGAACGAAGGACATAATGCAAGTTGGTATCATTTCTGGGGCTGTGTTCTTATTCTAAAATAATATTCTATTTCTCAGAAGAAATTAAGGGAATAACATGCCATCTTAAGACCTGACCCTGCACCCCTCACTCAGGCAAAACTCCCACTGTCTTCAATAGACGTTCTAACTGAATAAGGAGTTCAGGATCAAGTCCTTAATTTTGCTCAGGCTGCACAGATAATAAAATCAGTAACTTATCCTGGGAAGTATGAGTGGGAGCAGAACAACATTTTCAAACTCATTCTAATTTTTGCAGCCATGCAGTAACCGTGGAATTTTTGTATTTAGATTTTGCAGATATCCCCAGACTTTCCCAACAGTTGAAGAAATACAGAAAGCATTCTCCTTTTGAGTGATGTAAGGGGATGGAGGTCAGACAGATCTCGCCATAGCAGTCTATTTACTTTTCCATCCATGCAGAGTGGTATATCCAGCACTGTTGATTCATTCTCACCTTGTCACATGTGAGTGATTTAACAAATGCTTTGTCTAGCAAATGCCTCCTTGAAAATGTTGGGTGAGTCCTTTCTTGATTTCTGAGACACAAGTGTTAAATATACAGCAGAATATGCATGACTGTAAATAATGGATTGTGAATATTTTGTGACACTAGTCCTCATTATGCAAGTTCTATGCCAAAAGATGGATTTTAATATTTTTTCATAAATCATTTGCTTTTTTAATCTGATTTATTTCATACACGTACTAAATTCTCTCTGGGTTACACTAAATTCAAAATTTTAAGCATATTTATTTAAAACAAGAAATGCCAAAGGAGAAAAGTGTATTTAAAAATCATTTTGGTGGTTCAGATAAAATAATGAAATTTAAGCTGTGGGAAAATACTCAGAAACAATTCATAATTTTAATACAAGTGTCTAGATGTTCTAAAGAAAACTTGAGTTTTAAAAAACTTTTTTGTGCAAAAGTGAGTAAAATGCACTGGGCAGCTTATAAAAAAGATTTTTTTTTTAAAAATCACATCTGAATATAGGCACCAACCCAGCAAAGTACTTAAGCATGTGAGTAGTCCAATTTACTTCAATTAGTCCCATTTAATTATACATATGCTGAAGTACTTTGCTGGATCAGGATCATAGAACATCTGTGAGGCAGATTTCCTAGAGTTATAGCAGATTCTTCTGTGCCCTTTTGGATTCTTGGCTTGCTCTCTGCTGCCAGAAGTCTATTTCCCCCCCATTCTCTCTTTTAGGTCTCCTTCTCTCTCATTCTTCTTCAGTCCACCCACTTCTTGAACAAAATGCAAGAGCACTCATGTAACTGACATCAAGCTCCTGCACAAAATCACATCAGCATTGCAATGCCTTGGCATCCACAGACATTACGCACAACAGACTCTTTGATCAGATCTGTGGATTTTGTGATCTACAGTATTAAAGGGAAACTTTGCCACCTTAGGAGACCAGATCCTTTTCTGTTTTCCTGAACCCAGCAATATCCTGTATGCTCATTGCTGTGAGAAAGGGACCACAGTAATCTTCTTTACAGTGCGTCAATTACAAATGCTGATAAAATCTGCCCAGACAGCTCCAAAGCCATAGGATCAAGTTAACTGCTAAAGTCTGGAAGCAAAATGAGGAATAGTCTCTTCTTGTGTTGCCTATATGAACATGAACATTGGACTACAGAAGGGAATAGCCTTCTGTGGTGTATAATGCTCTAACTTCTCAATACACACATCAAAACCCCTTTAATGCCAGGTTTTCTTCCAAGAGTATAACAAAATTGGAGGTTCCTGTGTAGTATTAGGATTTTAGGTTTGTATTTTGTGTAATTTATAATGAAGGATAAAGAATAATATAACATGTATTAAATGTATTGATATATGATTTGACCATATCCTGCCAGCCACCCTTTTTGAATAGCAGAAAGGAATGGCCTAATGGGCCATTGGCAGAGATGCATCAACCAGAATCTGTGTCTGGGCTGATTTCAAGGCAGTAACAGACCTTTTAGGGTCACCACTTTGTTTTAGGCTTAGCATTTTAAAATAAGTAAAAGAATGCCATGATTGTTTTTCTTTTGCATTGCAACTTGATGTTCCTGTTCAAATGTTCTGTGTAAAACAATTCTGTTTTGTGTGAGAGTGAGGAATGTGTGTGTTAAGAGATAAATGTGAAGGCCATCACCGAACCAGATGTTCTAGGGAGAAACCGAAGACAGACGCAAGGGTGCCAGGAGGTTGCAACATGCCCCTCTTGAAATATCAGAGGAGGGCAGATTGACGACTCTAAAGATGAGACAGGCACCTATCAATGGGAACAAGATAGCTGTGATCAAAGCCAGCATGGGGTAACTCCCTAAGAGACTTAATGAAAGAACAAGTTAAAGAATGAGAAGGACAATTTAAGAAAACAAGCACTTGTCAAACAATGGATTACAGCATGGCGGTGCAAAACTCATTGGTCCCAATGAAGGAAAATCACTATATAAACAGGGTGCTTTGCCATGAAACTTTGGGTTCGTCCTGCCAAGACTTCCCCGGAGCATCGTGTCATGACCGACAGAACCCGGCTCCTACCTACCCATGATCAACCTAGCTGGCCACTAGATTGATCCGGACTCTGGACTGGTAACTAGAACATTGACTGGCGGGAGTGTGAGTGCATATGCTAATTGTTGTATCTTCAAAAATGCAGCGTATTGCCTTTCCCCCTGAAAAAGATCCCATGTGCTTCTTATAAGCATAACACCTGCTCCTCCAAGTGTATTGCATCCACAAGGCACATTTCTGTCAGATGTCTCTGATTCAAGAGGCAGCTATAAAGAACTTAAAACTATTCATCTATTTATCCCATCTCTGACAACACTGGTTAGGTCTATAAAGGTCAAATTGGCCTCTGGGATGTCAACTCAGTGCCTTGTCTATGCGGTCTCCCTAGGATGCATCTTTATGTATGCAATAGGTTTTAAATTTACCACAGTATCCAAATAAATACACAGTACTGCAATCCCTGAGGTCCATTTATCCTAATTGCCATTATAATAAAACTCCAGGATTTAGGTCAGCAAGCTAGGTCATCCTTTCAAGCCACACCCCCCACACTAGAGCTCTCTTTGCTATTGCCTCATGCACTCAAACCCTTTGCATGGAAACAGCTAAACATTTTGTATCACCTATGGGAGAGTTTAGTGAAGGGGTTTTCACATTTTTTTAGAGCATGGACCACATGGAAAAGTAATGAGGAAAAGTATTGTAGCTGTCTTTAATGCAAGTAGAAGAAACCTCTAGAAACAGAGGGAAATAAGGAGAGTCAGTACGATCTAGTCTGCTAGGTCTTTGCAAAACACCACCAAGTGGATTGTCAATTAGATATCTCTACTTGAGACAACTGTTCTCCAAAGGAACAATGCAGCTGGAGAGACCCAGATTTATACTCTTCCTCTGCACCTGTGAGGAGTATTGCTGGCAGCAGAACCCCACCTATGGAACATCTTACTTGAAGGGATCAGATTGAGCTCAGGATAGACTCCGCCTAGATCAAAATGTAAAGCCTACATATTTGATAAAGCTTTCCGCAAACACTAACGCCCTTCATATAAAAAAAGGGATTCCGCTACCATTGGGAGGGAGAGAAAAGAAACACGTCTAATTTGTTGCTGTTCCATTTAGCTTCATATGATGCTGTCATTCCAAAGTGACAGATACCTCAGAAGTACCATCTATGGACAGGCAGGCAACAGATAAATAAATATTGCACTGCCAATAATAGTCTCCACAAAGCTACAACATCCATTAAGAGCACTTAGTCACAGTTACTCTAATCAGGTCTCCACCTTGCCTAGATGTGGTCATTGTTAATTATATTGAAAATGGGCTATAAATGAGCATCTCCCCAATCTCCCATTTACTTCCATGGGAGTTTGTCATTAAGTTCAAATCTCTGAGAAGGGTCACTTGTACCCACAATTCAGACAGTAGAGGGCGGAATACCAAACAATGTCGCCACGGGTCAAAAGAAAATTGCCAGTATAGCTGGGTTCTCAAATTAACTCTAAACTCCATTTATTGCCTTCCATTTACCTGTACTACAAATGGAGTTTTGGGTGTAAGACTTATTTCCTTCTCCTAGTAAAAAAGCCTCCAGGCAGGACTACACTTCTAAACATAAGCTTCAGCCCCCAAGCTCCCTTCTGAACTGGCTGTCCTTGTGGTTTCTGCCTGCAGGATCTCCTCTCCCTCCCCTGCCTGAAAAATGACCAGCCTTTTGTATTTCTGAGCTTTAGTTGATTTGGCTGTCAGAATGAGTCAACAGATTAACTGCACCTCCACAATATGTCCCATACCATGCTCAAGTGGGCTCAGCAAAATTTGATGTTATCTTCTCTGCTGAACCAGCTGTGATCCCAGTGACACATCTCAGACCTAAATTTATAATTATTTTATTTAATTCAGCCTTATTTTGTGTACAAAATGGAAGGATTTTCCCCATGGTTGAATAGGTCAGTGGAGATTGGCTGATGAGGCTCCTAGTTATATCCCTTTGCTCACCCTTGTATCAAATTAAAGTGGACACAAACATGGATAATTTTTTTTAAATTGGCTTATTAAATTAAATACATTTTTCTTTTTAAAAATAAACCAACTTAAAGTTTAATTTGAAATTATGACAACTTATGTTAAGGACTAAACTTACTATGATCTATTAAAATAATTTAAATTAAATAAAAGAATATCATAGTCAAGCAGTCTATGTTTGCTGCCAAAATTTTAAAAGAATGTCAAATCACTGAAATGGTGGAAGTCACTGGTTAAGTACCTGGAACTAGAGAGTTTGTTGAAATGCTGAACCAATGTTTGATAACAGTAGCCTCTTCTGAAGGCACAGAGAAAATATTTTCTCCATTTCAATTTATTTACCTAGTTCAGTGCCTAGTTCATTCAAAGAAACTGAAAAAGGAGGAAAATTTGTTTTCCTCTTTTCAATCTATGAATAAAAATGAGGTATGAGGGGATGAGATCTATTAGTTTTAAAATCTTAGAGGACATGGTGATCAGAAACAATCTGTAAAATTCACTAACTAAAGCTAATACTTCCTTAGTTTAATAAGCCAGTTAGTTTTAAATGCAAACTTAAAAAAAAAAAATCTATCCAACACATTTAAGGTACTAAGTATCAGAGGGGTAGCCGTGTTAGTCTGGATCTGTAAAAAGCAACAGAGTCCTGTGGCACCTTAGTCTTAAAGGTGCCACAGGACTCTCTGTTGCTATTTAAGGTACTGTTATTCAACTAACAATTTTAAAGTGAATTCCGATTTTCATCCAAATGCAGCTTGACCCAAATCACAGGTAAAAAATAATTCTAGTAATAAGAAATACATCATCATTCACCATTTTCAAACATAATACAAACATAAAAATTAAGAACCTGAATAAATATATGCTAAGCTATATAAATGCTTAAATAAATGTGTAGAGCTATAGTGTATCCTCCTGGGTAGCAAAAAGAAGTCCTTAGGAAAATAACTAAAAAAGTACAAAGGCAAAACCAGATTAAAACTGATCATTTAAATCAAGGTTTCCTGCTTGCTGATTTAAGTCACTTTGATTTAAATCAATCCATGTTGGCAGACTCCCATTTATTATTAGAAATACAATAATTGTTTTCTGTTGTGGAATACATCATAAATGAAAGGAAAGGCACTCTGAAAATATACATACACACGTGGCAATTTTCTGATCCCAAAGCACACTTGTGCCACGGTAGGGAAATTCCATGCATTTGGTTAGTGAGTAAATACCTCTGAGGAATGGTGTTATTCCAGCATGACATGATTCCCCTTTAGGCTTCATGCTTAATATGAAGACAGTTTTAAGGTCATTTACATGAATGTAATTCTTTAATTACTATTAACCGCACTTTGTAATACTAGTGAAATATCTAGCAATATTAATACAGGTACTTGCAAATCAAGTATTTGGAAAGATGCCAACTTCACTTGATCAGATGAATTGCTTCCCCCATCATGCAATTTTTTCCCCCTGTGCTCATAAAGTGGGAAAATATTAAAAGGCACAAATGGCAGTAAAGTGCCTAACTTCTATTGAGAGGCAAAGTCTTTAATTTCTCCGACTTGCTGGTCATGAATGATTTTCTTTTGGCAGGAAATATCTTTTTTTCCCTCTTCTTCAAGTGAATTTAGGTTCAGTAAATAAAGATGTTGAAGTGACAGCCCTGAAGACTGTACTCTCCTACTTGCCCACACGGGCAGCAACAATTCAAAACTTCTCTTCACAGTCATGCCAAGAGGCACTGCCCCCGGTGAGAAGGAACAGATTCTAAAGAATCAGAGGCCCATTGAATGCTGCATGAAGCCCTGTTCCATGCAAGCCCTATGGATCCAACCTTCATTTAATTCCCCCCATGGACTGTTAGTTATGCTTCTCAGACTTCTAGCTAGAAGCATCTCTTCTGCGGCACATGAGGAACTCCCTCTCCTAAAGGGGCCTCAATTGTATTTCACTGCAGCACACAAAGCAAATCAATTTACTTGTCATTAAACTCTTTACAAATGTTTAGGGCCAAATTATCAAAATTGAAATAATCCTTCCACTAGGTTCTACTAAACTGCAATTTAAAGCTGAACAAACAAGGGTTGCCCTACAATTTACATCACAGAATGCATGGTAAGACAAACATCTAAAGAATGTATGATCCCTCCCTTCCCGCAGATGAAATGTTTGATTCTGAGGGTTAAAGGAGGAGGGAATCTTGTCTGCACAATCTTGTGGTTCATTCACAGCCACAAATTGTGGGCAAAAAAAACATTAAGTGCCATTACATTTTACAAAAGAGTTCAGAAGGGCTCTGTGGCATTGTTACTGGGTCTCTTTCTGACATACCTGCAGTTAATGGAGGAGAAAACAAGTTATTGAACATGAAAGGTCTTGGGATACAGTGTTCCCACATGTTTCAGTTACAGGACTAAAAAAAGGTTCTAGGCAGGTATTTTAGCTAACCTAGTTCACCTATTTTAATTATGAGTGCTTCCAAACCCTCCTTGCTCTTGTGGCTAATGCAGAGTGCAGCAAAATTGGAATTTCCATCACACAGGAAATTCTGATGTTTCAACATCTGGCTTTGACCTTTCTGAATTGAAATTTTCTGGGGGTTTTCATTCTTAGAAAAAATTCAATATTTCATCTTTTCAGCCTAATTTGGAACTAAATATTCCATTTCAACATTTTAAATCAAAACAAAACATTTTAACATTCCAGAATTGAAATGTTACACTTACTTGAATCAAAAATCACATCAGAGACCAGGAGGTGAGTGGTCATGCCTAGTGGTTGGAGCAGAAGTTGTTAGCCTGGAATAGGAGTCTAGGGTCAGAACCAGAGGCCTGACGCCAGAGCCCAGGTTCAGAGCTCAAGTCAGAAGTCAGAGCTGAGGCCCAGAGCTGGGTTACCTGGAGTGAGGTAAAGCAGGAAAAGGCATGGGCTGAGACTGGAGTGGGGCTGAGTCCAAGGCAGGAACAAGCCAGTACAGGGGCTACTGCAGCCATAGACAAATGCTTAGAACAGCCAGCAAATTGCTGGTCCTGGTGGGTTTAAGAGCAAACCTATTAGCTTCCTCAGCCAATCAGGGTGGGGCACTTCATCAGATAGTCTAGCTGATGCAACCCAACTGTGCTCATTAGGCTCTCAGGAGATTGAGCAGGTGCAGTTGCAGGGTCTTATTCTTTGCAAATTGAAATGTTTCATGTCAAAGTCAGTTCAACATTAAACTGCATTTGCCTATGGTGCCATGATATCTCAGGTGGATTATCGTTTGAATTCCTCGTCCCCATTACCCTCTATGGGCTAAGACTCCCTGGCCTGATTCCAATTCCCATGATGCACCAGACAACTTAGTGTGTGTGTGTGTGGGGGGGGGAGACTGTGATGCATTATGGGAGATACAGGCCAAGCTCCTTTGTTGGACTACAAGGTCATAATGCACCCAAACTACAACTTATGTCTGAACTGTGTGGTTGGCGATTGTATTTGAGTCAAAATGAACCCCCCAGTGTCATGCTGTCTAGAGTGGCTCATGACTACGAGTTCCTATATCAGGGCAGACTGTCAAAACAGGGGAAACATTCCTGGTGGTATGTTCTATAATTAGATTTCACCAAGCCAGTAACCAATGTGAACTCCTGGATCACTATAACAGTCTTATCATGGAGTCAGAGACAGTCCCCTTAGATTCTCCAGTCCTTCTTGCTACTCAGACAAGTTGAACTTAGTGATAAATGGTCACTTACACCAAAAATCACACCACATTTAGGTTGCTTCGAGTCCCAGGAGACCAATCACTTCCTCCCACTTCGGTATCCTAGATTACACCAAAGACAATGTCTGTAGCCAATCCCATAATAAACTAAAGGTCTATTAACTAGGAAAAATAAATGAGTGTTATTTACAGGTCAAAGCAAGAAAACATATACACACACACAAGTGAGTTGCAAACTAAATCCTAATAGTGACAGAGTTATAGTGATCTGTCCATTCAAAATGTCTTTCAGGGAGGGCCCAGGGGAACCTTTGGGGATCTCTGGCTTCAGTTTAGTGTTTCTGGCTCTGTAAGAGTTCAAATAGCAAAGAGATGAAAAATCTTCATGTCCACTATTTTTATTTCCCTCTTCCAGCATTCATACAGATGGGACAAGGCCTTCTGCATGTACTTCTCTATTGGTGGATGAGGGCAATTAAAGCTAGTCTTAAAATGGCCCACTTAATTTTTGATAGTCCTCTTGGATGGGCGGGGAGGAGGGGGCGATTCCATGCTTGGGTTCACAAGTTCAGAGCAAACATTTTTAAAGTTATAAAGCAAAATTTGCCTATTTCCATATTACATGGAACACCAACATTTCAAGTGAGATTAATGCATGCAGCAATTTACAAGCATTTCATAGAGTCTAAATACTAAATGCATTGTTATGAGACTAATACCTATTTTGAACAACACTAACACAGGTGCACTGGTTTGGTTTCCAGCTATGAGTTTGTCAGTTCTTAGCTAATGTTATAGCCTTGGCCAGAGCTGGCACTTGGTTTACCAGTGTCAGAACCAGATTTGAACACCCCTGAGCTTTGGGGAAGTTTAGACCTAAATCCAAACATTTGTTGCTTGGGCCCATCTCTAGCCCATATATACTCTCTGTATAGAAACAGTAGCTACAGCTTTCTTGAAACAGATCTCTAAATACTAGAGAAAGAAAATACTCAATGCGTTGATCTGTTGTGACATTTATGTACATGAATAAAGACCAGTCACCATATATTACACATAATATACATTACAGATTTTTTTCTCTCCTGTTTTTCTTGAGGAATTAAGGTAGTTTTAAGGCTGTGTGGAAAATGAGTAGTGCTTGGAATGTGTGGGATAGATGGTTCTGAATAATGTTAAATTTTTAATAACTTTGCGAGTTGTTGTGTCATCAGAGGAGCAGCAATAGATGTGTGAGAAACTAGGAATAAGAACCACATGGAAATATCTCCACAGTTACTGTTGACTTTCATTTTTCCCCCCACAAATCTTTTTGAAGGATGCTGCTGACTCCAAGCCTTTTGCTATTGTGAGTCATGTAGTACTGATCACCTACCTGAGCATAGGAGATCTCTGGGGAAGTGGCATGTACAGGGCGGGAATAAGTTCTGTAGGAAGGGAAAAGTCAACCTTGCTTATAATTATTTTTTCTTCAGCAAAGCAAGCACCAGCAGTGGTGATTTTCTTAGGTGCTGGAGTAAATCAGAACAGAACACTCCTTTCTAGCTGTTTAAAAAAAAAAATCTCAAATTTGTCTCCTTGTAAAAAAAGATTGTTTTGATGTTCATTGTTCAAATATAATCAGCTGATGCAAAATCCTTCCATTACAAAACCAAAATGTAAGTGTCTATTTACTAGTGATATGACAAAGCCACTGCGTGTGGGATGCAGTGTGCAATGCAGTGCATGCAAAGGGAGTTTATTTGTCCATTTCACTCTAGACCACAGTAAATTGTCAAAACATGTTTTTTGTGCTCAGCTGGTTAATTAGATAAAAAGTTGTTGTAAAGCAGAGTAATGGCTTCTGTTAGTGTTAGATGATTTCTCTCATTTCCATATCTACATTTACCACTGATATGCTGTGTGATCTTAGGCCAGTCATTTCCCCGCTCTGAGCCTCTGTTTCCCTTCCCACGGTTTGTCTGTTTAGATTGTACACTCTTCTGGGCATGGACTGTGTCTCTTTCCCCATGTGCTTGTAGAGCACCTAGCACAAGGGGACCCTGCTCTTGATTGGGGCCTGAAGGTACTACTTTCATACAAATACATAATATTATTCATTGTGCAAACTGAAAGGCCATCCTTCCTCTACAGTGAAGGGAACTAGGGTGGGCTCAAGATATCTGGAACCAATTTCTAGCTCTGCCATAGACTTCCTGTGGAACTTAGGCAAGCAATTTAGTGCCCAATTCAGATGCAGTGCGCATCCACAACTCCAGCTGGAGTGAACAGGAACTATAGATGTTCAGCACTGCTGAAAAATCAGTCCCTTTATCTGTCTGTGCCTCAGTTCTCATCTGAAAAATAGGCATAATAATGCTTCCCTACCGTACAAGACTGTTGTAAGGATAAATTCATTAATGTCTGAGAAGCATTCAGTTACTATAGCAGTAGGGGCCCATAGGAGTTCAGGGATAGCTAGAAAGAGAAACATTTTTTTTCCAAAATAAAGTTATTTAGGCAGTTTCTGTAGAGGACCTTTTCTGACAGGCTAGGTTATAAGTGTTCAAAATATAATTGATTACATTTTTCTCACCTCCTAAGGAGGCACTGTCACACTCAGAGGACTGAAATTTAACCTATTTGTTGGAAAAGTTCACAAATGTTATATTTATGAGTGATAGAGCAGTGTAAGCATGAACGATGCTTTACCAAAAATAGAAAAAGACAAAATTCCAGCAACCAAAAATCCTCTGAGCGTACTCAAATACAACACATAAAACATCAGTTCGGATGCAAGATGGCGAGATGTCAGTGGCGGGAGACCAATGCATGTATTTTAATTGAAAAAAAGACATTAATTTATCTTTTTCCTTTAAAAAACACACAAATTTAAAAGATAAAGCAATTCTGGCAGTGCACGAACAACCCTACACTAACAAACTAGGAGGTGATCACAGTAGAGGAAAGTATAAATTCTAATATGGAAATGGATTTCATTTTTAAGCTTAGCATAATTACAAACAAGAATGAGAGAAATTTATTATACTACTAATACATTTTATATTTAATTTATATAGTAGGTGGAAGCCTTTGAAGGTAATTCTCACTTGTTCTTTTGGCAAAAGTGATTGTATGGTATCAGGATTGGGAAATGGACAGCTCTCCCCCACACCTACTTTTCCCTTTTCTCTCAGTTGTTTTTTCTCTTTACTTTGTTGCTCTCTTTGGAACCATAGGGTCTATTGCTCATGGGCAGCTGTAAAGAAGGCATTTAATAGCTTTTTGTGCACTGGTTTGCATTCTCACAATGTAACATGTGGTAGTTCTGTTTTGTCGGATTGTATTTCTAGAAGGATTTCCGCCACACTGAATAATAATTGGGAACGTATATAGCACCTTTGAATCTTAGGGATCTGAAGCAAAATGCACACTCACCAAAACTGCATTCCAAGCCATGGAAATGCATTTCTCTCTGTGGTTGAGGAAGGCAACTAACCAGTGCATAGCATTCTGCAGAACAGGAAGTAGAAGGAAAAAGCTTGTCCAGTGACAAAGAGGCAAACACCGACCCCTAGAAAACATGAAATGGAATCTTTAATGACCATATAGAACAGATAGAGCCTCCGTTATGAAAAATACAGATTGACAGAATACCAGTGTCCTTCTAAACACTTCTTGTTGGCATAGTTGCTTGTGCTGTAAGTAAACTAAGTAGCAGCCAGAGGAGCTTCAGCTCCCCTTCCAAAATTGCTATAATCCTTATTTGGACCAACTAGCAGATTCCTCTGGAAATTGAAAGTGTTTCCACCTGTTCCTTTGGAGCAGGCAACTTTTGAGTTAAAACTTAGTAGAACTTTTAGGAATTACCTTTGTTGCCCTTTCTATCATATCCAAATGCCAGGAGAATGTCATTCAAAGCAATAGTGGCCATTGTCAGGGAACAAGATATATGAAATAATTCTTTCATTGCCTCAGAAACAGCCCTTTTCTCCTGACTGTTCCCTAGTGGCCCATAAGCCTCCTGGATGCTTTTGCATTAGGAACTGTATTTATTATTTGCGTAGAATCTGGTCCCTATACAGTTAGAGCAGCATCAATCCAGAATAGCTCCACTGAAGTCAATAGAGTTACTCTGTATTTACACTGGTATAATGGGAAACAGAATCAGGCCGCATGGCTTTATCTGTTCTTTCACATTTTTATAGGCTGAAATGTATATATTGGAAAAACTAAACCAGAAAACAGAACTAAAAACTTCACAAATAGTCAGTTTTATTTCACACTTAGTAATTATTTTTGCTGTTAGACATCACACAATATGCAATTAAATGAATGCATAAGGATTTTGTTCTACTCTTGCAAAACACAGCACAGCCTATGTGTAAATGAATCCACACCTGCTATGGGCTGTCTCCTCCCCATTTGATGCCACTAGTGCTAAATCCTGAGGCCCACTTTTCTGAAACTGTTGCAAACTGCAATCTAGAACTGAACTGGGCCAGCACAAGTGTCATATTTTGTGCTTCCTTTAACAATTAAAGAAATGCTTATTTCCTTTGGAAAATGGCAATGTTTGTTACTCATGGCCAACACCAAAACAAAACAAATTCTAGTTGTTGTAACAGAAACTTGACCTGAGAGCTTTTTGCAACTTGTCCCTCATTTTTAACTAAGCAATTAAAGTGTAAGTATATCGTTAACCCAGTTTAACACATCTTTATTCCCTGAGAAAAAAAATCTCGAGTGGCTGTACTCTAATATTGGACAAAATAATACTGCAGCATAGTGCACGTCAACTGCACTCCTTCACTGTGATGTCTGACAGAAACCAAAATAAATAACCAATAATATGATGAGTATGGGTCTTCATTTTTTAAGGCAACAGTTGGGGTGGGCATACCTTTGGAGCAGAGGGGTGGGGTGATGGAATTTGTGTAGTTATTTTATAATTTGCATACTGCAGTCACTTGCATAAATAAAAACATGCTTCACTAAAAAGATGACCTGTTTCAGAAAAGTAGGAACATATTAGGAATTCCCATTGGACTTAAATTATCTTGGCTTGGGCCTGGATCCTACAAGATCCTGAACCCTCTGGTGCTGACAGGGGTGGCTCCAGGCACCAGCGCACCAAGCGCATGCCTGGGGCGGCAAGCCACGGGGGGCGGCCTGCTGGTCGGTGTGAGGGTGGCAGTCAGGCGGCCTTCGGCGGCATGCCTGCAGGACGTCCGCCGGTCCTGTGGTTTTGGCGGCAATTCGGCAGCAGGTATGGCGAAGGCGCGGGACCGGTGGACCTCCCGCAGGCATGCCGCCGAAAGCCGCCTGACTGCTGTGCTTGGGGCAGCAAAATACATAGAGCTGCCCCAGGGTGCTGATCCAGCAAAGCATGTAAGCATGGGCTTAGATTTAAGCAGTTGAATAATCTCACTGAAGTCAATGTCACTCCTCGCATGTTTAAAGTTAAGCATGTGTGCAAGTGCTTTGCTGGATCAGAGCCATTTATATTGGAAGCCAAACGTGCTCATCTCTCTCTCTCACACACACACACCCCTGTCCTGGTGATCAGAGAAGCACAACATTGGCCCTGGGAACACATTACTTAGGGCTTTGGATGAAAGACAATGGCCCTAATCTTCAGGTTCTGCAGAGCGACGCTCAGCACTCCCCATATCCTGAAGCCAGTGCTAGTATAGAACTTTTACCATTTTTAAAACGGACCATTTATTCCTGCTTTCTATTTCTTAGCTGCATTCTAATCCATGACACTACTTTACCTCTCACACAAAAACTGCTTAATTTTCTTAATGGTCCTGTGAAGCGCTTTCCCTTGTCTTGCTGCCATCTTTTTTTTTCATCAAAGTTAAGAAGATTAGATTATCTGGTCACAAATATTCATATTTCCTCCAGAATTTAAACCACTATTACTCATATTGGGCCTGATTCTGATGTAATTTATATGGGTAGATATCAAGTGAGGAATAATGCCAATAAAATCAATGGAGTTAAAACTGATGTAAATGAGCTAAGAATTGTACCAAAGGAGATGTTTACTAGCTACAGAAACCATACACTGAACACCAACTTTTCTCATAAGTTGACTTTTTGACCTTGTTCCACCTACTACTACATTTCTACTTGCCTGACATTTTAATTCTTTTTAGCAAATCTGTGAAGAGCAGAAGGTAATGGAAAGTTGGTGAATTTGGAGAAAATTAGGCATGTCAGAAATATCCCAATTAAGCTAAAGAACATAGTGTGGGCTACTGGTTACAGAAAAAGGTCAGGACCCGGGGAGCTCCTGCGTTCCAATATGACCCGAGCAACTCACTCACTCGGTGACCTCCTTGAGCCTCAGCCAATCCAGCTATAAAATTGGGTAAGAGCAGCAAGATATATTTTATAAAATTCTGCTGCCTTCATTCTCGTAGAAAAGATTTTTAAAAGCATAAAAAGTGCCTCAGAAGAATTCCATTCTCAAGCCTAAAGCTGTAATGAGAAAACCAAACAGGAAAAGTTTCTTATCTGAGTCATAAGATCTTTTTTTTTGTTTTGTTTCATTTCTCCTTGAATGCAGAACAATGCTTAAAAAATAGTTTTCCAAGTGTCTTCAAAAGATTTAGTTAATTAACTTCTTAATCTTTTTTATTGAGGAATGAATTGCACCCTTTACAACAAACACTTACATCTCAAAGAGCCACATGTAGGTTCAAAAATAAGATATGGGAGAAGAATGTACAAATATTTTTTACATTCAATTTTTAACAACATTTCAGTCAAATCTCCTATTTCCCCTCTTAAAATATCCTCAGATGAGATGCCTAATAACCTGATCTCATATTTACTGTTTCGACCCAGTTTATTTTAAATGACCAATTTTGCTCTTTGCTCCATTGATGTCAATAGTATGGTCAGGGTAGGGACTTTAATAGAAGATTTAGGATAAAATTATCCTCAGAGACTTATATGGGAATAGTACAGCTGTATTCTGCTCTTGATGTCAATGAGAACTCGGCATGTGTAGGGAGAGCACAGTAGAGAAGCTGACTGCTACTGTGCAGGTTTTGCTCTTGAATTTCAGTTGGATTTTACTATTTTTCTTTGGGTTTTAGAACAGCTACAATTTTTAAAGAAATTAATGCGAGAGATGCTACGCAGGTCTTCTGAAGATACAATTGGCTCAAGACTGGTGAGGGTATCTGGTGAATGGGTTTTACATGAACTGTAGATTTTGTTAGATGAGGTCATATGGCTACTGTACTCTCGTGATATAGTGCAAGCAATGGAGTGAACATAATTTCTATACTCTGATTATCTTCATGTTTGGGAGAGTTGAGGCACCTGACTAGATGGGCTACAATACTGCTTGAGTGATACTCTTGGAAGTGCTTATTTCTGAAGTGATACGTCCCAGTATGACATCACATTATTACTCGAAGCTGATTAAAATGCTTTCAGGACGCATGCCAACCTATTTCTCTAGGTTCTTATATAGCACCTATCACTATGGTCATTGAGAATATGCATTTTGCCATCTAAAAGCTCAGCCGCTACTTTCCAATCTCCTAGGTGGGTAGGTAGGTTATTTAGTTTAAAGAGTTCGAAAATAATAGAGCAGGTCAGCTATGTCACTGCATAGCCATCTCTGCTCAAGTCAGATGGGAGGGCTAACTGGCTAAGATAAAATAAGAACTAATTCCAACTCAATACCACCCTTTTTGAATGATGAAAAAGAGGTGTTTTTTATTTTTTTATTTTAGCCCCATCCTCTGAATTTCCTGGTTTTAATTTGGACCAGAAATAGAAACACAACAAGGAGGCCTCTCTATGAGATATTTCCAACCCAGACTAAGTCAGGAAACACCGGAAGCTTCATCCTCCCAGTTCTCATGACATTTCCATCTAAATTTCCAGCCCAAATAGTTCTAGATAAGTACTGACAAGCTTAGGTGAGATATGCTAGAGGATATTAGGTAGTGGTTTAAGCTCCTGGCTTGAAATACTTAGAACCCTAAGTCAACAAGTTGAAACACTGGCAAAGTTGTCACAGCCCTTTGCCTTTCTGAAGCAGATAAATTTACTCCATTAGTATGCTATGTGGCTTTTTGGATAAGACCTTAAAAACAGAGCTGGTCAGGAATTTTTTGATGAAATGGGAGAGGAAAATTTTTTGAAATCTCAAATTCTTGAGAGACAGGAAAACCATTCCCTGCCCAGATCTATTTAAAAACCAAAGTCCTGTCTGCTTCCCATTAAAGATTTTATAGCATTTTATGAAGGAGATGGAGTTTGCAGTGATATTGATAACCACAATTTCCACTCCCTTCCCACAACATATTTTGTAGATTGGTTTGGTAGAGCTTTACACCCAGTTTGCACTGCAGTAAATGTGAATGACAATGGGAGAATCAAGCCCTGCAGGGTGAAACCCTGGCCCCATTGAAGTCAATGGCAAAACTCCTTTTGACTTCAACGGGCCAGAATTTCACTCATAGCGTTTACAGATCCCAAAACACTGCAGTGTTTTGGGATATTATTTTAGAATCATGTAGTATTCTTTACAAGGTAACTTGTCTCCATTCCCAAGGATAAATCCCTCAGTGCCTGTGTAATATGTAAGAATAGGGTTTAAATCCCTTTAAATACTTTGTGAGCCCTCCAGTGGTGCTCACTGTGTCCTGTGTTTTAGAAGCCACCAGAAACCAGTCAAAACACCAATATGTGTAGGCCTTGCATGTTTGTATGTAGTTAGTAAACACAATTATTTGGGACCCAATTCTGCTTGTGCGGTTTCTTCATATTGTTATTTTTCTGTAAGAGTAAAAGACAACAGTTTGACACAACATTTCCATTTCTCCCAGATTACAATATTGTTTCTCTTTCCTTCCTTTTTCCCTGCACACACACACACACACACACAGGGCCTTGCTCTATTTTACTCTCTCATTTGTATTTCTAAATAGTTTGGTATGTTGTTATGGGTGTGTTGGTCCCACAATATGATACACACAAGGTGGGTGAGGCAATATCTTTTGTTGGACCAACTTCTGTTAGAGGAAGGGACAAGCTTGTCTCTTTAAATAGTTGGGAGGCCGTTCCCTCCTTCTTCCCCTCAGAGAAGCGGCTGATGCACGAGTGTCTGACTACTACTCTAGGCTAAATTTTCTCTCCTCTTACATGGCTAACCCTATTCCCACCACCACCACAGATTTTCTAAGAATATTGGTTGTATTTATTGAATATTTTCATGACTAAAACAACCCATAGACTTGAATTGGTTGGGAATAGCCTGTCAAAATGTTGTTTCAATAGAAAATGTGGTTTCAGCAAAACTAAGACTTTTAGTGTTGGGTTGGTTCAATGTTGACCTCCATCTGCCTGAGCTGCTGCAGTGCACCAACTGGAGTTGCACTTCAGGTGCCTCACACCACCATTCTCCACTACAGGCCAGACTCACTAGCTGGATTATTTCTCCCATGATCCATCATCCTTTCCCCTCTGGTTCTCCCACCACAGTTCACCATGGGAGTCCTGTGACTACAGTGCATGATGGGAGATCTTGCATTGTTTAATAGAATAATGTGGTATTAAGCTTTTCTTCTAATTTATTTTTTAAATTTAAAATAGTTTTCAGTACAATCAATTCAACACACTATTAGAACATGTAGGTCTCATATGTGAGGCAATGGCAATTTTAAAAAACGAGGAGGTCAGTGGAGAAGCATGTTAATGTTATGCAAAGTCTCTATTCTAACTACTTATTATTATTATATTTCCCCTGGTGATAATTAGGACGGCTAAAAACATTTCTTACAAAAGGTAAAGGTCATTCAGTTATCATTTTTGCTATGCTTCTCCCTTCTGAAAAATGGCTCTTGAAGGTCCCCTTGGCCAATTAGTGATGTGTTATCAGTTTGCAACATAAAATTCCCAAACAGATTAAAGAGTTAAGTCTGGAATGGCATTATTTAATTACAGCATTACACAAATGTCTTTCTATATCTATCCTATTTTAATATTAGAGAACAGTTGTTTTCATACTACTGAAGTGAAACTGGATATAAATGAGCTATTGAGAATTCAAGTACCGTATGTACTTGATCATAAGCCGATTCATTTATAAGCTGACCCCTCCTCTCCCCCCCCCCCAAGATGGATAAGTAAAAATGGAAAAATTTTATGACCCATTCATAAGCCGACCCTATAATTCAGGGGTCAGCAAACTTTGGCTCCTGGGCCATCAGGATAAGCCACTGGCGGGCCGAGATGGTTTGTTTACCTCAAGCGTCCGCAGGCACGGAGGTAAACCTAAGTAAACAAAGTGTCCCGGCGCACCAGTTGCTTACCCTACCGGGCCAGGACAGCAACTGGTGGGGAAAGTTTTTTGGGGAGAGAAGCTGGGGGTCAGGGAGTAACCCCTGTGACCACCCCCTACATGACCCCACCCCTACCACAGGACCCCCACACTCTCCCTATCCCATCCCTTCCCACCTTATCTGGGGAGGGCCAGGGAAGGATGTCTCTGGCCTGGCTGGAGCTGCTCCAGCAGGCTGGGCAGCGCGGCCGCAGCCTGCTCTGGCAGGCCAGACCGGGCGGCACGGCTGCAGCATGTGCCAGTGGGCTGGGCCGGGCGGCAAGGCCGCAGCATGCTTCGGTGGCGTGGCCACAGCCTGCTCTGGGGACTGGGGCCGAGCAGCATGGCTGCAGCCTGCCAGCCCCGGAGCTGCAGCTGCTTCAGAGGCTGGGGGGAGAATAGCATGGCCAGAAGCGGAGAGACTCTGGCCCCACCTCTTCCCTTCTGTCTCTGCTGCCTCTCCTTGCTCCCTCTGCTGGGGGGAGGAGCTGTGTCCCACCTTTCCCTCTCTATACCCGTTCATAAGCCGACCCCCTTCTCTGGTGCTTCCCTTTTTTACTAAAAAAAATTTCGCTTATGAATGAGTATATACGGTATCCATTGTTTTACAGGAACGTCCCTTTTAATAAGTGCCTTCCATTAACTATGTAATAAAACTCTATGGCTCAGAATATCCCTTACTAAGTTTAGCCCAATGTAGGGCTAAGGAAACTCTGAGTTTGCATTTTCAGAGTTTCACTAGAATTCTTCAATGTGCAGCAGTCAAAAAAGCAAACAGAATATTGGGAATCACTAAGAAAGGGGTAGATAAGACAGAAAATATCATATTGCCTCTATATAAATCCATGTTTCGCCACACATCTTGAATACTGCGTGAAGATGTGGTCACCCCATCTCAAAAAAAGATATATTGGAATTGGAAAAGGTTCAGAAAAGGGCAACAAAAATGATTAGGGGTATGGAACGGTTTCCATATGAGGAGAGATTAATAAGACTGGGACTTTTCAGCTTGGAAAAGAGACGACTAAGAGGGGATATGATTGAGGTCTATAAAATCATGACTGGTGTGGAGAATGTAAATAAGGAAGTATTATTTACTCCTTCTCATAACACAAGAATTAGGGGTCACTAAATGAAATTAATAAGCAGCAAGCAGGTTTAAAACAAACAAAAGGAAGTATTTTTTCACACAATGCATAGTCAACCTGTGGAACTCCTTGCCAGAGGATGTTGTGAAGGCCAAGATCATAACAGGGTTTAAAAAAGAACTAGATATATTCATGGAGGATAGGTCCATCAGTGGCTATTATCCAGGATGGGCAGGAATGGTGTCCCTAGCTTCTGTTTGCCAGAAGCTGGGAATGAGTGACAGGGGATGGATCACTTGATGATTACCTGTCCTGTTCATTCCCTCTGGGGCACCTGGCATTGGCCACTGTTGGAAGACAGGATCCTGGACAAGATGGACCTTTGGTCTGACCCAGTATGGCCGTTCTTATGTAGGGGACAATATTTGCTCCAATATACAAACAGTAGAAGGTTCAGCCCATTGAACCCACTGATGTCAGAGGAATCCAGCTGAGGGCATACTTCACAAGTCCCTCCACTAGTCACTGCCCCCAGAAGATGCATTACAATCAACATTGAAATAAGTGGGGAATTTCTGCAGAGCTGACTGAAAAAAGGGGTGATACTATGGAGAACATTTGTCTTCTCTTTGTACTGCTGGTTCTTTTCCAGTTATGAATACTAATTCCCAAGGAGAGGGTTTCCAAAAGGTGGGGAGGAAGATGCCACAAATGTAACATTCCCTAGTTAAATGTCCCTCATCTGGGCTTTGTCACAACTCTGTTGCCTCAGCTTGAAGAAACAGAGGGAACAATCTTACCCTGTTATCAGGGAGAATCTAATTCATCCACCTGGGGAAGTAGAGCTGGGTGATATTTTTGACTGACACTTTTTTTTGACAAAGAATGCAGATTCAGCCACACCAAAACATTACCAAATTGCTCAGTTTTCATGTCTAGTTTGAAATGACTGTTCAAAACAAAAAATAATTTTTTTTTTATTCAGAAACATTTACAAATGCTCAAAATAAAAAAAAAATGTTTTGTTTTGGGTCAAACAAAATATTAGGTTGATCCAAACCAAACTGTTTTTCAACTTTTCAAAATTGCCCACGAACTCAAAAAGTCCATTATTCACCCAGCGCTGGTGTAAGGCCTGCAGCACAGAGTACAAATATGGGCACCTGATATTTGGTGGGTGGAGGCTTGTTTTTCAACATTCCACAAAAACATTCTAATTGAGGATTTCATGGTTTTCATATTGAAAACCAGGGCTTTGGAGCTGTGCTCTGGCTCCACTCCAGCTCCAGGCAGCTCCACTGCTCCGGAGCTACTCCGTGCTCCAGCTCCGGGCTCCACTCCAAAGCCCTGTTGAAAACACCAAAGACAACATACTGAATAAACAATTTATTTGCAGTGCTATTACCAGTTTGGTGAGTTGCTGTCTACCCCCTAGAGAGAACAGCAATGTACTCCAAACTGCTACATTTATCTGTATGTTGTTTCCCTGAACTGTATTTTCTAATCCATTATTCAAATGATTATCCAGCTACCTCCCATGTTTTGAAATCCAACAGAGCTGCCATTAACTCAGCAGTAGACAGTATGTACATGGATAAATTGTTGAAAGTGGCCCAGTCCCTTTAGGGAGGCACTTCATCCATTTCTTCCAGAAAATCTGAAATATGGGGCAGAGCCCATGTGGAAGATGGCTTGGGAAACCAGATGTGAAGGATGAATGGACTCTTAATTGTGACCACTAGTCAATGAGCATCTGGCAAAAATATCAGTGACTGGAAGGTTAGTCCTCATATTTTGTATCCTGCACTGAGGTTCAGCTTTTGGGATGAGGGACATGTAGTCCTCATCTGATGTCATCTTAAAGTCACAGGTAATCACGCAATAGAAAGATGTGACATTGTTTCCCTCAAATAGCCTTTATAAAAAAACCCAAAGTTATACTTATTTCTATTTCAAACAGTTTTACTCCAGAAAAGAATGTTACTCAGAAGGATTTTGTTTTGTTTTTTGGAGGAGGGGGAGTATTAATGATGTTCTCTTACATTTTGTATAGGATCTTGCATTCCAAGGCATCCCAAAACAATTTACAAATTATTTACAGGAATCACTGGAATACAGCCATCTCTAGGAATGGAACATGGTTGCTATTTTAGCAGCACATGCAACTGTTTAGGACAGGAAGCAAAGAAGAATATAGTATTCTCTGCAGAGAGCAATTAGGTAGTTGGAATGTAAGTCCCCAATTGAGAATTTAGTCAGGACATATATTGAGTTGGCATCTCAAACATCATGGTGCCTTCTAATCCCATGCTGAGGCATTGGTCCTATACTGACGTGGTGCGAAATGTGCCACCTATTGAATCACCAACATCATATCCTCTTTATACCAATATCTGAAAATGGGTACCTTAATGCTCAGGATAACTGTAAAGTGACAGGAAATTCTGTTTGCTAACCGCCTAAATGGGGGAGAGCAAAAGGAATATAGTTTATGCCAGTTAGAAGCTGTGCAGAAGCTACAGCGCTACTGAGGGAGAGCTGGAGACCGGGTTCTTCATGGGCTCCCTGTTTGTGCCTGGGGAGTAATTTGTGACACCCATTTTCAGGGTGGAACATGATCCTCCGCAACTTCTGCAGCCAGCTCCACTGGCCAGCATGGGGTATGGGGGGAGGGCAGGAGGGTCTGAGCAATGGCTCTGCCTACTCCATTCCCCTCCCTTAACATTCTTTGCCCAGTTGCTCCTGGTGGAGAGTATCTGGCACACAGATACTCCACTCCATCAAGCACTGGGGCTGCAACTATACTCTGACTTTACATGGGCCCCGTAAAAGGAAGCAAGGGGAGGAGAGGGTTCTTACTTCTTCCTACTGCTCTGCATGGCCACGTAAGGCGAGAGCACAATCTAGACATGAATGAGGTATGTCAACAAGAGACATGACCTTTGTGATCGATGCTAATAAGGAAAGTGCCCCAGAACATTAAATTGACCTCAGTTCTGTCTCTCCTGTAGAAGTCGAATATATATAGAAAATTCCTCAGGGCCAGATTTTTAAAGATATTTAGGTACCTAAAGATGCAGGTAGACAGCTACTGGGATTTTCAGAAGTACCTAGGTGCCTAACTCTCATTGATTTCAACAGGAGTACCTACACTTCTGAAAATCCCAGCAAGTGTCGATCTACACCCGTAGGTGCCTCAATATCTTTAAAAATCTGACTCTTACTTTCCAAGGAGCATTCCCGAAAGGGTGCACTGTGTTTCCCCTTCTAAGTTACTAAAGTCTCAAGGGAAAGCAGGATGCGTAACATGACAAATTCCCAGACTGAAATCCGTAGACCTTCCCATTAATTTATCAACCAAGCAGAATTTATGAGCTATCTAAATTGGAAATGAGATGTGTATCTTAATGGCCTGTCCCCCCCAGTAAGCAAATGAATACATAAATAAATCACACAACTTTTGTGGACAAAATGCAGAGTTACTTACATCTTTCCATTCAGGCTATAAACATTTGCAAAATCATTATGTGAACACAATGAGGAGGAGCAGGAGAGAAAATGTGTTTTATGCACATGGTGCAATGTGCAAAATATCTATTTGCTGATCAAACATAAACCAATAAAGATCGTTATGTAGATGAAGTGCTCTTTCACTAGCAAAATAAGCATTCTAGAAAGAGCACTGCATACTGCCGTGGTTTAATATGTAGAGAATATTACCCAGCAGGTGGGAAATTCTGCATATTTTATACAATGAAAAAACAGTGTGACTCATGATTGCCATGGGGCTGTCAGATCAAAATGATTTGGACTTAGACTGTGTTGTGAGAAAATTATGAATACAATTTAAGCTGAAATCTTAGCACTGAACCCCAAGATGGTTTTGCAAGGAATGTTCAAGATGACCTAACCAAAGGAAATGAATGCAAGTACCAAAACGATAAGGATAAGCTTTATTCCACACCTTACATTAAAGGGAAATAGAACAGCAGCTATGTTGATGTAGGAGTTGCAATTCCAAGAGGCTTGCTACATCATTGGCCTAATGCTAATTTTCCAGATCCATAGTCTTTTCTATTACAGCTGATCAAATGTAAATACATTTCTATAACTAGATTGCTTGGAACTTGCTCAAGATTGACCTGCGACCTCCGCTTATGAAAACTGGACATGCTTGATTGCTCCATGCTGACACAGAGCATGTTCAATTAATGCTTACATTATAAAGATTGTGCAAACAACGCAAACGGAAATTAAACCTTTTCACTAGCCATCTACATCAGAACATTCCTAAATTGAAATAAGTGTGAAAGAGCTGCACTCAATCAATTTCAGCTCAAGTCCCTGACCTGATTATGTTATGCATGTCAATATATGTTCCCTTAATTAAATGTGGTTCAGTGAACATTAATGGTAGGGAAAAGGGAGACTCTGGGCCTCTTATTACTACCCAGGATATTACCAGGGAAAACAAAAGAAAATAGATTGATAGAAGCTTCAACTGAACACAAAAAATGTGTACATTATTTTAATTATCTCCTATGCTGGGTGGCTTCAAAACAGGGTACTACAAGTATCCTTATTTTTTCCTTGGTGATCTATTGTGGGGCTTAACAATTACAGAAAGAGGCACAATATACTACAACTTATTGGGAAACTAAGTACCGTATAAACACCATTCATCTGCTATTGTTTACGTTAATGCCATTGCAGGCAGTAGAAGGTGCCTCATGGAACACTGCAATTTAGTGGGGGGCGGGGGGGGGCCTTAAACCTGTTCTTTAAATTTACTTCCATTTCACATCAACAGTAAATGGCTTCTACAAAACGGAGGGTTTCTTGTTTTGCTTTATTTTATTTTTACACCCTCTTTTTTATTCTTTTTCCTCCTCTGCCCTTTTCCACTGTTTCTAGCCACAGTGGCACCCGCGGAAGCCATTATGCTGCACGCTTTTCCACATACGTTGCATAAGTGGTTTTCACAAGGGAGAGTTTTCATCAATATATCACTTGGTAATGGAGGGCCCCACACAATGGCTAGGATTGTAGTGCTGTGAAGTGCTGATAATGATGTTAGAGGGCGTTAATTAAGTTTCTAACCAAGATTGCTTTTTACTCAGTATATTGCAAATCCTTGAAGGAAAAGAGGTGACAGACTGGAAAAGTCACAAAGCACTGTCGTAGAGATTGATTCATGAGGGGGAAGAAATCTTTCTGATGGTTGGCTTGTGTTATTTCAATAGTATCTCCTCCCCCCTCCTCAGAGTTAGGCTGTGGATTATACCGCATTTATGATTCAGAAGGAATAAAATGCCCTACAGTGTGCTAACAGGAACATCCTGATGTATGGATGGGTTTAGAGGATCCCACATATCTATGCACATCATAGCCAGAAGCATGTGGTCGGGAACTTGTCATTGTTGCCCACTGTAGAGAGTTGATCGCTTCTCGAGCTGGGAATAATATTCAATTAAGGACAATCAAGGTCACCTCCACACACAAAAGCAAATTAAAACATACAAACCAAACATATTGGAACAGCCTACACTGGAATAGCCTGTTTGACTCCAGTGCTCTGCGGCAACTGCAAACATGTTTCCATATACAGAATATAGCAAGTTTTCAATCTTCCCTTCTAGAGATCCTGCTAGATTCTATTCTCTCTTTCCTCCTGCCTCAAGGGCTTCTCCCATCAATTATCCACAACTGATGTCCAAATAGGCTAGAAATGTTGCTCTTTATCTGAGCCAAGTGTATCAACTATAGCTATAAACTTGACAAAATTAGCTTCTTTTCCTGTTCATGGATTATTTTAGAGCATCTTACAATTGTCTCATTCAAAATTATATGACAAATAATATCCACAAATACTTCTTGATTTGCAGCTGTTCATGAGCAATTCAGTGCAAATAAGGAGAATCTGAGAACTGACTGTACTGATTGACTTGGATTAGATATATAGATCCCATGGTATTGTTTCTGCTCTCTTAATCAGAGAGACTAACTCTTAGAATCAACTTTATGGTGTGCATACTTGCTTTTAGGAGTTTAAAATTTGCTTTTTGTGTATATTCTCCAATTGCTCACTTAAAGTTTGCAGCTTTCATGCATGTTGCTGCTAGTAAGCGCATTTGCCAGAACATGCATAGAAAGCAAAAGGTTGTAGCAAATTCATTTTTATAGGAACAAATATTCCTGAAATATTGTGTATAGTTACCCAACTTTTTGACCCAGAGGTAAGTAAAAAAAAAAAAAAGCAAGGACACTGGGAGAAGGGTCAGAATCTGGGGAGAGCATGGGCTGTTATAGCAGGAATAAGGGAGAGACAAGAGAGAACATGGAGGTGGGAATCAAATGTCTGTATACTCTTAGATGTCTGTATACTAATGTGAGAAGTATGGGGAATAAGCAGGAAGAACTTGGAATGCCAGTTAATAAACACAACTAGGACATAGTTGGCCTCACAGAGACTTGGTGGGATAATACACATGACTGGAATATTGGTATAAAAGGGTATAGCATGCTCAGGAAAGAGAGACGGGGGAAAAGGGAGGAGGTGTTGACTTATATATTAATTCTGTAAACACTTGGACTGAGGTTGAGATGAAAATAGAAGACAGACTTGTTAAAAGTCTCTGGGTAATGATAAAAGGGGTAAAAAAAAATAATGGGTGTGTCATGGTAGGGGTCTGCTACAGACCGCCTAACCAGGAAGAAGAGGTGGATGAGGATTAAAATAACCAACAAACTAAAAATCATCCAAAGCTCAGGACTTGGTGGTGATGGGGGACTTCAACTACCCAGACATCTGTTGGGAAAATAACACAACAGGGCACAGATTAGCCAACAAGTTCTTGGAATGTATTGGAGACAAGGTGTAGAAAGCTACTAGGGCAGAGGCTGTTCTAGATTTGATTTTGACAAACAGGGAGGAACTGGTTGAGAATTTGAAAGTGGAAGGCAGCTTGGGTGAAAGTGATCATGAAATGATGAGTTCATGATTCTAAGGAATGGTAGGAAGGAAAACAGCACAATAAAGGCATTGGATTTCAAGAAGGCAGACTTTAGCAAACTCAGGGAGTTGGTAGGTAAGATCCCATGCAAAACAAGTCTAAAGGGAAAAAAACAGTTCAAGAGAGTTGGCAGTTTTTCAAAGAGACATTATTAAGGGCACAAGAGCAAACTATTCCTTGGAATAGGAAAGATAGGAAGCATGGCAAGAGACCACCCTGGCTTAACCAGGAGATCCTCAATGATCTGAAACTCAAAAAAAAGAGAGTCCTACAAAAAGTGGAAACTAGGTCAGATTACAAAGGATGAATATAAACAAACACAAGTACGTAGGGACAAAATTAGGAAGGGCAAGGCACAAAATAGATTAAACTAGCGAGAGAAATAAAGGGTAACAAGAAAACATTCTACAAATATATTAGAAGCAAGAGGAAGACCAAGGACAGGCTAGGCCAGTTACTCAGTGAGAGGGGAAGACAGTAACAGAAAATGTGGAAATGGCAGAAGTGTGAAATTACTTTTTTGTTTAGGTTTTCACCAAAAAGTTTAGTAGGGATTGGATGTCTAACATAGTGAATGACAGTGAAAATGAGGTAGGATCAGAGGCTAAAATAAGGAAAGAACAAGTTAAAATTACTTAGATGAGTTAGATGTCTTCAAGTGACCAGGGCCTGATGAAATACATCCTAGAATACTCAAGGAGCTTACTGAAGAGATATCTAAACCATTAGCGATTATCTTTGAAAAGTCATGGAAGACAGGAGAGATTCCAGAGGCCTGGAAAAGGGAAAATGTAGTGCCAATCTATAAAAAGAGAAATAAGGACAACCTGGGGAATTACAGACCAGTCAGCTCAACTACAGTACCTAGAAAGATAATGGAGCAAATAATTAAGCAATCAATTTGCAAACCCTTAAAAGATTATAAGGTGATAAGTAACAGTCAGCATGGATTTGTCAAGAATAAATTGTCTAACCAACCTAATAGCTTTCTTTGACAGGGTAACAAGCCTTGTGGATTGGGGGGAAGCGGTAGATGTGATGTGTCTTGACTTCAATAAGGCTTCTGATACTGTCTCACATGACCTTTTCATAAACAAACGAGGGAAATACAACCTAGAATGAGCTACAATAAGGTGGGCACATAACTGGTTGGAAAACTGTTCCCAGAGAGTAGATATCAGTGGTTCAAAGTCAAGCTGGAAGGGCATATCAGGTGGGGTCCCACAGAGATAAGTTCTTGGCCTAGTTCTGTTCAATATCTTCATCAATGATTTAGATAATGGCACAGGGAGTACATTTATAAAGTTTGCGGATGATACCAGTCAGGGAGGGGTTGCAAGTGCTTTGGAGGATAGGATTAAAATTCAAAATGATCACGCCATTTCTCCAGATTGTCCAGAAGTAAATAGGATTAAATTTAATAAGAACAAATGCAAAGTACTCCACTTAGGAAGGAACAATCAGTTGCAAACCTACTAAATGTGAAATGACTGCCTAGGAAGGACTGCAGAAAGGGATCTTAGGGTCATAGTGGATCACAAGCTAAATATGAGCCAAAAATGTAACACTGTTTTGGAAAAAATGGAACATCCTTCTGGGCTGTATTAGCAGGAGTGTTGTAAGCAAGACATGAGAAGTAATTCTTCTGCTCTACTCTGCACTGATCAGGCCTCAATTGGAGTATTGTGTCCAGTTCTGGGCACGACATTTCACGAAAGGTGTGGACAAATAGGAGAGAGTCCGGAAAAGAGTAATAAAAATGATTAAAGGTCCAGAAAACATGACCTATGAGGAAAGACTGAAAAAAACTGAGTTTGTTTAGTCTGGAGAAGAGAAGACTGAGAGGGGACATGATAACAGTTTTCAAGTACATAAAAGGTTGTTACAAGGAGGAGGGAGGTAAATTATTTTCATTAACCTCTGAGGATGGGACAAGAAACAATAGGCTTAAATTGCAGCAAGGGCAATTTAGGTTGGACATTAGAAAAAACTTCCTAACTGTCAGAATAGTTAAGCACCGGAATAAATTGCCTAGGGAGGTTGTGGAATCTCCATCACTGGAGATTTTTAAGAGCAGGTTAGACAAACACCTGTCAGGGATGGTCTAGATAATACTTATTCCTGCCTTGAGTGCAGGTGACTGGACTAGATGCTCTCTCTCAAGGTCTCTTCCAGCCCTACGATACTATGATTTTATTATTCTTGTGTAAGCAGAGTCAGGATGAGCTCTACACTGACATCTGGTGGTGAATTATGGCAAGTGTGGAAAAGAACTCCAGGGGCTGATCTTGTTTGCATAGGCACACCCACCCGCCTGGCATGAGATAACAGCAACTGAAAGTGGTTACTTTGGCTGGTGTGGGATCCCCAGTTTCTCTGTTATTGGGGCAGGAAGAATAAAGTTTTGTTACCCTGATTCTGGGAATCAAGGCCAGTGGAACTGTTGTATGACAGAAGGACTCACCATTAACTAAGTAGCACTCGCTTGACAAGGGGCATGGGTTACAAAACCTAGTGATTTGAGAGAGGTTGGGGACAGGTATGTGTACCTGATGGTATGGGCCCCTTTTGAGGGCCTGGAACATCAATTGCACTATTCCCTCTCTCCACTGTTGAATAGCAGAGCTAAGTTTGCTTCCATTAGAAGTTGCTGAACTGAATTCACTTTGGGCCAAAGCACTGGGGCTCCCCTACCACCAGCACTGGGGCTCCCCTACTACAAGCTGAAATCACTAAGAGCTAAAATTGCTGCGCTGAGATCACTGAGTGCTGTGTTAACCAGTGGGGGAGCCTGACGATATATTGCTAAGCAGCTGGTAGAGCTGAGCAGTTTGTGGGACGGTTGGAGCGGCCCATGGAACTGTTAAATCAGAAGTGTTACAGTCACAGAGTAGTCCCACATAAAGAATTTTTCAATCAGCCACACAATTTATTATAGTCCATTTTTGTTTGTTTCTACTTTAAAAAATAAATACAATGTGAATGTAATGCTTGCAAAGATTCTTGGGTAGATAAACAGATTTCAGTCTGTTTACAGAGTAGGTAGGGCATGGCCATCAACAGTGGAAGCTTCCCCACATTGCCCTACCAATGTGTCTCAGCCCTGACTTTGGGACTTATAGAATACAAACCTGGAGATATGTTAACACAAATGATATTAAATTTGACTTTGTAGCTAGTATAGACAGAAAAGTCACACTTAACCCCGTGTTAACCTGCGATCAGCTGACACAATGTTAAACATGATCTGCACCTGTCTACGGAGTCACATTTATCATATTAGTTAACATGCCTTCTATTCTAATCTATATAGGTTCTCACATCATGATCATCACCATAGTATCTGAGGACCTGCTTCTCAGAGCTGCCTTCTAACATGATCTAATTTTCTATTAAGACAGTCCTCTTGCAGGCCAGTCACTAAGGGAAATGACAGGTTTCAGAGTGGTAGCCGTGTTAGTCTGTATCAGCAAAAACAATGAGGAGCCCTTGTGGCAGCTTATGCCGAAATAAATGTGTTAGTCTCTAAGGTGCCACAAGGAGCCCTCCTTGTTTTTAAGGGCAATGAGATTGTTTGACGTCTATGACCATTCAGTCCCTGGAAGAGACAGAGTGGACGACAAACTTGGATGTCAGCATTTAATACTGCTTTTTAAGTTCACATACGAAAAAAGTCCTTGATGCATTTGCAGATATTGCCAACAAAGATGCTAATTAAAGCTGATTGCAGCAGTGGTTTTTGTAATGTGGACATTTTGTCCCATAAAACCCAGGTTAAATCCACTAACCACTCTGAACCCCATCAGCACAGGCGTTTTGGGTACTCTCTAATGGCCCGTATGTTCCTAGAATATTAATAACTCACCGCTGGGGATACCTCCTCCAGTAAGATCCCCTGCTCCCTTTCAAAGTCTCTCCCAGTACTGTGAATAAAATCAATAACTACTCTGACAATTGCAGAGTTATCAAAAACAGGCAGTTTTCATCCTAGTATTTCCACTTGTATATCAGAGAATGTTGCTTTCCCTTTGACCTTTCCAGGCTTCACTAATCCAAATTCTCCCTTGCAAGCACATCTGGCGCAAATTAAATGGATTAACACAAACCCTCTTAACCAGCTTTAGCTGGCACTTACACATAGCTTACTTATTTCATTATGCTCATGTACAAAGCTTGCTCCCCCCACCACCTCTTCTGCTTCAGGGACCATAAAAGACATTACCCAAATCTGTCAAAAGAAATGTTATAGCTAAGCAAACAGGTAGTGTCCTGTCCAGACCTGCCTACCTTGGTACAGCAAAAAAAAAAAAAAAAAAAAAAAAAAAAAGCATAACAGTTATATGTAGGATTTGTAATGCAAATTTTAAAATCCCAACATGAGGCCCATGCTACACAACCCCACCCACATCCATCAATCACCTCCACACATATTCAGGCATTTCTACCCCTTCCACCATTAGTTCTCCCTCTCCCTCAGTGCACTGATTTGCCTGCTTGCCCTAATCCATCAATTTGTCTCCCACCAATTCTATCCGCCCTCACTATCCATCAGTCCTTTCCATTCCATTAATCCTCTCATTCCTCCATTCCATTAGTCTCTCTCTTTGTCCCCATCTATAAATCCTCCATTCCCAGATGCTCAGTCCTCCCCCAGGTATGTATTTTTGACTTTACATTATTTCATTTTCAAAAGTTTCAAAAATGTTTTTTTTTTAAATTATATAGTCCAATATTAAATGCATTATGGTTCTTCCTGCTCTTCACCTATCACCCTGTGGATATGTGCATGCTTTAATAAGGGTCCTTTTGAAATGTATGGTCTGGAAAAAACTTCCCATATTATACAAATAATAATATAATAGTAATTAATAATGCTAATAAAATACATAATGTGCAATGCATTGTGGAGAATATTTATATTTTAAACATGTTTTGTCTCGTCGTTTAGAAAACACAAAGTAACCATCCCTGAAATAACAGTTTGAATGTCTTGAATTGTACATTAGGAGAGGTTTACCTGTCTCTCTCTTTCATTCCTGCAACTCCTATCACTGTTGTACCTAAGCAACTCCACCTGCAATGAATGTGAACAGCGTTATATTATGGCAGATCAAGGACATCTCAGTATTATAATATTCTTATTTATTGGCTGATGGTGAAGCAGATGCTTGAAATTGACTGTTACATATTTTGTCTTTAAGGATTACGATATTGATATCCAGAAGAAAAGAAAAAACAGCCTTGCAGTTGTATTTCCACAGGGAAACCATAACATTTGGAGTACAAGTAGGTTAATCCTATTGTTTGTTAGTACTTTCCTATGGACACCCACCGCAAAATAAAACAGATCAATTACAATTAGTCAGTTGCCAAACCCTTCCCATTATAAGACCCTGCCTTTAATTGCTTACAACTTTGCCAAATATTAACCATTTGAGCTGAAGTTTTCCATGCTATCAGGGATGGCCTAGACAGTATTTGGTCCTGCCATGCGGGCAGGGGACTGGACTCGATGACCTCTCGAGGTCCCTTCCAGTCCTAGAATCTATGAATCTATGCTGGGTGTCTGTCTCAAGCTGAATTGCAGCCAGCATGGCTCAGTTATTTCTGAGAATGAGGCTAGGGAAAAATACATTGTTCTGCCCATGTTAAATTCTTGAGAGCTTTTCTTTGAAAAGCTCTAGTGCCTCATATTTTGGAGCAGGGACTTGAAATTTTGGCCGTCGGGACAGTGTAGGTGGTGTGTGTGTTTGTGTGATGTGTCTTTTGCTGTCTCCATGAAAGTCTACCCAAATTTGGCCAAGTTCTAGACCTTTGAAAAAAATGCAGTTTGCACATACTCAGACTTGCTAAACTTAACAGCTAAAATCCCCAAAGATTCTGGCTTCTCTGAGCATTCTCCATCCCCTTGAAGCGTCCAGTATTGATAGGACTGTGCATATGCTGGGGTCATTTAGAAAGAATAGCATGTGATGACATAATTACAGACTGTACCATTATGCATACACACAAAGGGGGTGAATGAAGCTTGCACAGACAACCTTAGTAATGGTATTAGTACTAACTTCTGAGTGCTTGACTTGGCAGCCTAACTAATATTCGTTTAACAGTTTTTTTGTGTGTAGTTAATTATATAGCACCATGGATTTACACCATACTTTACATGGGAACATAGAAATTGACATGTGGGTTCAAATCCATCGGCCATCTAGTCCAGTATCCTGTCACCAACAGTGGCCAGCACCACATGCTTTGGAACAAGGAGTATGAAACCTAATATTAGGCATATGTGGGATAATCTGCTCCTTATAGAAGTATCCTCCTAACTCCTAAGAGTTGGAAGTTGAATTAAACCCTGAGCATGAAGTTTAATATTACTTCCAAAGTATTTTTTTAGCATCAACTATTATAACTCTGCATATTCTTGTTATCCATATAAATGGATAGTTCAAGTTCCTTTTTGAATCCTGCTAAGTTTGTGGCCTTAATGACTTCTTGTGGCAATGAGTTTCACAGTCTAATTATAGGCTGTGTGGAAAAATACTTCCTTTGATCACTCTTCACTTTCCCTCCTTTCAATTTCATTCAGTGTCCCCGTGGTGTTCAGATCTAGTATAAACAGAGAATGCAATGCCATGTAGGATGAATATCAGCATTAAATGGGAAGCTTTAAATTGGAAAGATTGCAGGGCTATTACAAGAAAGGCTGCAGTGAATCCTTAAGAACACCAGAATGGCCACACTGCATCAGATCAATGGTCTATCTAGCCCAATATCCTGTCTTCCAACAGTGGCCAGTGCCAGGTGCTTCCGAGGGAATGATCAGAACAGGGCACTTCATTAAGTGATCCATCCCCTGTCATCTAGTCCCAGCTTCTGGCAGTCAGATTTAGGGACACCCTCAGCATGGGGTTGCATCCCTGACTATCTTGACTAATAGACATTGATGGACAATCCTCCATGAGCTTATCTAATTCTTTTTCAACCGTCATTTTTTGGCCTTCACAACCACCTCTGGCAAGTAGTTGCACAGGTTGACTGACTTGTGTGAAGTAGTACTATATATTTTTTTAAACCTGCAGCCTATTAATTTCATTTGGTGATCCCTGGTTTGTGTGTTATGTGAAGGGGTAAAGAGCACTTCCCTATTCACTTTCTCCACACCATTCACGATTTTATAGACCTTTATCATATCCCTCCTTAGTCATGTATTTTTTAAATTGAACAATCCCAGTCTTTTTAATCTCTCCTCAGATGGAAGCTGATCCACAGCCCTACTCATTTTTGTTGACCTTCTCTATACTTTTTCCAATTCTAATGTACCTATTTTGAGATGGAGTGACCAGAACTGCACACAGTATTCAAAGTGTAGGTGTACCATGGATTTATAGAGTGGCATTGTGATATTTTCTCTTTTATTACCTATCCATTTCCTAATGGTTCCGAACATTGTTAGCTTTTTTAATTGCAGCTGCACATTGAGTGGGTGTTTTCAGAGAACTATCCATAACTCTGAGATCTCTTTCTTGAGTGGTAATAGCTATCTTAGACCCCATCATTTTGTATGTGTAGTCGGGATTATGTTTTCCAACATGCGATACATTGGATTTATCAACATTGAATTTCGTCTGCCATTTTTTTGCCCAATCATCCAGTTTTGTGAGATCCCTTTGTAACTCTTTGCAGTCTGTTTTGGACTTTACTATCTTGAGTTATTTTGTAGTCCACAAATGTTGCCACCTCACTGTTTACCCCCTTTTCCAGATAATTTATGAATATGTTGAACAGCACCGGTCTTAGTACAGATCTTTGCAGGATCCCACTTTTTACCTCTCTCCACCGTGAAAACACACCATTTATTCCTACCCTTTGTTTTCTATAAACCAGTTACTAATGCATGAGAGGATTTTCCCCTTATCCCATAACTGCTCATTTTGCTTAAGAACCTTTGGTGAGGGACCTTGTCAAAAGGTTTTCTGAAAGTCCAAGCACACTATATCCACTGGATCACAGTTGTTTACAGATTTGTTGGCCTCCTCAAAAAATTCAAATAGATTGGAGAGGCATGAGTTCCCTTTGCAAAAGCCATGTTGACTCTTCCCCTGCATCTAACCAATTATGCAATGGCATAGAGGCAGGAGTAGGGGGAAGCAAGTCCTCTGTCCTTAGCAGTAATCAGCTTACATCTGAAGCATTCTTCAGCTTCAGAGCATCCAAAAATAAACATAGCAAATAAAAACTGGCTCTCCTGCTCCTCTGTGCACTCACTGGAAAGAAACTATCAAACTTTTGCACCCCACTGCTACAAGATGCATTAAAATCTCTTTCAGTTGAGTGCAAAATGTGTCAACCACCATTGCTATTCCAGCTCCATTTAGGAGGGGAAAAAAATCCATTTTATACAAGCTGTCAGTGAAAGACTTTCAGCTAAACATTAGTCCATGCTAGAGCCTGGCCCTCTATTTCACGCTTAATGAGCCAAAATTTAGAAAAGAACCTCTGTGCTCATGCTTGGCACTGACACATGCAGAGCGTTGACAAAAGCTCCCTTACATGGCACTATTTTTTGTTGTCATGGCAATCCAACCTAATTTGAAGTAGCCTCCACCACCTCCCAAGTGGGTTAGATGGTCTCTGTTCAACAACTATGGGGTATAGGTACATACTATTAGTCATATCACTGATCCAATAAGCCAGGAACAGTCAATAGATGCACTGCAGGCCAAATCCAGACCACCAGATGCTTTTGAATGGACTGCAAAATCTTTTTATTTACGTTTTATCATTATTGTGGCATGAAAAATGTTTCTCTGGCATCTGGATCTTGACTATACCTTGACCAAGAAATTTGGACCTTGAGAAAAAAATAATTGACTATCCCTTCAATAAGCTCTGTGTTCTGTCTTTGGCAAATAGCCAGTATCTGATATTTCAGAGACAGGTAAACCCCTCTGATGTGGGAAAATGCATCTAATCATTTATGCAATGGTATACAGGTGGGAGTGGGGGAAGAGGGAGAAGTAAGTCCTCTCTCCTCTCAGCAGAAATCAGCTTACATCTGAAGCATGCAACTTGATTACCCTTATTTTATCACATGTAATTTACAGGTGTTATCACCAGTCATAAGTCTTCCTCAGAAGCCTGGTCACTGCTGCTGACCAATATGAAAATCAACCCCCATGTGTTCCAGTGAGGATCTATGTAAAGTATATGACCTATTTTTGTTGCTTTGATCATGGATGGGTTGGGAAAGGAGCCCCTACTTTTCCTACTTCTGTTTTTTTTTGTTTTTTGGCCTTCATAATATGGCAGTGATGCTGAATGCTTATGAGACAATACTTGATGCAAACACAGGTACTAATGTTGAGTAAAATTCTGGAGTTCAACATCTGATTAGAATTTTTGTAGATATCTATAAATCTGCATATCAGCTCACCTCTTACTAACCTAACCGCAGGGGAATGGATGTTACGATTCCAGCCTATCTCCAGTATACACATTTATTAATCAAACTGTTACAGAAAGGACATTTCCCCAATCATCAATTTGACACGAAGCAAAAAAATTTAGCTGAGGTTAAGGAAAGGAACATTTATGGCATCAGAAGAGGCCAGCAAAATTACCCTTTTTGAGATTTTAAATGAGAAAAGTTAAATTTATAACCCTTTATACATGCTTGTTGCAGTCTAAATCAGAAGAATGGACTCATTTGTGCCGTTTTCTCTTCTGATTACAGCCTTTGTCTGGAAAATGAGGTTTCAGAACTTTTATGTCTAATAGATTACATTCATTATACAGCAGGCGAAAGGTGTTCTAACAGTTAACAGAGTGGCTGCCAATGACTTCTAATGAATAAACTACCTACCCCTTTAAATATGGTTCAGGTTTCCATTCTCCCGTGGTGCCTAAATAACGTCCTGAATTGCCCCTGCTACTCTGTCACCAAAATCTATCTGCACCAATGATTCCAAATTGCATGGTGGCACTGTTCTAGGGCACAAGAGGAGCACACCACCCCTTTAAATCTAAATACAGTGTGTTGCAGCCATCATATGATGGAACCCATTACCAATGGATCATCAGATGTGTTCCTCTGTGTTCCCAACTCATCTTGTCCTGACAGTTGCTACATTCTCTTTTTTCCCCATTCATTCTTTTAACTCTTTCCTTTATTTATTCTTCCCCTTTCTTCTGTTATTTGACTTCAAGTTTTTATTTTTTCCTTCCACATCCCTGCTGACTCGTCCTCTTTGTATGCAACAGAAAGCTCCTAGGCTCAAGACACAGGCACTTTTGCAGCCTTCTGCCACAGGAATAAAGAGACAAAGCTTGGTCTAGTGGACTGTTACCTGAGCTGGAAACACTGTCTACTGGAACCATTCCCATGACTGACTGCAAATTGAGAGCAGGAATGCAAGAAGCCAGCTGTCAAGGACCCACCTGTTAATTGGATAAGAGCCCAGGTCTTCACTTTCAAGGCCTATTCCTACCCTACCTATCCTATCTTGTTTCAGGATCAAGATGTCAAATCCCATCTCTAATCAGCCAATGGCGCCAGCCTCCATTGCTCAGGAGTTAAATTTTCAAACAAGCACTTTCATGCTTTCTCCCGTGTTGCCCCTCATGCATGGGAGAAGCTCCCAATATACATGCACAAAACTAATTCATTACCTGCCTTCAACACTGTCCTTAAAACTCTCCTTTGCTGTGATGCCTACAAAAAACTTGTCTACGGTGAGGGTGCTGGTGTGCTGATATCACTGCATATCTTGCTAACCAACACGGGTCTCTGTTTCCTTATACACACCATCTGTTTGTAACCATCTATTGTCCCTTGTCTTTTACCCAGATGTAATCCTCTTGGGCCAGGGACCATTTTTTTGTTCTGTTTGTGCAGTGTCTAACACAATCATGTCTTGGTTCCTGACTAGGGCTCCTGGGCACTATAATAATAATAAAAAAATAATAGGGTGCAGGTGTGGAGGTGAGGGAGAGGGCAGATTTGGGATCATGCAGACTTGACAGCACATTAGTTCTTCTCTTCTACCCTGTACTTCCCACTCCCCATCTAATCAAATGCCCTCTGGGTAGGGAAACACCAATTTACCTCAGTTTCTTTGGAGCTGAAAGGTTAGCCAATAGTCTATTCAGTGAGCCAGCTTTCGAAATCCTGGACTTGAGAAACAATTGGAAAGAGGAGCCATCATAGCCCAATCAGATCAGCATATTGTGTTATCACGAGTCTTTTTTTAAAATGGCCTAGCCATCCCACTCCTACCCTTGGAGTAGGTAGGAGGGTTGTGTTGAAACTTGCAATCAGTGGAAATAGAGAACACAGATAACTGCCAATATCCAAAACATTAGAGCACATTGCTATATTACTTTGCTTATACATGGTTATACTACTTGACCTTAGCTATTACTGAGATGAGCACTCTAGGTACAATTAAGATATATACATTATAGGGGTACCAGGGATGTGCAAATCAGATGGACTGAAATAAGAACAGACTTGAACCTACTAGAGAGATTCTAGATGCACCCCTTTGACAAATACAGTGTTGTAGCTGTGTCAGTCCCAGAATAGTTGAGACACAAAGTGGGTGAGATAAGATCGTTTATTGGACCAGCTTCTGTGGTGAGACACACAAACTTTCTATCTTAGCTCAATGTAAGCTCCAAAGCTTGTCTCTCTCACCAACAGAAGTTGGTCCAATAAAAGATATTACCTCACCCACCTTGTCCCTCTAAGACCAGAAAATGACACATTGCCCCCAAAATGAGTTAAAGATCACAGTAAGAATGAGGAAAAACTTCGATCTTTCACACATCTTATTGTAGACTTGACAATGCAGTCTACAATGATCTTTCTCCTTCAATGACTTTAATTCATAATTCATTAATTTAATTCATTTAATTCATTACTGTCAGTGACCAAACAAATATGCCAAGGAGAAAGTCTCGTGAAATAATGAAAACAGGAGCTAACCTAAATATAAATAAAATAAAACAAACAAGTTAGACATACAGTTCTAGAAGTGTAAAGAAAAAACGACAACTTTAAAAATCAACAACCTTGAAAAAATAATGTATTGGTGCACTTATCTCTACAGAAGGAAATGAAGAGTGGAGGAAGCAATACCAACAGTAAGCATGTATCTAATGGCTCAGCAGACCTGTAGGTCTGGTACATCTCCATACACAGAGCAATTCTATGCCTCTTGAACATACAGTTAGTGCTTTAGTTAATTATGATGGTGGCATATGATACTTTTACCAAACAAAAGGAAAGACTGACATTCCGAAGGTACTGCCATGACCTTCATGGTAGAGAAGATACAGGACACTATTATAGGGGCCAGAGTCAAAGCCCACTAAAGTCAATAATAAATATAAAGCCTTATTGAGACTGCAGGACATAGTGATCCTGTAGTATTTTAGGCTCCCTAACTGCCCGACTAAACAGAACTGTCCTTATTGAAAAAAACATATAAATTATAATAGGAAAGAAACCAATGGGGTGCTATAGAAATGTTAAAAGATTCTAAAGACCTAAAGAACTTAAGAATTATATCCTTTCTATAGAATTTTAATCAACCTATAGTACCCAATAAAGAATTGTAGCCTTATTATAGAATTCAATAGATTAAAAATTCTGCATGTGGGCTATTAAACTATTATCTATTTAGTTTTATGATACTTTTCCAGAAAGTTGTGGTGACATAAAACAGCATGCAAAGTCTTGTTAAGTTCTAGCCTGGATTAAGCACTCATTGAAGGAACTGCGGATTACACTAATACAGTGGTAAGTAACAGCCGGCATGGATTTGTCAAGAACAAATCATGCCAAACCAATCTAATTTCCTTCTTGAACAAGGTAACCAGCCTAGTGGATAGGAAGGGAGCAGGAGATGTGATGTAGCTGGATTTTGGGGCTTTTGATACAGTCCCACAAGACAGTCTCATAAAAAAAACTAGGGAAATATGATCTAGAGATGAACATACTATAAGGTGGAGGCATAACTGGTTGAAAGACCATTCTCAAAGAGTAGTTATCAAGGTTCAATGTCCAACTGGGAAGATGTAACAAATGGAATCCCATAGAGGTCTGTCCTTGGTCTGGTACTATTCAAGATTTTCATTAACGATTTGGATAATGGAGGGGAGAGTATACTTATCAAATCTGCAGATGACACCAAGATGAGAGGTGATTGCAAATACTTCAGAGGACAGGATTAAAATTCAAATTATCTAAATAAACTGGAGAACTAGTTTTAAATCAGTTAGATGAAATTTAAGTAAAGACAAGGGAAAAGTACTTCACTTAAGGAGGAAAAATCAAATGCACAAATACAAAATGGAGAACAACTGGGTAGGTGGCAGTACTGCTGAAAAGGATCTAGGGGTTATAGCGGATCACAAATTAAATACGAGTCAATACTGTGATGATGTTGTGAAAAAGGCAAACATCATTCTTGGATGCATTAATATATAAAACATTGGTGGTAATTGTTCCAGTCTACTTGGCACTGGTGAGATCTCTGCTGAAGTACTGTGTCCAGTTTGATGCACCATACTTTAGGAAAGAGGTGAACAAATCGGAGATAGCAAGAGGAGAGCAACAAAAATGATAAGAGGTTTAGAAAATGTGACCTGTGAAAAAAGGTTGAAAGAACTGGCCATGTTTAATCTAGAGAAGAGAAGTCTACGGGGAGACATGATAACAGTCTTCTCTTTATGAGAACCATTTACAAAGTTGGATGGGGATCAGTTGTTCTACATAGATTCATAGATTCTAGGACTGGAAGGGACCTCGAGAGGTCATCAAGTCCAGTCCCCTGCCCGCATGGCAGGACCAAATACTGTCTAGACCATCCCTGATAGACATTTATCTAACCTACTCTTAAATATCTCCAGAGATGGAGATTCCACAACCTCCCTAGGCAATTTATTCCAGTGTTTAACCACCCTGACAGTTAGGAACTTTTTCCTAATGTCCAACCTAGACCTCCCTTGCTGCAGTTTAAGCCCATTGCTTCTTGTTCTATCCTTAGAGGCTAAGGTGAACAAGTTTTCTCCCTCCTCCTTATGACTCCCTTTTAGATACCTGAAAACTGCTATCATGTCCCCTCTCAGTCTTCTCTTTTCCAAACTAAACAAACCCAATTCTTTCAGCCTTCCTTCATAGGTCATGTTCTCAAGACCTTTAATCATTCTTGTTGCTCTTCTCTGGACCCTTTCCAATTTCTCCACATCTTTCTTGAAATGCGGTGCCCAGAACTGGACACAATACTCCAGCTGAGGCCTAACCAGAGCAGAGTAGAGCGGAAGAATGACTTCTCGTGTCTTGCTCACAACACACCTCTTAATACATCCCAGAATCATGTTTGCTTTTTTTGCAACAGCATCACACTGTTGACTCATATTTAGCTTGTGGTCCACTATAACCCCTAGATCCCTTTCTGCCGTACTCCTTCCTAGACAGTCTCTTCCCATTCTGTATGTGTGAAACTGATTTTTTCTTCCTAAGTGGAGCACTTTGCATTTGTCTTTGTTAAACTTCATCCTGTTTAACTCAGACCATTTCTCCAATTTGTCCAGATCATTTTGAATTATGACCCTGTCCTCCAAAGCAGTTGCAATCCCTCCCAGTTTGGTATCATCCGCAAACTTAATAAGCGTACTTTCTATGCCAATATGTAAGTCATTAATGAAGATATTGAACAGAGCCAGTCCCAAAACAGACCCCTGCGGAACCCCACTCGTTATGCCTTTCCAGCAGGATTGGGAACCATTAATAACAACTCTCTGAGTATGGTTATCCAGCAAGTTATGCACCCACCTTATAGTAGCCCGATCTAAATTGTATTTGCCTAGTTTATCGATAAGAATATAATGCGAGACCGTATCAAATGCCTTACTAAAGTCTAGGTATACCACATCCACAGCTTCTCCCTTATCCACAAGACTCGTTATCCTATCGAAGAAAGCTATCAGATTGGTTTGACACGATTTGTTCTTTACAAATCCATGCTGGCTGTTCCCTATCACCTTACCACTTTCCAAGTGTTTGCAGATGATCTCCTTAATTACTTGCTCCATTATCTTCCCTGGCACAGAAGTTAAACTAACTGGTCTGTAGTTTCCTGGGTTGTTTTTATTTCCCTTTTTATAGATGGGAACTATATTTGCCCTTTTCCAGTCTTCTGGAATCTCTCCCGTCTCCCATGATTTTCCAAAGATAATAGCTAGAGGCTCAGATACCTCCTCTATTAGCTCCTTGAGTATTCTAGGATGGATTTCATCAGGCCCTGGTGACTTGCAGGCATCTAACTTTTCTAAGTGATTTTTAACTTGTTCTTTTTTTATTTTATCTGCTAAACCTACCCCCTTCCCATTAGCATTCACTATGTTAGGCATTCCTTCAGACTTCTCGGTGAAGACCGAAACAAAGAAGTCATTAAGCATCTCTGCCATTTCCAAGTTTCCTGTTACTGTTTCTCCCTCTTCACTAAGCAGTGGGCCTACCCTGTCTATGGTCTTCCTCTTGCTTCTAATGTATTGATAAAAAGTCTTCTTGTTTCCCTTTATTCCCGTAGCTAGTTTGAGCTCATTTTGTGCCTTTGCCTTTCTAATCTTGCCCCTGCATTCCTGTGTTGTTTGCCTATATTCATCCTTTGTAATCTGTCCTAGTTTCCATTTTTTATATGACTCCTTTTTATTTTTTAGATCATGCAAGATCTCGTGGTTAAGCCAAGGTGGTCTTTTGCCACATTTTCTATCTTTCCTAACCAGCGGAATAGCTTGCTTTTGGGCCCTTAATAGTGTCCCTTTGAAAAACTGCCAACTCTCCTCAGTTGTTTTTCCCCTCAGTCTTGATTCCCATGGGACCTTACCTATCAGCTCTCTGAGCTTACCAAAATCCGCCTTCCTGAAATCCATTGTCTCTATTTTGCTGTTCTCCCTTCTACCCTTCCTTAGAATTGCAAACTCTATGATTTCATGATCACTTTCACCCAAGCTGCCTTCTACTTTCAAATTCTCAACGAGTTCCTCCCTATTTGTTAAAATCAAGTCTAGAACAGCTTCCCCCCTAGTAGCTTTTTCAACCTTCTGAAATACATGTCCACCAAGGGTAAGACAAGAAGTAATTGGCTTAGTTTGCAGCGAGATATATTTGGATTAGACATTAGATTTCCCCCCCTAACTATAAGGATAGTTAAGCACTGGAAAAGGTTACCTAAGGGGCTGTGGAATCCCCATCATTGGAGGTTTTTAAGAACAGGTTAGGCAAACATCTGCTGGGGATGGCCCGGGTATGCTTGCTCCTGCCTCAGCACAGGCGGATGGACTTGATACCCTCTTGAGGTCCTTTCCAGCTCTACATTTCTAGGATTCTATTAGAGGTATGACATGATGTTTTAAGGGGGTGAATCTGAAGCTGGCACTTGGCAAGCTCGTAAATGCGAGTGCTACCATCTTGGGAGCAAACTTTTAAGAAATCCTCCCCAAAGTTTACCAACAATGCTGTATCCCTTTCCTAGCACTAATGGTGTGAGCACTACAGGTTACGCAGGTACAACCCATGACACAAAATATGTCACAGCATGTGAAGCTTCACACCTGGACCCTGAATTCCACTACCCCTTCACTGTGAACCACAACTCATAGCAACAAAAATTAAAAAGTAGTAAAAGTGTTTCAGAAAAATCACTAAAAAAAGTATGAAAGATTTGCTTGCAAGTTGCTGTGCAGTATTGTTTTAAAAAGTTACACTTTTCGGAGTACCTTTAGGAGACATAACATCCAAGGACAAGACTGAAACAAGAAACTAAGACCCTATCTCTGCAGTCCTTATGCAGCCAAAACTTCAGTTGAAACATAGGGCATTTTGGCTGATTAAGGAACACAAAAGTTGTCTCTATGATGTGTAATCAGATCAGTTTGAGGAACTGGAAATTGTTGAAGGGGAGAGAAAGGAAGGGATGATTGTGAATTTTCTTTCAAAATTCTTTTCTTACATTTTCATTGAAATGTAGCCAAAATTTTGAAAGTTGACTTAAAAAAAAAATCAGCTCTAGCAAAGAATTTAGAGACATTAGTTGAGGACCAAGGTTACAAAACAATTTAGGAAAGCATAAATTCAGCAGGTCTATGGCTGGCAAGTTGAGTTTTTGAAGAGGGGCCTGACCCTGAGTCCCTTATGCACCCAAAGCTCTAAATGAAGTCAATAAGAGTTTAGATTGCATGAGATATATAATGGATTCACTGGACAATAAAAATAAATGAGTGATCAGAATCTTATATGGATTTCAAGAAAACATTTGATGTTGTATCAGCACTACAGGAAAGAGTACTATACAGAGAAAAATACTGACATGCTAAAATGTGTATCTGTAAAACAAGATAGAGTTCAATGATGTATTCTGTATAATACTGCATATTTTTAATCTCTTACGAACAAACATTGGTATGTAAAAATATTTTCTACAGACCCCACAGAAGAAATCTCTATCTCTGGTACTTATATTGCTCCCCCCACCCTTCACTGTACTATCTGAGCACCTCATCATCCTTAATGTATTTAGCCCCACAACAGCCCTATGAGGAAGGGAAGTGCTATTTCCCCCATTTTACAGATGGGAAATGGAGGCACAGAGATTAAAAGCCAGATTTTAAAAAGCATTTAAGCACATGGTGATACAAATAGGCACCTAGAGGGATTTTCAAAAGTGCCTAGATTCCTAATTCCCACTGGTTTAGATGTGAGTTAGACACCTATCTGCACCTTTAGACATCTAAAATACATTTAAAAATCGAGCTCTAAGTGACTTGCCCACAGTCACACTGGCAGAACAAGGAACTGAACCTGGGTTTGCCAAGTCTCAGGCTGGTGCCCTACCACTGGACTATCTTTCTTCCCTTCTTCAGATAGGATTCAGGTTCTCAGATACCAAGGTAACAGAAGGGTATAAGACACATTAGATAGCTGAAAAGATATAAACAAACTAGGGTCAAAACTTTCAAAAATGGGTGAAAAATTGAACTGCTATCTTCAACAAAAGCTCTAATACATTCAGATCTCACTAGAATATTCAGGTATCAGAGGGGTAGCCGCGTTAGTCTGTATCCACAAAAACAACAAGGAGTCCGGTGGCACCTTAAAGACTAACAGATTTATTTGGACACAAGCTTTCGTGGGTAAAACCCACTTCTTCAGATGCAACAAATGCATCAGATGCAACAGACACATCCAGGACACATTACACGATCCATTGTCTACAGCCAATCCCTAAAATACAACTGAATTTGCTCCAATCCCTCAGACAGAGACAAACACCTACAAGATCTTTATCAAGCATTCTTAAAACTACAATACCCACCTGGGGAAATGAGGAAACAGATTGACAGAGCAAGACGGGTGCCCAGAAGTCACCTACTACAGGACAGGCCCAACAAGGAAAACAACAGAACACCTCTGGCCATCACGTACAGCCCCCAACTAAAACCTCTCCAGCACATCATCAACGATCTACAACCTATCTTGGAAAACGATCCCCAGCTCTCACAGACCTTGGGAGACAGGCCAGTCCTCGCTTACAGACAGCCCCCCAACCAGAAGCAAATACTCACCAGCAACTACACACATTGCCACAGAAACACTAACCCAGAACCAATCCCTGTAACAAACCCTGTGGCCTACTCTGTCCCCATACCTACTCTAGCGACACCATCAGAGGACTCAACCACATGAGCCACACCATCAGGGGCTCATTCACTTGCACATCTACTAATGTGATGTATACCATCATGTGCCAGCAATGCCCCTCTGTCATGTACATTGGCCAAACCGGACAGTCTCTACGTAAAAGGATAAATGGACACAAATCAGACATCAGGAATTGTAACATACAAAAGCCAGTAGGAGAACACTTCAACCTCTCTGGACACTCAATAACAGATTTAAAAGTAGCCATTCTTCAACAAAAAAAGTCAAAAACGGACTTCGAAGAGAAACTACAGAGCTACAATTCATTTGCAAACTTAACACGATTAATTTGGGCTTGAATAGGGACTGGGAGTGGCTGGCTCACTACAAAAGCAATTTTCCCTCTCTTGGTATGGACACCTCCTCATCAATTATTGGGAGTGGACCACATCCACCCTGACTGAATTGGCCTTGTCAAAACTGGTTCTCCACTTGTAAGGTAACTCCCTTCTCTTCACGTGTCAGTATATTTATGCCTACATCTGTAATTTTCACTCCATGCTTCTGAAAAAGTGTGGTTTTTTTACCCACGAAAGCTTATGCCCAAATAAATCTGTTAGTCTTTAAGGTGCCACCAGACTCCTCATTAGAATATTCAGATTATTTATGCAGGTTTGTTTTAGTTTTGTATGTTTAGAACAGCACTGCTCCATGACCACAGGCCTATTAATCTGGAACGTCGTGTTCATATAGGATTTAGTAAATTGCAATGCAGAAAGGCCTCTAGCTTGTAAAAAAAGCCTTATCTTATGGCTGCTGTACCCTAACTGCGGGCTTTACTAGCCGTATATGGCCCTTGACAACCCTGGTTGCTCCACATACTTGCTTTTTCAGGTTGATTCATATAAACTCACATTGTGGTCTCATCTGCCCACAGAGCCCATAGCCTCAGGGATCATTGCTAAATGAATTCCTGTCATGCTTCATCATATTCATAGACAGCTTTGACAAGGATCAATAGAGAAGTTTGTTCATTTAACTTGGCTGACTCCCTTAACTTATTTCAATTTATCATTTTGAATGAACACGCTTTATTTAACAGGTTAATTCCTTTAGGAAGTACCAGGCATATTTGTAGGGGGGAAATTTCAAATTGGTATATAAACTGTAGGAGCTAATTCATTAGAATAAATATAATTAGTGGTATCTAGTAATCCAGTGCCATCAGTAGTACCAACTCTAGCTTTCCAGCTGTTCTTTAGTGTCAGGAGGGGAAAGGAAAAAAGAAAATTTAAGAATCTGAACTCTGTCACTAAAACTGCACAGAGTGAGTTAATTTCTAGAGTGATCTTTCATCAGGTGTGAGTGAAGCACAGAAGACAAATGACATCTAGGACTGATATTTGGAGACATGATGTTGCCTGGATCCTCTACTACTACTTACCTGAACTCCCTGAAAAATCTTTAAAGATATTATCTGGGGTGGAAAAACTAGTAAAAACACAAGAGACGAGTACCCGGTCAAGCAAACTGCTCGAGAAAGCTTGACCATTATACACGAAGAGCAATGAAGGATGCAAAGAAAGAGCATCAGCCCCAAAATAAATCTGAAAATTACTTCAGTCTAAGATGTTATGAATTCTAAGGCTTGGCGCAAACATTTTTGAAATGATTGACATAGACACCAGACATGAGAAGCACAAACTGTAGCCAGAAAGAGTGTAGTGCAGTTTCTGAAAATGTCAAGTTTCAGACTAAAAGAGGTACAATCTTTAATGTCAGTGATTTATTCGCACAACCTCTATTAACATTTTAAAGGCATGACTGTATTCTCATAACTTCCCATGCAGCAAGACAGAAAAAACTATATCTCAGAATCTGCTGTATTAGAAGCAGATAGGAAAATAATTTTCTCTAAAAATATAAAAGATTTTGTCCTACACAACAGAAGCTCCAAACTACTGTATCAACTATATCAACTGAAGAAAGATGTTTACTTCAAAAGACCTACTACTGGTCAGCAATAGGATGGATATGCTGCTAGTGAAACAAATCAATCCCTACACATCTATCTAAACTGCAAGCTGATTGTTTGCATTCTAGTTCTTCTGTATTCTATGGCTGTTTCCGCACTTAAGTTTATGAAGCTTGTAGCCTAGTCCTAGAAATAAGCGGGACATGTTTTGCAATCCAAGGTTGTGCAAGATTGCGTGATGCCTCCCTGAACAAGGTTATGGAGGGTAGGCCTGGATGAAGCCTGAATATAAAAAATAAAAAGTGCACTTGGATACAATGTGTGGACTAGTTTAATATTAGAGACAGGTCATGTACAGCCATTGGCCTGGATCATCACCCCATCTTATGAAACAACAGCAGGAGGGCACATGAGAGGAGGAAGGGAGAAGGTGAGGTGGGAAAACAGTTTACTAGGATTATTTCATTAGAAGGGAAGGGTCTGCTTCTTTCCCTCCCACTTACCCTTCTTAACATAGGAAATGAGTATTTCCTTCAGACCCCAGAGAAGCTAGAAGCCCTTTGCCTCTACACTAACTATTGAGCCCTTGCACACTCCCTGGTCTAACATAGCACAGATTTATTGCTTGTCAGAACATGCTGCAAGACTTATGTATTTTTCCAGGCCTTCCTGGAGAGGATGGTTTGATTCAGGTATATGTAGGAGTGGTGGCTTAGGAGACTTATTTGAACACTGACATTGCCTAATATTATGGTTGCCAGACAATTCCCATTATAGGACCCTGGTTTCGGCTGATTATAATTTTGCCAAACAGTCACCATTCAAGATGAGGAGCCAGGAAGGGGTGGGATTGGCTGGGCAAAGAGGCTGGGGACAAGGAGGCTGTGCTTGGTGGGGAACCAGGAATGGCTGGGCAAAGAGACTGGGATGGAGAGTGCCATGGGTAAGACTGGGAATTCGGGGGACGGGTTGAAGGGGTTGGAGCAGAGGTAGTCAAGATTGTGGGGAAGAGGCATAAAAATCAGCACCCACATGATAACACTCCTCTCCATAGCCTGGAATAGAACCTATGATATCTAGGTCTCATAATTCCTCTGCAGTCAGAAAATATTCATGAAACCCACTAGCACAGTATCCCATTCCCCCTCTAGTGCTGCTTCACATACAGGATAACAACCTAGTACTGCTACCAGTTACTCAGTTAGCACAAGCAGTCAGTGTGCTGATCTGTAGGTTCCTACCCTGCTGATGGTCCATGTGGGTGTCAATACGCCACCACATAATGGAGTTTGTTCTGTCAGTTTGGTTTTTTGAACCTAGGAAGTGACATACAAAAAGCTATGTTAAAAGAACATTAAGGTTGCAAAGTCAAGCACTCAGAAGTTAGGAAATACCAGAATTAAAGCTGCCTGTGCAACCTTAACTCGGCCCCCATGTGCATATGCATTATGACATAGTCTTTAATTACAAATAAAAAAATATTCTTGTTGGAAGTTTGCAATATAACACTACTTTATTTCTTCAAATTCAGAACAATAACATGCACAAAAACCCAAACACAGAGACACACAAAGCAGACTTTTCCCAGAAATAAAGAGGCACAACTCACCCCACCTTACTGTAGGCTGGCTGATTCACGCTTGATGCTGATAGATTGCATGCTTTCTTTATAGAGCCCCGTAGCTTGCAAGCAGGTCCAGGAACCCCAAGCCCCTTAAAGTGATCATAGAATCATAGAATATCAGGGTTGGAAGGGACCTCAGGAGGTCATCTAGTCCAACCCCCTGCTCGAAGCAGGACCAATTCCCAACTAAATCATCCTAGCCAGGGCTTTGTCAAGCCGGGCCTTAAAAACCTCCAAGGAAGGAGACTCCACCACCTCCCTAGGTAACGCATTCCAGTGCTTCACCACCCTCCTAGTGAAATAGTGTTTCCTAATATTCAACCTAGACCTCCCCCACTGCAACTTGAGACCATTGCTCCTTGTTCTGTCATCTGCCACCACTGAGAACAGCTGAGCTCCATCCTCTCTGGAACCCCCCCTCAGGTAATTGAAAGCAGCTATCAAATCCCCCCTCATTCTTCTCTTCTGGAGACTAAACAATCCCAGTTCCCTCAGCCTCTCCTCATAAGTCATGTGCTCCAGACCCCTAATCATTTTTGTTGCCCTCCGCTGGACTCTTTCCAATTTTTCCACATCCTTCTTGTAGTGTGGGGCCCAAAACTGGACACAGTACTCCAGATGAGGCCTCACCAATGTCGAATAAAGGGGAACGATCACGTTCCTCGATCTGCTGGCAATGCCCCTACTTATACAGCCCAAAATGCCGTTAGCCTTCTTGGCAACAAGAGCACACTGTTGACTCATATCCAGCTTCTCGTCCACTGTGACCCCTAAGTCCTTTTCTGCAGAACTGCTACCTAGCCATTCGGTCCCTAGTCTGTAGCAGTGCATGGGATTCTTCCGTCCTAAGTGCAGGACTCTGCACTTGTCCTTGTTGAACCTCATCAGGTTTTTTTTGATAGCTTGGAATTCCAACACACTCCTCAATACAACATAAGGATCATATCTAAACACCTCCCTGCCCCCAATTTTAAAGGCAGGGCTCTGCTTTTGCCCAGTTCTTCTGTGAGGAAGCCCTGCACAACCTTGTGATTGAAGCACAGAACTGAGAGCCAAGTAATCTGGGTTCTGGCCTCAAACAACTTGAACCCCTTCTTTAAGCACATGAGAAGTCCTACTAAAGCCCAAAGGGACTAATCACATGTTTATAGCTAAGCGCACACACACAAAAACTCTTAACAGTGGCTAGGCAGGTGCTGTGCTCAGACCACTGCCTATCATGTGACCAATATTGTCTCATTGTTTTCTTAGGATCCCCTCTCTGTCTGAATCCACCAGTTCGCTCTTGTTCTATATTTAGATTGTAAGACAGAATGTCTTTATGTTCTGAATTTTGTGCAGTACCTAGCAGAATGAGGTCCTGACTTCTGCTCCAGGCCTGGGGCTCCCAGGTGCTGTCACAATACAAATAAGTTTTAAAAGTTTAAATAGCAAATGCTTAAGGGCTTTGCTGTCTTGGGGGATCAGGCCCCAGCTGTGTCACAAACTTCCTGCATGATCTTAGGCAAGTTACAACTTAACCTCTGTGCCTTGCTGAACTGTAAAATGGGATTGGTAATACTTCCCTCTCCGGAAGGGGTATTGTGAGGCTAAATTCATTACAATTTGGTAAGTTCTTTATATTGCTATAATGCCTTCCCTAGAAATATCTCAAAGTATAGTTATTAGTTCAGACCATGCTGAGTCTAAATTACAGCAAGAAAATGTGGAAAATAGATTAAATTCCATTGACTGTTGATAATACGCGGTTCCAGTCCAATCCCACTAACAGTTAGTGTTATCTACTGGTATGAAAGCTTCTGTTGTTTTGCATTTCAAAAACAGGATGGCTGTTATTACAACCATTTCAGTACCTCTCACATCTTTGTGTTCATCAATTTTTTTCTTTACACATCACATCTTGGATAATATATCATGCCTTCCACCCTTTGAACCAGCTGGTGCAATAGTATTGAATAGAGGCAGCACATTGATTCTTGACTGCTGGGAATTACCAGCTGGCACAGTGGGTAACAGGATAAGTATTAACTGCAGCAGATCAAGTTGTTTCTACTGTACACAAAAGAGGTCCCTTCAGTTTAAAACAAAACTGAAATTCTGAAGGTTTTTCCTTTTTAAGTTCTCCCTATTTGCAAGACATTAGAAAGAGAGCCCTAGAGTTTGTCTTCTATAACCAATATTAGGAGAAATTAACTAAGGAGGCTGTACTGCTCTACATTTACGTTCTTGTTTCCATAGTATAAAATGTTGGTTTTTATTTTTTATAAAAAACAGTGCTGGTATAATATGCATATCAAGCCAGGATTGATTAATGTAATGCAGTGTTTTCCAAAATCCACCTACATATAAATCTTTGCCACACCAGCTACGCAGTATTATGTTGAATAAAGTACAGTAATCCAAGCGGTAGTGAAAAGAGTTCACAGTGTCACAATCAGCATGCCCAGCTATAGAGTGTTTGTATTTGTTGGTTTACAAACAGGGCAGATGGCACAACAAGCTTTATCCTTGGCAAGTGTATACGAGATTAGATACTCTTTTCCCATCATCTTTGTTAGCTTTATTTCTATGAGGCGGCAAATTTAACACAGGGCTCTGGAAAGCATGAAAATCCTGTACCACACTTTACAAGAAATAAGGGGCACTAGGATATATTTGAAAGTTATTCTTCTTGCAACTCAGATGACATTTCTAATTTTTTTATTTTGCAAATAGAGTGCCAGAGTTATGAATACTGTATAAATGCTAAATGGTCTGCAAATGTTCAAAAATCATTCTATCTTAATGGCATTCGTAACATCACATTAAGGAAAATATGTAGTAATACACTGCAATGCCATTATCTGTGTGAGAAAGCCTCTTTATTAAATGCACCTCATTGATGACTGTAGTATTTATTGGCAAGAATAAATATTGACATGAAACAAAACAATGGAAAGTTCTTAAATTGATAAAAATTGCTTCTTCAGAGTGTCATTCAGATGCTCCTCATGATCCTTCCTCCTTTTCTGATAAGTTTCTAGGCCTTATTCTGTCCTTGGTCCCCTTTTCATTCTACACTTTGTCTCTGGGTAATCTCATTTCCAAGCGCAAGTTTAACTATCATCTCTATGCTAATGACTCACATCTCTACTTCTGTACTCTGGACCCATCTCCTTCTGCCTACACCTAGATCTTGACCCATTTTACTGACCTTTCTTCATGGATTTCCAGCAGTCAGCTTACAATCGATATGGCCAAAACACAGCTCTTAATCTTTCATCACAAGTCCTACCCACACCTTCCCTTGCTTAGTCAATGTGGACAACACCATCCTGCCTATCACTCAAGACCATAAACTGGGTAACATCTTTAATTTGGCCCTCTCTCTAGATAATTCCGTACAGGCTATGCCTAAATCTTGCAGATTCTGTCTGTCTAACACCTCTAAGATATGGCGCCTCTCACCCAGGATCTCATTTCACATCTTGACTACTGCGACACTCACTCGCTTGAGAAATGCAATTGTGCCCCACTTTTATCAATTCAAACCACTGTTACAAAGATCATTTTCCTAGTTTGTCAATTTGACTCTTTCCTTGCATCCCTCCACTAACTCCCCTCTCTCCACTGCATCAAACCGCCTATTTGTTTTTACTTTCCAGGTCCTCTGTGGACTATTGCCACTTGACCTATCATCTTTCTTATGCAATTGAGAGGTCAACCCCCACCTCTGCTCTAGTGATGCTAGCTTTCATTGCCCACTTGATAAATTTTAAATAAGCACCTTTGTGCTTTTTCCCATTCTGCTCCTCACAGATCAATGGAGCTCTCCACAAACATCCAAAAGGCGACCTCATTGTCTTCTTTCAGATCCCTTCTTAAAACTCTCCTTTGCCACGATGCCGCCAAAGAATTTCAAATGGTTAAACAGCTGGTATGCTGAGACCACAGCATATCGACCAATATTGTGTCATTATTTCCTTGTGCTCCTCCATCTATCTGCTGTCTCTTGTCTTATGCTTAGATTGGAAGCTCTTTGGGCCATGGGCCATCTTTTTGTTCTGTGTTTGTACAGTGCCCTAGCATAATGGGATCCTGGTCCATAACCTGGGAACCTATACCAGTGTTTCTCAAACGTAGCCACCGTGGGCTTTTCTTGCATCCACAGGCTGCGATGGGGGTGGGCAAAGTAGTGGCTTCCCTCCCTGTTGCTTCCTGATGCCTCGTGTTGGTGTTGGTTGCTGGGGCCACCAGCAGGGGTTGGGCCCTGCCCCACTCTGGAGACACCTGGGTCACAACGCTGGAGGAGCAGGCACCCAGTGAGTTCCCCACCTCCCAGAGGTGGTGAGGCTGACGTTTTATGTTTCAGCCCTGGAGTGGAGGAGCAGCGGAGTCTGGCTACACTGCTTTGGGCTCCATCCCCAGGCCCCGTCCCCTGGTGTGGGGCTTCAGGCTCCAGCACCCCGCTGCCTCCCCTGACTCCCCATCCAGGGCTTAATTTGTCCTTAGGTTGCCAGGGTGGAGTAAGCCTGCTGTGAAAAGTGATACTTGTATGTTTGTTAATATCACTTTTCACAACAAACTTACTAGCTAGCAATAAATAAATTACAATGATTTGGGCATATAGATGTGCAATGTATTTGTTTTTCCTAACGCTAATTAGGTATTTTAGGAAAAAGTGAGAGAGCGGCCACCAGCAAGAGTTGATGGCCGCACTCTGAGGCCACGAAAAAATATTGTCCTGAGACCCCAAATGCACTATCATAATACAAATACATTATGTGATTTGATCAATATTGAATGTCTTAGGCCAGTTATCGGACAGAACAACAATATCTTGTGTAACAAACATCTTAGACATATATCACCTTGAACAAATCTTCCTCACTCAAGGCATAGAATCTGCCCTTTACCAACTCCCTGAATATGTGGTTCAGAAAAGTAGATAATCATTTGCTGGGCATATAGAATTTGCTAAACTTAATCAGACTATTGGTCCATCTGGCCTCTGGGACTGACTATATCTGATGATTCAAAGGAAGGCAAACAACCCATTATAAACTTAGACTAGTGGGAAATGCTGTATATAGAAGAGAAACTTCTCTCCCGCCACCCGCATTTGCCTTATGAGCTGAAGCTTGAGTCCTTATCTAAGCTTGCATAGCTGCAAAAGTTATTAATGATCCTAACATTACCAAATGCTTTTGAAATGCAGTTACCATAGTTGCCTTGATGACCTTCTGAGGCAGTGAATTACACATTAACAGTACACTATGTAAAAAAGTATTTTCTTTTATTGGATCTAAATGTACTGCCCTTTAAATTTTATTCTGTGTCTGCTTCTACCCATATTTTGTGACAGGGTAAAAATAAGGGACATGTGTTTTCATTATGCCTGTCTTAATGTGAATACTGAGGGGATATAGATACAGGGAGTGTTGGGGGCGGCGGGTTAGGAGCACCCACCCCCACTAAATGCAGAGGAAGAGCTGCGCCTTTCTCTCTGTGGCTTGGATAAGCAGCATTCTTGTACAGCTGCCCCTACTCCTGTTTCAGTCTATTTTAACCATCATGAATACCTCAATGATGATCCCTGTGCCTCTTCTCCTTTTCAGGCTAAATAAGCCTAGTTTTCTGTAATCTTTCAACATCTGCAACACCCACTATACTGGTAACATGGAACAATTTCCTGTGCTTAGAATAGCCTCCTGTGTTCGACTGAGTCAAACAACCTCTCGCTCTCATCCTACAAGTCCTGTTAGAGGAGACATCACCTATGAAAACACTGGTCTTATCTGCCCATTTGCGTGAACCTGCTGCTAACATATTCTCTTGTGCCACACATTTTCACTTGAAGATAGATATGGTCCCAGTATATTTCAGGATTCAAAATATCACACTTTTGGTGAAATCTGAACAGAATCACAATTCTGTAGCTCCTACCAAACAATCTCCCTAATCAATGTTGATATCAAGTTTCTGATTATTAGCTACTAGGCTACAGAAAATTAAGAAAAAAAACACAACCTTAATTCATCCAAGCTAGATAGGGTGTATCCAAGACAGAAATTCCTTTAGCCATGACAAACATACAACATACTTCAATTCTATCCACAAATCTAGTAGCTATCTTCATTTTGGTTGACAGAAAAAAACAAAACTACATGATGGAACGGACCCAGGAGTTTCTGTACTTGCCATTGAAATCCTTTAATTTGTGGATGTCTTTGGATGCAATGTGGGCATTAACCAAACTCTGTCTGAATCCTAAAGCATTAAATCATGGCTTCATTTCAGCTTGGTTGGAATGAGAACATCATGTAGCTGTAGGCAAGGTCATCATCCTTCCTTTACACCATGGAAATGGAATGTCTCACCAGGCTGGAACACTCCTTACAGAGAAAGCAAGTTCTTAGCCTCTGTTCTCGCTCCCCTCTCTATTCCTCTTTTTAAAAAAATATTCCAGACTGAAGACTAAGATAACCCTCTCTTAATGTGCTTCACCTGGTACTTGAAGTAACTGCTCAGACTAGCAGGGAAAAGGAAGACCCAGAAAAGAGCCCTCCCCAACACCTACCAGCAAAAATGACTAGATAAGAACACCAAATGCATCCTAAGGATATCCAGTTGAGAGCAGACCCACTCCAAAGGATGAACAGGCCACAGCTAGGTAAGATCCTGCTTTAATGGGAGTATTGGAGCAGGAAGAAAAGGATTGAGCCAAGCCCCAGAGTTCTGCTGGAGCCATATCTGTCCAGACTACTAAAACCTGTTGTAAATGTGTTCATGCTTTTAAGGTTTTTTTTCCTCCTTGCCTTTAAATAGCTTCATTTAACGTGGCTTACAACTATGTTGCTGCTCGGTATGTTCTAAATTGTTACTTTCGCACAGAAAGATTCTTGGCTTTGTATTATTTTATGAAGAGTGAATTTAAAAAGGGTGTGTGTGAATGAAAACGAGGGCAGGGGCAGGTCATTGCATTGTGTTCCATGGCCTAAGGTCTGTGACATTCCTGGCACAATTGCAGCTCTGGCATTATAGGAATTCATGTACTAAGTGGAAAATCAGATGAACTTCATTCTCTCTCTGTGCAGATCATTTATTGCACAGGTCCAGAGAACACTTTTCATTCCTTACTAGGTTTCTTTAATTCAAGTTTTGAGCTATGGTAGTAATCGTTTCAAATCTGGCCCTTCAGCATTCATTTGACTCTTGTGGAAAGTCCCTCCTTTCTCTGGTTCCATCAAGTTTATTTACCTGGAAATAGTTATAGCAAATCAGCCCATTTGCATTTTTCAAATCTAATTTCAGTCTCTCTGTTAGCAATATTAGGCTCAGTTGAAATAAACAAAACTCCAAGTTCAATGGAATAAATGTTAAGCTATAGCACATATTTATAAAAGTCTTTCATCTAGAAGGTTCCTTTAGAAATTTTACAAAATGGGCCAAATTCTGTTCTTTGGGTACATTTGCACAACTGCCATTGGACTTTGTTGGCAGTCACATATATACCAGGGCTTCAATGCTGCCAACAGATATGCTAGCATGGATCTCTGGCCTGCATGAATTCCATGCGCTTAGATTTACACTAGTTGAGACCTAGGATATCAATGTGGATCTCTGCCCCTGCAGTAGTTGTAGTACCTGGGCAAACACTACAAACATGGCTGACAACCTCAGCTCAAGAGCAGAACCTACTCAAAAATAAGTAAATAGATTTCTGCTTTGGATTCATGCTGCAAGAGTGGAAGAAGGAAGTATCACTGACCCTGCTGTTCTATGTACTTTGCAGAAATGAAAATAGATCACAGGTGTCTGAACCTCACAATAGTGGAATTCCTCCAGATTGAGACTGTCACAACAACCAGAATCTGGTCCAGCTGCATCTGGTTTCAATTATTTTATGCCTGTTTAAATGCACTATTGAACAGAATAAGCAAAAGACAACACAGACTAGGAGGTTGGCTAGAGGCCAGAAAGAGGAAGATTCCAGTTGACTTGTGCATGCCCCTTATGCTTTGGTGTCCTTTCTCCATCAGTGCACACCTTACAGCTCTTTCACATTACAGGCACTGATTGACTGCCCATTGACAAGACATACAATGTAATTATAGAATAACTCCTCAATATGGACTGAGGGGATTACATACCTCCTTGTCTGACAGCAGAGTTTGGCCCTAATATTGTTATTGACATTAAAATAGCTAATATCTAGAGGAATGTAGAGGGGCGGACTCACCCCTGCGGCACCTCCTGCTGGAGACTTCCGGGAATTAGCTCGTTCCAGCTCCGGAGAGCCTTCTGCAGGCCAGTGATCCACCTGTCCTCTGGCCCCCATGTCCCTCCCTGGACCCCGGTGCCCTTTTACCTGGGGTGCTGCCCCCTGGCAGTAACCCCTCAGTCTTAGGGTCTCCCCCTCCCAGGGGAACCCCCACCCACTATCCCCACTTCGTCTCAGTCTTGGCTACTGCCCAGTCTCCATCTAGCCCCCATTCACTGGGGCAGACTGCAGTATCAGCCACTCATCATAGGCAAAGGGGTTCGGACCTGCTGCCTCTGCCTACCCATGGGCTGCCCCCTACAACGCTACACCTACTAGGCCTTGCCAGGCCTGCAGCTTCCCTAGGCCGGAGCTCCCAGCTCCTCTGGCCCTTCCCCAGCCCTGCTCCCAATCTAGGTGTCTGGTAAAGCTCCCTACAGCCAGGCCCTTCTTTCTCTGAACACAGAGAGAGACTCTGAGCTCCTGGCTCAAGCCTTTATATACAGGCCAGCTGTGGCCGCTTCCCCAATCAGCCCAGTTTTTAGAGCTGCAGCCCTCTGCAGGGCTGCTTTTAACCCCTGCAACCCTCATTCAGGGCTAGTTTCAAGCCCTTCAGGGCAGGAGCGGGTGTCCACCCCGCTACCAGGAGCCAATTGAGAATGGAATCTGGATGTGCTAGGCATTTATGGGGGGTGGAGGGGGAACAAACCACACACTGAGTCCCTGCACTGAAGAATTTACTGACTAAATACACAAGGAAGATAAAGGCAGTATTATTAACTCCATATTAGGCAGTTTAGTAACAGATTAAGGGATTTGCCTAAGATTATATAATAAATCTGGGTCAAAGTCAGTATCAAACCCAGCTTTTCTGCGTCCCATTCCAGCACCTTAATCATAAGATTACCCCTCCTCTCTAAATATATGGAGTCCTCAATGAAGATAAGTAGCTTTGTGAAAATCATATATTCAGTGCACTTAAATTATATTTAGAACGTTTCTGAATGCACAGAGTCTCCTTGGAGGGAAAGCAGAGACACCAGGAGCCATAAAATAATCCAGATACACAAAGAGTCCAAAGCCCCCTCCTGCCCCAAAGCTGTGACAGAGGTTTTGTTTAGGATGGTATTAATGAAGCTCTTTCCTCTTTGGGGAATATGACATTCCAAGTACAGTCCAGACCAGTGAGGGGCTGTGCCACCCCCTGCTCTGCAACCTTGTGTGCCTCACAATGCTTTTCTACTATACCTCCTACCTGGGCCACTCACAAATAGCCTGCCAGCAGGCAGGTAGCACCCTGAGTGTCTGTGGATAGCTGCAGCCTACCAGCCACACATCAGTCACACTCTGGTTTCCACCAGCCTCAGTTACCACTTGCAGGGTAACCCTAACACACTCCCAAACCTGGATTTCCCCCCAAAACATGAGTTCTGTGCTGCCCAGCCCTCTCTTGGACAGTCCAGATATATTAGCTTCATTGCCTTCTGTAATGGCATCAATATCCAAACAGTTTGTTACCCTCAATGGAGTTACCCACACAGTTCACAACATTTGGATTAATTTTGATTAAAGAATAAAAGAAGTTTAACTACAAGGAGACAGTTTTTAAGTGAGTACAAGCATAACGCTTTGAAGTCAGAAATGGTTGCAAGATGAAATGCTTCCTAGTACTAAAACTTAAACTAGACTTGGTTGAAGGTGAAATCTCTTACCACATAGTCTCGGTAACATTGCTGACTAATGTTTCAGGCCAGGAACTGATTCCAAAGTCCAATAAGCTCTTTCTTTTGTCTGCTCTTTGCTAAAATGCAGATCTGTTCCTTGCCAAAGAATGGCCACCAGATAGGTGATGGCCCATCAACTTTGATAACACCTGGCTAGAAGCATCAGCTTGTCCTTTGTCTTTGAGAAACTGGTTTACCCAAACTGGTCTGGTAAACACATTTCAGACCTTTTATGGTCACAACTTTACACATAATCTTGCTACACACATTTCCCCATGATATTATTGACCAGCAAGTTATTAGATTTCAAATAATACCTCATAAGGCACATTTTGTACAAAGATTCTTACATTGGTGTGAATACAGGGGCTCACTTGGTCACAGGGGACTACGAATTCTGTCTGATTTCAAGAGGTTAGAGTTCAAACTAGCAGTCATGACTAGTCCCTGTAAGAGCAAAGCCGATCTTTATTGCCCTCTGCAAGGATCCCCCTCTGTCTATTAAAAAGTGATTTGTTTCATAGGTGCAACAGCAGACCTGTAATTGAATAGCCCTATAACTTGGCTATCCCTTTCAACCAGCTTCTTCCTTGAAACAAAAGCTAGATGCATAACACCACTGAACTAGATTCATATACTTCTCTTTTGTGAAGAAAAACATTTTTGATTTATTGGCAAAGAGACAAAGCCCTTACCATACCTGTTTGTCTTATTTAATAAGGGAAACCCTGCCTGTGAAATATCCAGCTCAGACATTTTTGCCATCTTGAAAAATTTTGCACCATTAGAGAAGTATTTATAGCTGCTTCTAAATTAACCGTTACAAGAGATTCTATCTCCTGTTTTCTCCTGAAAGATTTTTATGTGCCTGCTCTCTGAAATCAAATACATTGTTCACATGCTTGCCTTAATATTACTTAATCTATCAAGGAATCCTGAATGGTGAAAGCTCCTGCAAATCCACAGCCCTATGAGATAGCAAATGAAGTAAAATAACCAGAAGCAGATTTTTTTTGTCTTGTAGTCTTCGGTGGCAAAATAGAAAAAGAGGAATGTATAGAGGCTATGGAAACTAATATGATACACATTTAAGAAGGGATCAAAGGAAGAAATGGAAATCTATAGATCTGGACATGCAACTTTGGTGTCAGGAAAAGTTCTTGAAAGACACTGATGAGGGACACAATATAACATGTATTTATTGGAGATGCTTATGGCTTGGCTGGATGGGGAGGTAATAGTTTTATTTCTGCACCAGCTTTGGGTGGGACTTTTTGGTTGTTAATTGGATAATGTTGCTTTTGTCTGTCTGTGGGTGGGATTTCCTTGTAGAAGGATCCAAAACTGGCCCAGAGGGTCAGCTTACCTGCAGCTCTCTAGCTAGCCAGAAAACACTAGTATAGCACTTACCTTCACTGTCTGTGCTTCCAGGTGATGAGAGGGTGGGGGAACCACTTACCTCTGCTCCTCCTCCGAACACTCCAAGACATATGCTGGATCTATCCTGCCTGCAGTTACCAAGGTCTACTGGTGTCTGGTAACCCACTATTGTCCCTCACTTTCTTTTGCTGCTACTCTGGCTGCCCTTGCCAGTGCCTTTGCTGGTCCCCTTGTGCCTGAAGTTGGTCCCCAATTGCTTATTTTAAGATCCAAGCTCCTCTTCTCTGCATTTTTTTGGTTGCTTCACCCCTTCAGCTCTACTGGAGCATCCCATTTATCCCTCAGAGAGCCCATGCTGGCGCCCTCTAGTGGCTATTTCCATTTCTGTTAACCCTGAAGATCCAGAAATCTAGTGGTCCTATGCAGATGGTGCAATGCATTAATTGGCATATTGATCAATATGCTTTGCCACATTTTCAGATTTCACAAAAAGACGAAGTTCTTGTTTTCTTCTGCTACTCCCAGCTTTCTCCATAGTTTCAGGCTATGAAAATCAGTAAAAGAAAGTATACTATACATTTAGGAGCTTTTGAATCGTCATGAAACCTGAAACATAAATACAAGGTGAAGTTAAACTCTTGAGCCCGAACATCATGGTGAAGAGAGAAAGCTGTCCTAGACAAACCAAGAAAAATGCCATGTTAAGTCCCTTCCTGTTACTAATGCCATAGGAGACCTGGCACTCCAGGGATCGAAGCTGCCATCCCAGGCCCTGATTTGTCATTACCGCCAGCCATGTGCTCTGTTCCTTCTCTCCCATAGCTGCTGCTCCTGCTGTGAAAGCCCCCACCCCTCTGCACACAGGGTGTGGGAGGTGCTCCATCCCAACACACCCTATAGTCCCATCATCTGTTTTCTGACAGGAAGTGAGAGCAAAACATGCTATCCGCACACATTCCTATTCTCTATGGTCTCTACTACTTTGCTTCAGTCAGACTGGAGAAACCTACCAGAGACCATGGAGACTAGGAATATGAGGAGTGGGGTATGCTTAGCAGCTCACCCTCCATTTCCTATTGAGTGTCCCTATTACCCTCAGGAGAGTCAGGCACCCATGGGAGGGCCCCATGGGTGCTTGAATCTCCCAGGAACATGGGAAGCCAGGTCTGAGCATCCCATTGGTTTGCTTAACATTCCTTATGCAAAATTAATAATTAACTTCCATGGATCAATCTCTCATTGGAGCTCAGGTTGGTGTATTTACACTCTGGTGAAAAAACATTTCTTTGCCAAACACAGTGGTTACAAAACACAGAGTCAGCCCCCCTTCCCAAGACAATCCACATTTTTTCTTAAAAAACAAAACAAAAACCATGTGTTTTTCATCTGTCTTTGAATGTTGTAACCTTAAGTCTCACGCCACCTTGGTAAGGTAAGTATTACTGTACTCATTTCACAGATGGGAAAACTGAGACACAAAGTCTGAGGATTAAATTGTGATATTAAGTCATAGACCTGAACTGTGAATAGTGCAGAGGCACATCACCCCCCTCCACACAGCATCCGTCTGATGCCTTTCACCAGTGCTACATTTGTTATATTATTTTAAACAATTAAGATGACCCCAGGAACTCCCAGGGAAGCCAGAGCAACACAGGCACAATGCCGCTGCTTAATAGGATGCAGCATTTGTTGCTTTCAGGGGGTGGACTAACTGCAAGCCATGCTAAGTCTACTCAAGAAATCTCAATTATGGCTTCTCACTGCACATGTCAGGCCAAGGATGGCATTTGCTCCCTTTCCCATGTTATTAGCTATGTAGGGCTGGCCAGTCTGGCTGATAGAATTGCTTACTCAACATCCCAGGTGAATGTTTCAAGGCACATGTGATATCACCAGGAAGTCCATTGCAGAACCAGGAATAAAATCTACATCTGAAACCTAGTTCTGTGTCTTAATCACAAACCCATCCTTCCTTTAGGATTATAGGTCCTAAAGCCACACTTCCTAGGCTACTAGAATTCTCTACCAATGGGTGTATGAATCCATGCAACTAACTAATCTAACTTCAAGATAAGGGGAATACCCTGTAACCAGCAGGTAGTCATGTTTATAATCTCATAGGAGTTGATTTTTAGGGAACTTGTGTTGGTTGAAATGTATTGACTAAATTGTATTGGGAACAGAACTGTAATACAGTATGTTTAATAATAAATGGATTTGTCATGTCACTTCTGCCATGGCTTCTATAAATGAAGCCGTTAGTTTAGGACCTCCTACATTTTAGGCTCATCATTTCAGGAGGAAACAACTTTATTATAGATACATTCATGGCTCTACTAGTTGAATCACCTATGGAGTTTGATTGCAAACATCACAATGTAAATGTCATGCCTGTCTAAATTTGGATGAGCTAATTAGAAGCCTCACAGGTAAGCAGCTCTACGCACATCACTGGGTGTCACTGCAAGTATTCTTATTCTGTGGATTTCAGAATTCACTTGCAAGTTCAACAGATATATGATCAGTCAAGTAAAAGAAAATTATGTTGTAGAAGCCACTCTGTAAAAAGAATGGCATGCAATATATGCAAGGAAGTGCTATTTAACAGAATGGTTACTTAGTAAAACACCCAAACCTGCTACCTCCATGACATTCATGGGCTCTGACTCAACAGAACTGCACCACTGGTGCAGTTCCTCTGGAGGGGGGGGGGGGAAGAGGGATAGGATTTGGGGACCCCACACTGAGGCTCCACACCCCATGGAGCAGAGCTAAAATGCACAGGGAATGAGACTAGAGATCCAAAACTACACTGACCCAACAGCCATTTTCTCCTGTGTATCTCCAGCATTGCTGAGCAGTCTTGGAGGTGGAGAATTCCTTCTCCACACAGCCCTCACAGAGATCCCCAGCCCTTAACCCAACTGCTTAGGCTGTGGGCTAGTTTCAGCATTTGGCTGTGTGGATTTTAATCAGCACACACAACCTCAAACATACACATAAGAATGAGTGCCCTATGTCGTCCTGTGCCCCCATGCAAATGCCGGCATCTTTCAATAGTCAGATGCAGCTATATTTGGGGGATAATCATAGACTCATAGAATATCAGGGTTGGAAGAGACCTCAGGAGGTCATCTAGTCCAACCCTCTGCTCAAAGCAGGACCAACCCCAACTAAATCATCACAGCCAAGGCTCTGTCAAGCTGGGCCTTAAAAACCTCTAAGGATGGAGTTTCCACCATCTCTCTAGGTAACCCACTCCAGTGCTTCACCACCCTCCTAGTGAAATAGTGTTTCCTAATATCCAACCTAGACCTCCCCCACTGCAACTTGAGACCATTGCTTCTTGTTCTGTCATCTGCCACCACTAAGAACAACCAAGCTCCATCCTCCTTGGAACCCCCCTTCAGGTAGTTGAAGGCTGCTATCAAATCCCCCCTCACTCTTCTCTTCTGCAGACTAAATAAGCCCAGTTCTCTCGGCCTCTCCTCGTAAGTCATGTGCCCCAGCCCCCTAATCATTTTCATTGCCCTCCACTGGACTCTCCAATTTGTTCACATCCTTTCTGTAGTGGGGGGAGGGGGGCAAAACTGGACACAATACTCCATATGTGGCCTCATCAGTGCTGAATAGAAGGGAATAATCACTTCCCTCGATCTCCTGGCAATGCTCCTACTAATACAGCCCAATATGCTGTTAGCCTTCTTAGCAACAAGGGCACACTGTTGACACATATCCAGCTTCTCGTCCACTGTAATCCCCAGGTCCTTTTCTGCAGAACTGCCACTTAGCCAGTCGGTCCCCAGCCTGTAGCAGTTCATGGGATTCTTGTGTCCTAAGTGCAGAACTCTACGCTTGTCCTTGTTGAACCTCATCAGATTTCTTTTGGCCCAATCCTCCAATTTGTCACTCTGGACCCTATCCCTACCCTCTAACGTATCTACCATTCCCCCAGCTTAGTGTCATCTGCGAACTTGCTGAGGGTGTCATCCGTCCCATCATCCAGATCATTAATGAAGATGTTGAACAAAACTGGCCTAAGGACAGACCCTTGGGGCACTCCGCTTGATACCGGCTGCCAACTAGTCATCAAGCCATTGATCACTACCTGTTGAACCCGATGATCATCATTTTATGAGAGTCACCAATCTGCCCCAGCAAGACAGACTTAAAGGATTCCATTCTTCTGACACCTTTTTGATCATTTGGACCATTCTATCCTGGTTTAATTTAGATTCTGTGCTCTTACAGACATTCAACCATAAAGTATTTTAACCCTATTATTGACACACACAAAAAAGAAAAAAAAAAGATAGTTGACTCTGCATTGATGGTCATTGCAGTAGGGCTTGCCTGTCTCTTTCCCTCTCTCAAGTATTCTGAAGTAGCCAAGAACTAATCACTGCAATCAGTGAAGTAATCTGTGACTAGACAGCTCCAACATGGGAATCTGGGAGCTACCCAGAAATATGGAAAATCTGGGAATTCTCTGTGAGTTCTAAGAAGCCTGATTAAATACAATGATAAATCAAAATTATTTTCCACCATGAAGGGAAGATCTATAAGATAACCTGTAATAGCTGAAATCAGCAAGGAATTCAAGCACATCTTTAGCTGGGTGTAAATACTAAGAATGCCAAGTCTTCCAATTTTAGCCATTAACAGACCAGGGAAGCCAAGAAACACCAAATCCTCAAGTGGAGGCAGAGGGAAAATCAGTATAATATAAATATCCCATTCCCATCTGTACTCAAACCAGCCTAGTTTTTGCCCAGATTTAGTTAGTTACCCTTAAACTTAATGAGAAACCCTTGACTGCTGCTCTCTCCACTGCTTACAATGTATTCATTGTTTTGTCCAAACAAGTTACTATCAATCATTATCAGTGTATTTATTCATGGTATTGACTGAATGAAGTTTTTTGATCTTTAACATTAGGACAAACAAAACCTCAGCAAAATTTGCATTTATATCATTTCAATGTTCATTTTCCTAGCCTTGCACGTCTATCAAATGGTGTTTTCTTCTTCTTAAGGATTAGTCTAGATGCAGTTTATTCCTCAACCCCCTGCCAGTAAAAGAAATCGTATTTTTGGGTCTATGTACAAAAGCCATCATTCCTTCCACAAGGAATTAGCGAACACCAATGCTTTCAGGGTATCTTTTGGAACATGCAATTTAATTAATTTGTTTTATTTACTGAATACGTTACCCTTAATCATACAAGAAGTTGTATGCTACTTTATTTCTGCTGCAGCTCATCTAGATAGTGTCTTAAATACTATAAATCCCATTGAGGTGGAGAAAATTTTTTTCAGGAGTATTAAGTAAGAGTCTAAAAAACTTTCAATAAAAATATTTGGCATTTACATAACATTTTTTATCCAAGGAGCTCAAAGCACTTTACCAAGATCAATTAAGCAAGCACCACAATATGAGTAAGCTAAACAAGTTTTGTTATACTCATTTACAAATGTGTTAGCTGAGGCAACAATTGTCTATAGCCAACTATTTTGCTGAAGGTTAAACGAGGAGTAAATGGCAGAGTCAAGAATAGAACACAAGAATCTTGACTCCCTGATTGCTGCTCTAACCACTTATACTGTGCTCTATTCCCTCTTAAATTGAGGAATACGGAGAGCAGATTGATTGCTTAAGCTACCCTCACAGCCACATGGATAAAAGACATACATTCATCAAAACCTTGGGGCTCATTACCTTTAGGCATATATTTGAGGTTATTATTCACCAATAATGGAGCAAGACACTCCCAACCTGTAATTTCTCTGTGATGTAGTGGAGAGTTCAACCACTGTAACCCTCATAGCTGACTGTGCATTGTTCTTGAAATACTACTGAAAAAAACAACAGTATACCAATGAAGAGTTACCATTTTACATTCGTAGCAATCCATTTTTTAAACAAACCGTATTCAGAACGATATGGTCTCAAATTACCTAATAATATGACATTTAAAAACATTGCTACATGTTCCCAGATGTACCATGATACAAAGGGAGAGGTTTTAAATTTTAACCTCTGCATTGAAAGACCATTTCTGACATATGATTTATGTTCATAGAATCCAAGAGCCACAGTTGGGAGGCTGTTGATGAAAGGCTCACATCACCTTGAGCTTGGAGCTGAAAAGCAGAGACAGTGAAAATCTCCAGTGGCATGAACACAAGCAATGCAGAGAAATGAAACGCTTAGAGGCTCATAAGATTTGCCATTGAATATTACTGATTTATTATTTATTTATAAATACCCTAGAGGCCTCCACTGAGATCAAAGCTGCATTGTGCTAGGCACTTGACATATGCCTAGTAAGAGACAGTGCCCATCCCAAAGAGTTTACAATCTCAATGCACAAGAGACAAAGGGTGGGAGAAATGGATACAATACAGAAGCAGAAGATGAGGCAAAGAGATTGAAGCCTGGTCTACACTACAAAGTTTTGCTTCCATAGTTATGTCAGTTAGGAGTATGGGGGGGAAAAATCTCACCCCCCCAGCCAGCACAGCTATGCCAGCAAAACTTTGTCACATAAACTGAGTCTACACAAAGGGCTCTGCCGCTGTAGCTATACTGGCTAAGACTCTGTAGTGTAGACATGGCCTAAGGGACTTGAAGTTATAATCAAATACTGATGACTGAGAATGTGGCCTCATAGCTATTACAGAAGCTTGGGAGACAGGACTCATGACTTCATAGACTCAGACTTGTAGACTAGAAGGGACCATCATGATCATCTACTCTGATCTCCTGCACTTTGCAGGCCACAGAACCTCACCCATCCACTCCTGTAAAAGGCCCATAATCTCTGGCTGAGTTACTGAAGTCCTCAACTTGTAATGTAAAGACTTCAAGTTACAGAGAATCCGTTGACTCTAGTTCAAACCAGCAAGTGACAAATGCCCTACTCAGCAAAGGAAGGCAAAAACACACTTAGGGGCTCTGCCTATCTGACATGGGGGAAATTCCTTCCCAACTGCAAAACGTGCCAGTTAGTTAGACCCAGTGTACTTGGACAAGACCTACTAGCCAGACATCTGGGAAATGTTTCTCTGTAATAACGTAGAGCCCTCTGTATCTAGTGTCCCTTCTCCATCCACTGGAGATATGTTAATAGCAGTCACAGATGGGCCATATGTCATTTTAGGCAATATCATCATACCAGCCCCTCAGCAGCAGTTCAGATCCTAGCTCTGCTTGATCTTGGGCAAGTCATTTAACCTCTGTATGCCACGGGGAATCCTGTACCCCATCAGCAGAAAAAGTGTAAATATTCCAGTTAATATTCAGGTTTCAGTTCAAAGCAACAGGTAATGTTAATTGTGGTAACTCAAGTTAATTTACCTCTGATAATCTTGTTTTAAAAAGAATACTTTACCGACAATGATCTTGTTGAATAATATGAAAATATGGTGTATGTTTATGATCTTTTAAGATTGCAATTTGTTTTGATTACCTCAAACAGCATCTGCTCTGTTTTTTCTTTACCCAAAGCACTAAGAAAAAATACATAATCACAAAATAGCACTGTGCGTATTTTGGGATTTGTAAGTCTTTCATTAGAGAGGAACTTTTCCAAGGCAAACTTGAAACATGTAACACCATTAGGAAAAAATATATACCACATTTTGTTATGAATATTTCATATTTGCATTCCTATTACTGGAGGCATTAAGATTTGAGTAAGACCTTTCTGTCACACCTCAGATTCTACCTCAACTGTAGTGCATTCATAATCTTATGTTTATGGCATCCATGGGTGTAGTCAGGCATATGCTATGATCACCATAGTGTACAATTTTTAATTTCCTCAGGGCAACATTTTTTATTGCAACTGGCAGGTTGTTGCTATTTGAAGTTGCTTTTTTGTTGTTCTTCGCCAAGCCTTTTATTAACTTACTGCTAGCTATCACTCTGACTGCACATGCTGTGTTAGTGATAATGTTGTCTGTAATGGCAGGTCTACCTTGGCAGATTATGAGTATAAAATGGGCAGGGGGCAATTGACTTGTCAGAATATTTACAAATTTCAAATTGCTGGTTACACCCCTAATGACTTTTGCAATGAAAGTGATTGCAGTGTCACCATATCAGCACTGCATGACGTCAGCTAATAGGAGGAGAAGATGGGCTGAGACAAAGAAAACCCCTGTTAAAAACAAATAGCTTTGAGTGACATGAAAAACTGAAGGTGCATGGAAGATAAATGGATTATGTATTTTATTGGAGGCGAATGACTCCAAGTAGCTTTAAGCAGGTTTTAGTACAAGGACACTTACTAATCCAAGGACCAAGTCTATTAGCCAATGTGAAAGAGACCTGTGCTACTTCACCATGGCCATGCCCACCAGAAAGGCACACCGCCTGTAATTCGAAGGACTGATACAGTTGTGTACTATATATTTTGCACTCTAATTGTACCATTGTCAACCAACTATTTTTTTTAATGACCTCACTTACTTTCATTGCACTTTCCTTTCCTGGCTTCCCTTTACTTTTTCTTTACTATAACAGATAAAGGTTTAATTACTATGGAGTAACCTTCAGAATCCCCGACCTTGGTAGAAGGAGAGAGAAGGAAAAGAGCAATCTGTTGCCCTATATTGTATTCTCTGTCTCCTACCCTATATTCCCTGTCTCCCCTTTCCTATTTTTCTCTGAAAAATTGGTCTCTTTTCTGTATGTTTATAACTTATTGCATCAGTCTCTCCCACTCTTATTCACACATACAATCCTCCCCACACCGATTCAAACACATTGTCTCACCTTCATTCAGTTACACAAGGCTTGGAAATTTTACCAGACACCTGAAAACCAAGAGATTAAACTTACTAGCTAGGGTGACCATATGTCCCATTTTGGCCAGGACAGTCCCTTTTTTAAGCCCTGTCCTGGCCATCCTGACTTTTGCCAAAAAAGTGGGGTGCACACCCCTAGCGGGGCACAGAGGAAGGTGCGGGGCAGGTGGGTGAATGGCGACACCAGCCTGTGGGGGGAAACAGGGCTCCAGTGAGCAGCAATGACAGCTGTGCGGGGGGGCGGGCAGGCAGGGCTTGGGCAAGAAGCGATGCCAGCCCCATGCAGGGAGCAGGCTGGGCTTGGATACCAGCCGTGTGCAGGGAGGGGAGGAGGGGGAGGCAGGGCTCAGGCCAGCCCCATGTGGGGCGGGGGGGAGGGAGGGCAGTGCTCAGGTGGGTGGCTCGGGTTGGCCTCTTGCATTGTCCCGTTTTCCCTTTGTAATAACCTTGACTATTCCATGTGGCTCCTGAAAGTGCATGGAGGGCACCATTTTGTGGAACAAAATGTCATCCTCCATGCATCATGTCCTCAGATGCATGGCATGTGTGAGGTCACACTGTGTGAAGAATGCTATTTTGTTGTACAAAGTGGCATCTAACATGTGCGCTCGGGGGCCGGATGGAATCCGGAGGTCATGGCCCGTGCAGGATGCCATTTTGTGGAACATCGCTAAAAAGGCATGCAGCTGTAGGAGGTTTTAATGGGGACTTCCACTATGTAAGTAAAGAAGGGAACATCTCTCTTCTCATGACTCAGTGATTCAGTAATTATTATTGAGACATCATGCCTTTGTATATTTCTGGCAGAGGATTAGATTAAGTGCACTACAGATGTTTAGCATAGCTCTTTGAGGTTGGCATTCTGATACAATGTATCTACTAAAACTTCACAGGCACAGATAAAAATCTATTAAGATTACAGCTATTTGGAAACACTGCTGAGTTCTTGAGGTGAATTAATCCAGTGCAGTTCTGCATGGAGGACTGAAAAGGCATGCAAGTGTAGAATTGAATCAGTCATGTTAGAACAGAGCTAGTGGTGTGAACTCTCTCAGAATGGAAAGTTTAGTGCAAAATGTGTTAATTCATTCAGTGCTCTAAGCCAGTGGCTTTCAACCTATGGTTCATGGACCCCTAGGGGTCCACAGATTAGGTCTAAGATTTCCAAAGGGGTTTGTACCTCTATTCAAAAATGTGTAGGGGTCCACAAATTAAAAAAGGTTGAAAACCACTGCTGTAAGCACTAGGCCACACTAGCTCCTCTTCTTAAGTATCATACTTACAAGAAATTTTAGTACTGTAAAGTTCTTTTAGGATAGGGTTTTTTTTTTAATTAAATATGCAAGTTACTGTTTGAAAGAGATGGTATAGAATTCTGTAATTTCATCAGATTTTTAACATTGTTCTACAAACACCAATTTTACTAAATTATTCAAAATATTAAAAAGGTAACAGTTGGAGCATCTGGTTTATCATAAAATAGAACATATTTGCTAAAGTGAAAGATTTACAAATGTTTTTAATGTTTCTATAGAAACCAGAAATTCACAACATTCTTCTGCCAGTGCTATTAACTTGGGAAGGATGCTTAGATATTTTGCAGCATGTATGGAACAATATATTCCCAACAGAATAGCATTTGCTCTTTTTTTTTTTAAAGTGACAGTGTTGGCAAAAGGTGCCAGATTGACTGCCCTGGAAATTGAAGATCTCTGCCACAGAACAAATGGCGAAGCAAGTTTTCCAATGCTGCCCCACCCACTTGCCAAAGAAAGCCCTGCTTTGCAAGGGTTATTTCTCTAGAAGAAAGTAGTTTAGGCTCCATATCCATCAGCTGATCCTACCAACTGGACTCAATTATGATAGATTTAGTGATGTAAACAACGGAGATTGAGTGGATTGACACCACTAAATTCATTGCTTTCAGGCCACCAAATAGCCATCAGATGGGAGCAATTTTGGTCACTATCAACCTGGACTAGAACAACAACAACAATTTTTCTTTCTTCAGTCATGTGAAAATCCATTTTCTCTTTGAAAAGTCTCACAGCTTTTCACAAAAACTTTTGGATTTGTCTAAGGAGGCCAATTCACCATTTGCACTAGCCAAGACAGTTTAATAGCAATTTTCCTAGGGAGAGCAAATTCATTTAATTAATTTACTTAAGTGAAATTTTGCCCCACTGTGAAAACTTCTTTTCCCATCATTAAAAATGGCAAAATAGCTAGGTTCTTGGAAAAGCAACCAAAAAATGTATTCAACACTTGGCTTTATTCCCCTTCCCCCCCTCCCCCCCCAGGATCAAGTTCTTATACTTGCTATCCAATAAATTAGCAAAGCAAAGTTCCCCCCCATATAAAAACAGCTAATTAAAACCTACCTCATCTTCATCCATTATGGAAAACATGGGACGGAATTACTTTTGCAACAGTGGTTTTTTCTCTTTTCTATTTCTTCCCATGTTCTCTTGTCAACTTGACTGATACTTAACTTTGTCAGTAGTCCTTTGTGAGTAGTCCTTTGTGAGTAGTCCTATCAAAGTCAACAGAATTACTTACATGCATAAAGCTAGGGCTGCACATAAGGCCCTGCAAGTCATTCTGTGCAGGTGGCACTTGTGCTGGCACAGAGGCCCTTTGCAATAGCACAGGGTTGCACTTACAGAGAGTGATTTGTGGGATTGCAGCCTTTGTGTTTGCTAGGGTTACCATATTTTAAAAAAACAAAAAGAGGACACTCCACGGGGCCCCGGCCCCGCCCCAACTCCGCCCCTTCCCCATCCCCATCCCCGCCCTAACTCTGCCCCTTCCCCTGCCCCAGCCCCAGCCCCACCCCAACTCCGCCCCTCCCCCAAAGTCCCCGCCCCAACTCCGCCCCCTCCCCTGAACACTCCGCCCCCCTGCTCCTCCCCCTCCCCTGCTTCTCGCGAATCAAATGTTCGCGGGAAGCCTGAAACAGGCAGGCAGCAGGTAAGCTGGGGCTGGGGCTGGGGCTGGGGCGGCCCATTCCGGCCCCCCCGGCCGAGCGGCTCTGGCCCCGGTGTCTCTGGCCCAGCTCGGCTCGGGCCCTGGGGTGCCAGCCCCGGTTTTGGCTGAGCGCGCTGGCCCCGGCCGAGCGGCTCCGGCCCTGGTGGCTCCGGCCCTGGCGGCTCCGGCCCTGGCGACTCCGGCTTGGCTTGGGCCCTGGGGCACCGGCTGAGCGGCGCCGGCCGAGCACCCCCAGCCCCGGTCCCAGCGCCTCCAGCCCGGCTCGGCTCGGGCCCTGGTTCTGGCCGAGCAGCTCCGGCCCGGCCCCGGCCCTGGGCGAGCAGCGCTGGCCGGCGGCCAAGCACCCCCAGCCCCAGTGGCTCCAGCCCGGCTTGGATTGGGCCCCGGTTCCGGCCGAGTGGCTCCGGCCTGGCCCCGGCCCCGGCCCTGGCCGAGTGGCGCCGGCTGGCGGCCGAGCACCGCCGGCCCCAGCAGCTCCAGCCCGGATCCAAGCCCCACGACCCCTCCTTATTTTCCCGGACATGTCCAGCTTTTTGGAATTTCCTCCCGGACGGGGATTTGAGGACCAAAAAGCTGGACATGTCCAGGAAAATCTGGACGTATGGCAACCCTAGTGTTTGCAGGATGGGACCCTGGGTTCCAGAACCAGCTCTGCTTCTGACTTGCCCAAATTCATACAGCAAGTTGCTTAGGCTCAAGTTTTCAATAGTGGCCTGTAATTTTGGAGGCTTTTTTAAATAACCATCTTCAGAAAACATAGGCCCTGATTTAAACACTAAACATCCAGAACTTCAAGGGAACTGAATGGGAACTCTGCAAACCCAGGACTTCAAAGAAGCAGGCCACTTATAGTTAGGTAGCTGATTATGCATTGCAGCCTCATTTTAGTCCAAGTTTAAACATTTTGTCCTAAAGTTGTTCACCAAAACTTGAGGCATCCAAATTTACAGGCTGCTTTTGAAAATCCCATCAATTGCAGTGCCTTAATTTAATGTAACAGAGAAAATGATGACACTTACCCACCTTTGTAAAGTGTTTTGAGAAATCAGTGGACAAAGAGCACTTTGTAAGTAGAAGTGTTATAATTAAAAAGATTTTAAACATCTTCACAACTGGAAGCCACTTTCATTCCTTTTGTGAAAACACAAACAGCTGCATGTTTCTTTGAAAAATACTGGGTGCTCATAAGGAGCCCTGCCAAGTATAATAAAAAGAGGGGAGGGAGAATCTACATAATATACCAAATTAAAGTTACATGAAGTATTCATATAATTAACTTATAAACAATTACTAGAAATTGCTTTTCCCTCCCTAAAAATTGTAATAAGAGGTATTCTAATACTGTAAAATCGATAGGGGGTTTCTGGATATTAATATCTCAACTCCCCAAAAGGAGGGAGTAAAAAGCACCAGGGTTGGATGTTGAATATTATTCTTAGGGTCAGACTCTCGCTTAAAAATCATCAAGTATTAGCAATTGATATTAATCCTTCGTTAATTACAGTACTAACAGAGCACAATACATAGAAATGCTGCCTTAACTGAAAGTGTTACCAACATTTATTGAATTGCTGGGATAATCCAGGCTTCTAAATCAAGGAATACTAGGCCCAACGTCTGATGATGGCAAAGTGAATTTATCACTTTGCTATGAGAACCTGAATGTGTCTGCCTTGATAGGAGTAGCTGAGGTTGTCACTGAGCTGAGAAGTTCTTAGGGTCACACTACCATCCTTCTAGTTATGATCACAATAAATTCTAGGACAATTAGTTGCCTAGAATTCACAATTGTCTCATAATACACATCCGTGCACATCTTTAAGTCACACTGGGCTCGCTTGTACAGCATCTACTCATGTGAATGAGCTCTTACAGAAACAGTCCCATTGAAGCCAAAGGGTGCAGTAGCAAGAGTAAATACTCAGAGTAAATAAGAACTCCATAATCTGGCAGACTAAGATGGCCACCTACCGATCACTGCTCTTGAAAAGGAAAAGATTTGCACTCAGGTTCTTTAGTTTTCCTTTTATTTCCATGACTATTTTGAGGGCTTAAAATGACAGTTCCACAAAAATAAAACCAATGCTAGAATTCTCTTTCAAATGTGGTAAGTACCAATGTGGCAAACCAAAGAGATCGACTTGCCACCTGTCCATTCACCATTGGTACTTAATTTCCCCACACCTTCAGATGTTGTATGTGATTTTACACACCACATAACACTGGCCTCTTAGTAACCAAAGTTAGTATTACCGTTTTATTGCATAGCCCCTGGGATAACACAGCCCTGAGACAGATTGGGGTGCCATAATAATACAAGTAATCAATATTATTATGGGAATATGGCTGCATTACCTTATCAACACACTGGGAAGTACTAAAGAGCAGAGCCGGACACTGTATGACCAAAGTTCACCTTCCCCATTGCCCACCAGCTGAAACTAAACTACGCAAGACTGATGCCTCACCAACCAGCTTTCAGATTGCTTTGAAATCTACAATGTAATGCGATGAATAAACACTCAGTGGGTCTATTCTCCCATAGATGTTTGCGGCTAATTCTCATTAGTACAGTGCTTTCCTCGTATTTCAATCCAGTAAGCTCTGAACATTTTGACTGAAATAAGAAGTTAATTATGCAGTCATATAGCTACCACCATGATGCTGCAGGTGACAAATATATGGTCTTACAGGTCCTGATCATGTTCCTACTGAAGTCAATGACAAAACTCCCAGGGCGGACTTTTAGGATGCAGGATTAAGGCCATAACTGCAGTAAGTGTCTGCAAAGAAAGTCAACATTTGTTCAGTCACTCTCATGGGTCTTCAGGCATTTTCTTCTGTCATTCAGAATGTTGCCCTTTCTTATTAAATCGAAAACGTCTATACTCCGTGATTGAATTATCCAAGAGTACCTGGTTAAAGTGATCAAACTAAAAAGAGTAGAGTTGTGCTGTCTCTTTTTAATATTAATAATTTGACTCAAGAAAGGTTTTGATCTAATTAAATGGAGGGTCTAATTAACCTGTCATTAAATTAAGTGGAGAGCATGATATATAGGCATAAATCCCATACATATTGAGAGGAAACTAATTGTGATTCCTTTGGCTACATCTGTAAATATGGGTAAGTAAGTAATAAATACAAAGAAGAAAGAGAGGTCACAAAGGAAAGAAAATAAAAGATGAAGGGACTGAAAGAAAGGAGATAAATACAACTACAGATATTGATTACCATTGTAACAGCACTAGCAAAGGCTAGTAGACTGAAGCCTGGAAACAAGCTGGAATCTGAAGAAAGGCTGGCAGGTTACAAGTGATCTAAGGCCTTGATTGTGTCAATGGTGGAACTTCATCATGCACAACAATGCCAAAATAACCAAATTACAGTGTAAGTGATCTGCAGTCTACACTGCAGGGATGTAAGGTGGCAGGGTAAAGTCCTAAGCACATTCCATAGGGGAATTTCCTATGCCCTGCCCACACAATAGTCCCAGGCTGTAGCCAAGATTTTAGTTGGGTTAGTAGTGATCAGACTCACTCAAGAGCAATCTGTTGACTGCACAGGGCACAACTAAATACTCCTCTTCGGACAGGTTGGAGTCTCTCTCCTTTCTGGTCTTTAGGCGGGCTGTGGTTTGCCCTTGAGGAGGTAAGATTCAACCCCATTCAGCCCACAGAGGGTTCTGTGTGTGGCCTCCCCCTGCCATCAGTCCAACAAAGCAATGGTGGAGATGGGGATAGCAGTGAGGCCTCTCCCCTCATCACACACACAGTCCTCTGCTGAGGTGGTGACAATGGAGGCTAGCAACTTCCTACATACACTCCTCACTCTGAAACTGGCTGCTCTGAACAGCCCATTGACATGAACGAGGAAGTTCAGATCTCACAGAGCAATTGTTTCAAACTGGCTGTGTAATTGGGCAGAAGCCACTGCATCAGTTACACCGCGATCACCTTTCTAAGGGCTTGGCTACCCTGTCAGTTTACAGTGCTGCAACTTTCTCACTCAGGTGTGAAAAAACATCCCCCCTCCCCCCCGAGCACTGCAAGTTTCAGCGCTGTAAAGTGCTGTGTAGACAGTGCACCAGTGCTGGGAGCCATATTCCCAGTGCTGGGAGCTGTACTCCCAGCGCTGGTAGTTCCTCCCCTCGAGGAGGTGGTTTAACATTGCTAGTGAAGACATACCCTAAGATATTCTTCACAACCAAGAGAGCTTAAGTCATGGCTGAGATTGTGACAACATAACTCCAGAAACCAGGACCGTAGGCATGTGCTTCTGTCTTAATTAGGCCCTGATAATAGATTAATCCAGCTCTGTTGGCTGGCATTGTGAAAGCCCAATGGTAATTTTTACATGCCGTCAAAAGACATGACTGCAACTTTTGTTTTAATTACTTTTTTTAATATACTGGTTACATTTTTTTTAAAGGAATGAAATAACTGACTGTATCAAGAATGATAAATCAGACACACCCATTTACTGGCATGATCAAATGACTACAGATCTGCCAGATGCTTCAGGCAGCAGAGGATTAACAAAAAGCACAATTCCAGAAGCAAAGTTTCTGCTCTGTTGCAATATATGCATATCTACTTATACAGTGCTTCCTTGTATCAGTTTCCTGTGCCCAGGCAAATCCCATCAAAGGTTTTAGGAGAGTTATATTACAACCAGGCCTTGTTTTAGAAAAGATACATTACTGAGGATTCCAAGATTCAGAGAAGTACAGACCAGTGGTTAGGGCATGTTTGTAATAACTGAAACCTACCATACCTACCCCTATTGTGAGCTCAACTGTTGCAAAGTAGGTGAAAGTTCATAGTGTTATAACCTGTAACAATGAATATTGATAGAAGGGGCATGAAAAGGAAACAAAGACTAGATTAGTCCAAACAAGATGATCTACTGATACTACCCAAAGACTGTTTTTATATTAGGACTGATAAATAGAAGGAGAATGGAACTGGAAATTAAATGGACCCCAATTGGTGTGTCAGATCTTAGGCCTTAGAACACACCACCAGAGAGGAACTAAAAGCATTTCCCTCACCACCCCAACCACGGTACACGTTTGCCAGGGCTCAGAGTGGCTGATCAGGCTGTTTTTGCTGTACTTGTGTTTTTCCACGAGCAAGGCTGCAAATAAGAGTCAGCAGCAGACCCAGAAGCAGCATGTTCTATCTTTGCTGTTCTCTCCCTCTTTCTGTGTTGGTCTTATTTTTTCCTTCAGAGAAAAATGATCCGACTTTAACAGCAGCAACAGTAGCAGCTGCAGTCCATCTCCAGTAATGTTTTTCTCTTTTCCCCACAAGGACAGTTACCACCATCTTTAATACTATCTAAAAGACTGTCACGAAGGGAGGTTTCCTTATAAAAACTCTTTACAGATAAAGGGAATAATAGATTGTTAAAATGAGCTCCTTATTGAACAGTATACATTTCAAATGTTTGTGTGTTTTCCCTTTTGTTCGGTATCTTTAATCAAAGGTTACAAAGCTTTTTGATGCTGGTTGCTGCCGCCCTAGGAATAAGCAGGCTAAAGTCTCTGTACTCCAACCTCAAACCTCATTTAGCTGTTTAATGCTGTACAGTGACACGCTCGTGTTAACAACTTGGATTCTCTGGCCCCATCCATTTATTCCATCAAAATGAACACAGCAGGCATCACATTGGCAGCCAGGATATGTGTTCCATTCTCAGCCCTGCAGCTGTTCCATGATCTTGGGCAAGTCACTTGGGGTAAAATTTTCAGAAGCAACCATTAATTCCGAATCCCTCAATATTTGGGAGTTCATCTTTCAACAGTCTGGCCACCATTTTCAGAGGTGTAAAGCATCCACAACTCTTACTGAAGTCAATGGGATTTGCAGGTGCTCACTGTAGGCACCCAAAATAAAAGGCTTCTTTTGAAAATTCTGGTCTTAATCCATTTTGTACCTAGTGCACCTGTAAACTGGGGGTGCAAGTTACCCCCATTTCTATGGTGATATCCACTGATGACACGTGGTATTTAACAGGGCCGGCTCTAGGATTTTTGCCGCCCCAAGCAGAAACAATTTTGGCCGCCCCCCCCCCCCTTTTTTTCTTACCCCACCCCCGGCCCCGCCTCAGCTCCGCCCCTTCCCCAAATCCCCAGCCCTGCCTCCTCCCCCCAGGCTCTCAAGGGGGAGAAGCGGCACGCGCGCCGCGGCCACTCGGAGTCTCCTCCTCCCTCCCAGGTTTGAGAGCCTGGGAGGGAGGGCGAGCAGCGGCGCACGAATCAGCTGTTTCGTGCGCCGTGGCGCGCGAGCGGCAGCAGCAGAGGTGAGCTAGGGCGGCCGGGGCACATTTTTAGGGGCGGCATTCTGGCGCCGGCCATGCCGCCCCTAAAAATGTGCCGCCCCAAGCACCAGCTTGTTTTGCTGGTGCCTAGAGCCGGCCCTGATATTTAAGTGCTAAGCATCATCACTGGTTTTTAAAATTCTCTTTGTATCACTTACAGACCAGTTCATCCATGTCTATATCAAATAAAAGCATCTCTGAACTTTCATCCCAAACATGGAACAAGCTCAAACCCAAAAGGTTAACTTCTTTGGTTTTCTGGCCCTCTGAATTTACAGATTCTGACTGGACACAGAAATGGCAGAATTCTGTGATAAATAAATCTGTTCTTGCAACACTTCTAGCCTGACCACAAGGAAAAAAATCTTGGAAATCTCAGAAGACAACCTGTTTTCAGATGATCTCTAGATTGATTTCACAGACATTCAGAAAGTTCTGAGCAGCTCTGGATAAGCATCCAAACTTGCATGCACTTCTACTAACAAATTGACATACATTTTGGAGATGTATCCATCACTTCCTATTTTTGCATTCTCCAGCCCCTCTTCTTCATGCAAGTTGCAATCTAACTACAGTGGAATTCTGCTGGAGTTTTGCACATTTAAATTACACTGTTCTAAAGAGAGCTCACCTTTTCAAGTGTGTTGCTTGAACAGGTTACAGAAAATAGCCTAGATTTTCAACAGGGACTAGTGATTTTGGGTCCTTCAATATTTGGGTGCCCCCAACTTGAAATGTCTTAAATGGGGCTGATTTCTAGGGGGTTGATGTTCACCATTTTCTGAAAATCAGGTGCTTTTAATGCACCCAAAAATTGAGGTTCTGAAAATTGCTAGCCACTTTTGAAAATTTAAGCCAATGGTTTTTACATTCCATCATGGAGTTAATGTAAATTTTTGTGCACTAATCAGTTATATTATGTGCATAGCAATGATTCCTGTTCCATGGTAATTTTCAAAATAATCTCAGGCAGCATTTTCTTTTTCATTCACAGTTTTTACACCTACACAACATAACCTTGCATTTGCAATCAGAAGCTTGACTGAAATATTGGATTAGAAATCATAGTGCATGATCAAATTCAAAGTCTTAAATAGCAGAACACTGATTGTTCTTTCCAGAGTAGTAATGCCAGAATCTCTCTTCCATCTTTTTAATATCAACAGTTGTGCAGTGAAGATATTAATTTCCATTAACAGGCCTGAATCATCCATATGGTAGTTGTCAGCTACTTTGTGTGACTGGAACAATGAGTCAGCCCTACACCAAGTTGGGAATTCTGCAAAGAATTGTATATCAAGGTCAACCCACCCATTTCATTTTCCTTTGCTACAGGAACATTTCTAACTTGGGAAGCTACTGCAATCATTTGCTGTCTTAAAATCTGATAAAACAGCTTAATCTTATTTTATACATAGAGTAACTAATTCTTTTATATGCAGTATTGGTTAATTTCTGTGTGTAAGTGTGCACCTAACATTAGCAGAAGTTTAGCACACAAGTGCCATAATATTTTTCCATTCTCTTTCTTTGCTGGGTGGCAGAACTTGTTGCCTTCCCAATAATGTCCTCACTCTCCACTGATTGTTCTTATGGTTTCTTTCCTTGTATTTCCCATGGGAAATCTGTAGTTGTCTTGCTAACAGAATCAGGAACATTAGAAGTGCTCCAAAAAGACCTCTAGTTTTCCACTTCATTTCACATAATCATGGCTCCCATGACCTTCATGACTCTTCACTACATGCCCTTGAACAAGGAGGATTACAAGTTAACTGACCAAGGGAAATAGCTAAAACTAAACACATTATTTATCTGGGCTCTTGTGACAGCCCTGGAGTAATGGACAAATCATTTCAGACAATTTCTCTTCTATTACTTCAGCTTCAGTCCTCTGTTGTGCCTATGTATTCTATTTTAACTCTTTAGTCTTCAGAAAGTTACCAGTTTGCTAACTTGTTTATTACTAGGAGAGTTGTAGAAACTTTTACAATCTTTTTACCATGAGTTAATCCTTGCTGGCACAAATGATGTGTTACTGACTCAAGTAGGAGAATTTTCAATGCACTGCCTTCTGGAAGCTGAGAAACCCTTTGAACTTTCTTTCATATAATCATTTCCTGTCTTTTACACCATTGTACACCCGCAGTGAGTAATCAGTCTCTTATTCCATTACTTAATGTTACACATCCTTAAAACTCTATTAGACTTCAATGCAAGTGATTTGATGTTTACTCTATATGCAATTTTAACTTATCCTGCAGACTCATTTTTTCCCCAGGTGCCTCCAAACAGTTCTGCGTGCATCAGCAAGGTAATTGTACCCATTACATTTTATTTCTACAGCTACAGTAGCAATCTCTAATGCTTTTGCACTATTTTTCAAGGACCCAACTGGATGCATAGGGGATAGAGAGTCACCCCACTGACTGAATTCTAGGAAGTAGGATCTCCCCAGCTCTGGACCCCCAATTTGGAGCTCATCGACTAAGAAAAAAAATCAGAGCTACAGCAAATCCACAAGTTTCATTCTCCAAGCTTCTCTTCTCTCTTACCATCTCCTCCCAGTCTTATTCACCCCCCAAAATATGAATCACAACTTGTGTTTCATTCTTCATGTTAATTCTGTTTGGTTTCCCGGGAATCTGTGGAGGTAAAAGGAGGTTCCTTACTGTAATTGGAGGTTCTTCAAGATGTGTTTTCCCTATCTGCATTCCACACTTGGGTAAGCATGTGCACCGTGCACTTGAGTCTGAAAGTTTTCTCCAAGCAGTGTCTGTTGACCCACATGTGTGCAGGGTCTCTCCTTGTGCTCCTGACCGAAGGTATAAGGGGTGGTGTGGGTCGACTCCACTTCAGTTCCTCCTCTTACTGCAAAGCAACCAAGTCCAAAGCAGAGGGGAAGGAAGGCAGGTAATGGAATACAGATAGGGATCACACATCTTGAAGAACTTCCAGCTACAGTAAGCAAGTTCCTCTCCTTCAAGTGATGGTCCCTACATGTGTTCCACACATGGGTGACTTGCGAGCAGTAATCAGTGTGGAGGAGGGTGTGAGGAGGTTGATGGCAGAGCCATTTGTAGGACAGCTCATCCTACACCTGCATCTGTGGCTGCCGCATGAGTCAGGGCATAGTGTGTGGTAAAAGTGTGGATAGATCGCCACGTTGTGGTTTTGCAAATGTCCCACCATGTAACATCCACTAACGAAGCGGAGGAAGAGACCTGTGCCCACATAGGGAAAGCTGTAACACCCCTGGGAGTGGGGGGGAGGTTTGACATCTTGTAGCATTCCAGTATGCAGCATGAGACCCACCTAGAAATCCTTTGTGAGGATATGGCCTGACCCCTTAATCTCTCTGCCATAGCAACAAAGTCTCCAAGACTTTCAAAAGGGCCTAGTTCTGTGTAGGTAGAACACCAGGGCACATGTGAGGAAGTGTAGCTTCTTGTCACCAGGAGAGGCATGTGGCTTTGTACAGAATACAGGTAAGTGGATTGATTGGTTGAGATGCAATTCAGACACAATCTTGGGGAGGAATTTGGGATAAGGTGAAAACTTGTCCCTGTGAAAGACTACGTAGCGAGGGTCTGCCATCATGTCTGCCAGATCACTGACTGTTTGCCCAAAGTGATGGCAACTAGGAATGCCACTTTCATGGAAAGGTTAGTCATGGTACAGGTTGCCATAAGTTTGAAGGGTGGTCCCGTGACAGCTGAGAAGACGAGGTTAAGATCCTTCTGGGCATGGGTTTGACAAGCGGTGGGAAGGTTCTGATCAAGCCTTTCATGAAGCATACCATTGTAGGAATGTAAAAATAGAGCATCCCTCCACTGGGAGAAGGAAGGTGCTAAGTACCACCAGGTGCACACAGAGAGAGCTGAGAACTAAGCCCAATGTTTTCAGGGCAAGGAGGTAATCTAGGATGGCCAAGATGGTTGTCATGCCAGGAGAATGGTGATGGCAGTGGGCACATTCCAGGAAGTGATGCCATTTCACCCTGTAGCACATTCTGGTGGACTCTTTCCTACTCTGATGAAGGATTTGCTGGACTGGGGATGAACGTGCATACTCTATGTTAGATGCCCATCCAAACACCAGGTCAAGAGGTGAAAGGACCCTGGACTGGGATGCTTCAGCCTGCCTCAGTCCTGTGTGAAAAGATCTGGGAATAATAATCAGAGGACTGGCACCGACCCGTGGCACTAGGCCTTCATCCTTGATTGTCAGCACCAGATACCGTTCCCCATCGCCGGATCCCAGGCACTGGTCTTCAGCGAGATCGTCTCAGCACCGGTCCCCCGCCTCATCACAGCACGGGTCATCAGTGCATGGGCCCTCGGCATTGCCGTGGTCCTCATAATCAGGATCTGCTTCCTCGGAGTCTGATGCCAACTCGTACTATTTGAGGTGCAGTCGACATAGGTCCAAGGTGCGACGAAGGAGGGCGCTGCCGGCCTGGCAACTGCAGTGGCAGCCCCCGGCGCAATGGCCCTTTTGGAGGCCCTGGGCTTACCATCAGGCCTGGGTGCCTTTTCAAGGGGGTCGAGATCAGTAGCATCAGAACACTGGCCACTCTTCCAAGGACAGGCCTATGCCTCGGGGATCCAACCGCCCCTTCAGGCTCCAGTCGCGGCAGAGGCGACCCCAACACAGGACCAGCCGCAGAGTCAGGCTACATCATCCCACGCTGTAACGACCACAGGGGCGTGCACTGCCCACGAGGAGGTCAGGGAGCTGGAGGGGCAGGGGAACCCAGTACCCCCTCTGGCCACCTCATCCTCTTCCCCGATGAAGCTGTGGCAGGGGCATCAGCTTCGGGCTCTCCTCCGATTGATCATAGGGCACATCAGGACCTCCTTCGGCGGATTGCCTGCAGCATGGGGTTGCAAGCGGAGGAGGTGGTCGATGCCAAGGACCCCATGGTGGATATTCTCACTCCCGAAGGTCCATCCCAGGTAGCTTTGCCTTTGATCAAAACTGTTCAAAATAATATAAAGACCCTATGGCAGACCCCGGCCTCAATTCCGCCAACCACCAGGGGTGTGCAGTGCAAATACTTTGCCCCTTCCAAGAGCTATGAATACTTATTCTTACACCTGCAGCCATGCTCTCTGGTTGTGTTGGCGGTTAACGAGAAAGAGCGTCAGGGACAGGAAGGACCAGTCCTCAAATCTAAGGAGGCAAAAAAGGACGGACCTATTCAGTAGAAAGGTCTATGCCACTGGGGGCCTCCAGCTGAGGCTAGCTAACCAGCAAGCTATCCTCAGTAGGTATAACTTCAATTCATGGTCCTCCATGTTGATGTTCAAAGAGCTGATCTCTGCGAACTCTAGGGCTGAATTCTCCGCCATCATAGAGGAAGGGAAGGCAGTAGCGCAGACCTCCCTGCAGGCATCCCTACACTCGGTGGATTCTGTCGCCCGTACCCTCTCCTCAGGCATAGCCATGAGGAGAACATCATGGCTTCAAGCATCTGGGATACCCCTGGAAGTGCAGGAAACCCTGCAGGACCTTCCCTTCAAGGGCGCAGGGCTCTTTTCAGAGCAGACAGACTCCAAGCTGCACAGCTTGAAAGACTCACGGGTGACCATGAAGTTGTTGGGAATGCATACACCGGCAACCCAATGTAAGAACTTTAAGCCCACGACAACACTCATATCCTCCTCAGCCGAGGCAGGATTTTTATAGAAGAAGGGGCAGGAAAGGCAGGGGAAAACCTTCCAACCCCCCTTTGGGACAAGGTCATGGCCAGTCTAAGCCTTCATCAGGATCCTGAGGATGGCACACCTGCCATACCACCGGATCCTTACCCATGTTTTCTGAATTGTCTATCCAACTTCTACCATGCGTGGTCCCAAATAACATCGGACCGCTGAATTTTTTGCACAGTAGAAGTGGGATATTATTCTCTCCAATTCTGCTTCTCCCCTCCCTCCCACCCCCTTCCCCGTCCCTCTTCAGGGGCCCCTCTCACGAGCAACTCCTTATCCAGGAGGTGCAATCACTCCTCGCCATAGGGGCTGTGGAGGAGGTTCCTCGGGAGCTAAAGGGCAAGGATTTCTACTCCCATCATTTCCTAATCCCCAAGGCAAAGGGAGGTCTCAGACCCATTTTAGACCTGCGAGGACTCAACCAGTTCATGCTGAAGTTGAAGTTCCGCATGGTCTCCCTGAGCACTATTATCCCTTCCCTGGATCCAGGAGACTGGTACCCCGCCCTTGAGATGAAAGATGCATACTTTCACAAAGCCATTCGACCTGCGCACAGACATTTTCTCCGGTTTGTGCTCAACCACAACCACTATCAGTTCATGGTCCTCCCATTCAGTCTGTTGACAGCCCCCCAAGTATTAACCAAGTGCATGTCAGTCATAGCAACCTTCCTCCACAGGAGGCAGGTACAGGTATACCCCTACCTTGACAACTAGCTGCTCAGGGGGCGCACCAGGGAGCAGGTGGAATCTCAGGTCCGGTTCATCAGATCCACTTTCCAGAGATTGGGACTCCTCCTCAACGTGAACAAGTCAACCTTATCACCGACCCAAAGAATAGAATTAATCGGAGTGGTGCTGGACTCGGTACAGGCAAGGGCATTCCTGCCAGAGACCCATTTCCAGGTCATGACAGACATTATTCAAAGCCTCAGGCGGTACCCAACCACTATCGCAAGGGGATGCCCGAGTCTCCTGGGACACATGGCGGCCAGCACATACATAGTCAGGCATGTCAGAATGAGGCTCAGACCCCTTCAAGCGTGGCTCACCCAGATATACCACGTGGGGCGCGACAGGTTGGACTCGGTAGTGATGGTACCAGGACACATACTCAGATGGTATGCGAAAGTGTCCCCTTCAACAGCGCACTTCCCTCCTTGTCCCAGGTAATGGACGCGTCAGCGCTGGGTTGCGGGGAGCATCTGGGAGATCTCTGATCACAGGGCCTGTGGTTGAGGAATGAGCTCTCCCTTCATATCAATATCAGGGAGCTCAGAGCAGTGCAACTGGCATGCCAAACTTTCCAGTCCCAGCTACAAGGCCAAAGCATGGAAGTGATGATGCACAAAACCACTGCTATGTTCTACATCAACAAATAGGGTGGAGCCCGTTCTTCCCCCCATGTCGAGAAGCTCTCCAGCTATGGGAGTTCTGCATAGCCCACTCCATTCACCTGGAGGCGTCCTATCTCCCAGGAGCGCAGAACAAGCTAGCAGAACACCTCAGCAGATTGCTTTGCAACCACAAATGGTCCGTCCGTCCAGATGTTCTTCATCCCATCTTCCAAAGGTGGGGATTTCCACAGGTTGACCTATTCACCACCCGGAGCAATAAGTGCCCAATGTTCTGCTCCTTCCAGAAACACAGCCTGGATTCAATCACGGGTGCATTTCTGCTACCTTGGGGAGACCGCCTCATGTATGCCTTCCCACTGGTCCCACTCGTACGCAAGGTGCTGCTGAAGATCTACTGGGACAAAGCGGAGCGGATTCTGCTGGCCCCAGCGTGGCCCTGACAACATTGGTACACCACGCTTCTGGAGCTGTCAGTGGACACCCCAATCGTGATACTTCTCTGCCCTGATCTGATCACTCAGGACCACGGTTGCCTCCACCATCCAGACATCCAGTCCCTCCACCTCACGGCCTGGAAGCTTCCTGGTTAAACCCCATGGAGCTCCTATGTTCGGAGTCGGTAAGGGAGGTACTGCTCGGCAGCAGGAACCTTCCACCAGGGCTACTTATCTAGCCAAGTTGAAGAGATTCACTTGCTGGTGTGCCCAGCAACACACACCTCCACTCCAGGAGTCTATACCATTCATCCTGGAGTACCTTCTGCATCTCAAACAGCAGGGCCTATCTGTGGCATCCATCAAGGTGTACCTTGCTGCTATCTCACCCTTCCACCTGGGAATGTCTGGATGCTTTGTGTTCGCTAACCCCATGGTAGGACATTTCCTCAAGGGATTGGAACGCCTATATCCACAGATTAGGCAACCAGTTCCCACATGGGACCTTAACCTGCTCTTCACCAGGCTCATGGGGCCCCCTTTTGAACTGCTGAAGACTTGCTCCCTGCTCTATTTGTCGTGAAAGGTGTCATTCCTGGGAGCCATCACAAGAGCCAGGTGCATGTCCAAATTAAAGGCTCTGACCTCCGGCCCACCCTACATGATCTTTCACAAGGAGAAGGTGCAGCTCAGGCCTCACCCAGCCTTCCTCCCCAAAGTAGTGTCACAATTCCACACTGGTCAAGATATTTTTCTACCCATCTTCTATCCTAAGCCTCACACCAGTACCCAAGAGCAGAGTCTCCACTCACTGGATGTTCAGAGAGCACTAGCATTCTACATTGAGCGCACAAAACCATTCAGGAAGTCGAACCAACTGTTCATGGCGGTAGCACACTGGATGAAAGGACTCCCGGTCTCATCTCAAGGAATATCTTCCTGGATCACATCCTGCATCCGCACATGTTACAAGTTAACCAAGGTGCTCCAATCAGCGATTCCTTAACTCCGACCCCACCTCCAGGGTAGAACTTGGGAGTCACCTGATTGGAATCAACGTGAACAAGTACTCGAAAAAGAAAAAGGGTTACTCACCTTCTCGTATCTGTTGTTCTTCGAGATGTGTTGTTCACATCCATTCCAATACCCACCCTCCTTCCCTTCTGTTGGAGTAGCTGGCAGAAGAAACTGAAGGGGGGTCAGGTCGGCAGGGTCATATATTGAGCGCCATGAAGGCGCCACTCCAGGGGGCTCCACAGCCAACCGGATGGGAGCTGCTAAGGGAAAAATTTCTGAGGACCATGCATGCGGCGCACACACACCTGATTGGAATGGACGTGAACAACACAACTCAAAGAACAACAGTTACGAAAAGGTAAGTAACCATTTTTCCTCCTTTGTTCTTATCTTGCTAAGAGTTGTTGTGCAATTAGTTTGTTCACAGTTTTATTGCTTAGTTAAGATAGTTTAGTGTAGTATCGCTAGCATAGAACCTTCCCGGTCGAGGGACACAATCCCTCACTATCTGGGGACTATGTCCAGGGTCCCAAGCTTCAAGCACTGTATCTTCTGCCCTTGTTCCTTTTCCATCAGTGACACACATAAACAGTGTCTCTGCTGTCTGCACGAGCTGCACATTTTGGTGAAGTGTGGCATCAATAAGTCCTTCCTGCCCAGAGGTAGAGGCCCATGAGCTCCAACTTCACAAGTTCCTGATGGAAGAGACTATGAGGCCAGGGAGCCCTCCCGCCCCATGCAGTACAGTGGCCTCTGTCAATCGGTAGTGCCCTCTGAGTACAAGCCATGGTGCAGAGCCACTAGCACCAAAGCCCAAGGACAAGCCCCACTATGAGAGTAAGAAACACTCTTTTATGGGCATAAGATCAGGTCCCCACAGAGGACTGCTCATAAGAGACATGTTCCTCCGTGAGCTGTGCCAGGTGGGGTGGGATGTCACATGCAGATCCCATGGAACAGGCCCTGAAAGCCCCCCAGCTGGAGGATAAGGCAAAGAAGAAGTTGGAACCGTTGGTACCATTGGTGACCTCAGTAACAGGACACATGGAGCACCTGCCTATGAGTGTGGCTCTGGATCTCTCATTGGTGCCACCTCACCAACATATAAACCAGCCAGCTCCAACAACCAAACGAGGTCTCTCTGGAGTCTCCACAGGCACCCCATGGACTCTGGGATGTACAGAGACGTTCCTGATGCTGTGGGAGTTGTTTCTGCCTTAACCACAGCCTCCACTCCTCTTGGGCCCATATATTCTTTGGGATGTCCCTACGCCCAAGGATGAACCATTACTCCTGTTACAGGAAAGTCCCCTTCCCCATCCATCAGATTGGGACCTGCCATTTCTGATGGAACCATCATCTGATTCAGAGGAGTCCCAGGACATAGTCCCACCAACATTTCTGCCGCTGTGCAGTACCCTGGAGAGACAGCCTGAGGCACTCTTACCCACCCAGGGAGGCCTGATACCGCTTCCCAGGGGGTCGATCCAGACCGATGGACCCCTTGCTTTGGCCATACTGGAGCCCCTGGGACCTGTACCATAGATGTCAGGCACCATCACAGGGGTCTTATCATTCCTCCCCCACGTGCCAGTCAGCTCCATCAGCGTATGAGGAGGAAGATATGGAATTGATACTGCCGGTTCCAATCAGAGTCTCCTTGTCACTGAATGAGGTGGTTATCCCTTCACCGCTCTTTCCACCAGATGATCACCGACACTACCAAGACCTTCTACAAAGGGTGGATACTGACTTGCAAATTCCACTGGAGGAAGTCCAGGATCCCCATCATCATCTCCTGGAGATTCATCAGCCACAGGAACCATCCAGGTTGGCCCTTCCGATAAGCAAGGCCATACAGGAACCAGCCCAGATGGTCTAGCACACACCAGCATCCTGTGCCCCAACCCCGAAAAGAGCCAAGAGATGCTATTTCATGCTGGCCCAAGGGGCTGATTTTCTGTTTATGCACCAGACCCCTAATTCATTGGTTTAAGCAGCTGCAGAGTGGGCTTGTCAACACCCGCAGAAGTCCATCCCACCAGACAAGGGGTCAAAAAGGTTGGGCCTCCTGGGCAGGACGGTCTCTTCCTCAGCGGGGCTATGGTTCTGCATGGCTAATTATCAGGTGCTGCTGGTTATGTATGACTTCAGCATTTACAGCAGGCTGGCAGAGTTTAAGGACAAGCTCCCTGTGGATGACTAGGCCCAGTTCCAGGCCTTGGTAGATGAAGGGAAATTGGTGACTAAGGTGACCCTCCAGGCTGCGGTGAATGCAGCTGACACTGCATCCTGTTCCCTGGCCGGCATACAGCCTGGCACCCACAGGGCATACAAGATGTTCTCCTACATGTGCTGCAAGACAGTGTGGAGGAGGGATTGAGGCCAGGGCCATGCCTCTTCCCTGCTCCATTGGGATGGAAAATGCCTGTAGGGATACTAGAGGGTGTGGTCCTTGTACAGAGTGCTTAGCATTTTCATAGTACTTTATATGTTTAAAGTACTGCACAGACCACCTTAATTCTGACATTTCCTCACTTTTGACTGATTGACTTTGCAACCTTCATAATGGGCTATTAATGGGTTTGTTTAAAATGTAATATCTCAAGTCTAAAAAGGCAAACTGAAAAAAAATCAAATTCTACCGTGTGGAGCCAAATTGACCATCCACATGTTTTATTAGCGAAGTTTATGGGTGGTGGGTGGAGCCCCCCCCCCCCAAGCTCTGCCCCTTCTGCCCGCGCCACCCGCCCGGAGGAGCCCTGCGCGCCCCTCGCCTGCAGAGAGAGGAGCCCAGGCCGAGCTGCTCCCACTTGCTGGGAGGAGACCCGAACCGCCACCGCCCCCCCCCCCCCACACACACTTGCCCAGAGGAGCCCCGGGCCAGCTGCAACCACACTTTCCTTTCTCTTCCCCTCCCCAGACCCCAAGCTGCCCGGGAAAAGCTGCAGCGGGACAGCGTCTCTTCCCTAAAGAAGAACCTGAGCTTTTGATATGCCCCATACAGGTTCCAGGGCAGCTGAGGAGGCAGTATCTGCTACTCAGCTTCCTGGGTTCATCAGTAATCTCTCTGGAGTCCAGGGAGATTACTGATGAACCCAGGAAGCTGAATAGCACATACCGCCTTCTCAGCCGCCCCGGAACATGCATGGGATATCATAAAGTAAAAATCTTCCCGTGCCAAACCTGCAACCGGGTGCAGAGCCTCCCCTGGCCTATTATACCCGCCGCCCATAGCAAAGTTGGACCACTGCATCCACAATAACTTGTAGCAGTAGCAGACGGTTATTCTCCATCAACCAACCACTAGAAGGGAATGAAACGCACTCGGACAGTGGGTTTCACAGATATTTGCCGGCAGCAGAGTAATGGAGAGACTCAAGTCACCTGGGTTCTATTCCAGGTTCTGGAGTGGAGTATATCTAATAGTTACAGGTCCGTCTGCCCCCATTTCCCCCCAGCTTGCCCCATTCCTCTAGCATTTCCCCCCTAGCCTATTCCCTTCTGTTCCAGTCTACCTTCCTCTACATTTGAGTCAGGAAGCTTCCTCCTTGTCTTCCACACTACCTGGGCACTAACATGGTATGCACTGAAAGCACAGGAGAAACAGTCTTCCTGCTCTCTGTTCCAATGTCTGGCAGCACAGCAGCTCCTGGCAGTCATGAGGAGTAAATGCAGGGAAAGTCCTGCTCAGTTCCTGAAGCCCTAGGGTGGGGTATGTTCAAAGCAAATGAAACTTTTGGAGAACTTTGCTGTCAGCCTCTAAGTAACCTTTCCTGAGCATGTGAAAACAATTATTTTCAGAGGCTTAGAATTGCCAGATTTGATTGACTTTTCCTCAGACTGCAATAAACAGCTCTCTCCCAGGCAACCCCTCTGCCAAACTTCAAGTCCCTGGAGGCATTAAAACAGTTGAAATATTTTTTTTCCTTTACCACTGTCAAAACAACCTATTTTTCTCCAACCTCTTTTTCTGAACCGTTTTTGCTGACAATTTCCAAGAGCATTTAGCTAGAAACCTGTCCTAAAAAAAATCTCAGCCCAAACAGTTAAATTTTGCAACTGAAAACAGGGTCTTATAATGGAAAGTGTTAGGCAACCTTAACTAAAACTTAACCTTAACTCACTGCCAGCTCTGCCTATAAATGTAAGTATAGCTATTGATATATATGTAAGCCTTCTGTCAGGTGGAGTCGGCAGTAACAAGGACTAGGTTCAGTATACAGGGGTCCCTCAACAATATAACACAGAATTGTCCCTCAACAATATAACACAGTAATCTGGGAAAATTAAATGCCACCCCCGAGTGCCTCTAAGAGGCAATACTTCCCCACTCACAAGCACTGAGTCAGTGGGTAGCAGAGAAAACTTAATAAGAGGAAAGGAACGTGGGAAAACACCACAACCATGATTCAAATACATCTGACCATGAGCAAGACTTCCCCACTCCAGAGTACATCGGGCAGTGTCCTTTGTCTCCGTTTCTCACCTTGCAGTGTGACAGTCCAACAAATGTCCCTTTAACATGCCACCTCTGCCACACCTCACCCACAGTTGCTGTCCTTGGTCATCGGAGACCCAGAGTTCAGAGGTGCATTTGCCTGAGTATACCTCCCACTTGGGGTGGGGGAGGAGAAACGTCAAGCAACTGCTGCCGCTGTTCACTCTGCATCACTTCCTGTTGCCACTGCTGTGGCATTGTTCACTTTGCTACTGTCATTCATTGTGCCATAATTCACTCCACCACGCTGTCATCTGCTCCATCGCTGACGGCCCTGCGCTGTCATCTTCTGCTGCCTGCTGCCTCTTTACTGTGACCTCTGAGAGTCGGTCTCTTGAGGTTTCACCCAGCTCTCAGTGAAGGCACTTCACTGCTAGTGCAAGCTGGGCAGTCTTTTCCGCAGAAACACTATCCGGCAGCAGGTCTACGCACTTAGCCCTGATTATCAGTGCTTTCAGCTCTTGTGGTCACTTAACGAAACAAAAAAGACTCTCAATGGAGGACAATCAGTTCTATCTTTTAACAGAGGAGAGGGGTAGGTCAAATGGTGCCTATGACTCTTAGGCAGATCCCACACCACCAGGCAGAAATATCTGTCCACTCCCTCTCCCCCCTTCCCCCACTGGGATTTGGCATCCAAACCCCATTGCTTAGTGAGTGCAGTTCAGTTGAGGGAGAGGCTTTCAATCAGGACAGGCTAAGTACAGTTCTGCTGTCCTTTACTCATAGAATAAGGATAACAACATTTCATTACCCCTGCATTCAATATTAAACTGATTTGTAACCCAACACCAGCCAAAATTGATCACTTGGTCAACACAGCTCTGTTTGCTGGATACCCAGGCAGAGTAGATGTGTTCATATAAATACAGTCTGGGGAGCCTTTTGCCCCATAGCTCATCACCAGCATTGAGGGGAACACTCATTCAGACCTTGCTTACATATAGATATTGCTTTTACCCCATTAAATTATTTTGATTATAAAGCACGTTGTAGAGAAATGTAAGAGGGATTTTACATACTTGTTATATTTTGTACCAGGTGTATTAACCATTCTAAAATTGTTTTTCTAAAATGCTATAATCCACTTAATAATAAGGGAAGATTGTACTGTTATGACTAATAACTTAGCAGTAGAAATTGATAAATGTTACCAATAAAATATTACCAAAGTCTCTTCTGTCTGTCAAGTTTTAATCCTAGAGTCACATTCCACAGGGGACCCACACTAGTATCAATGGAAGCTGTACATGCAGATCTAGGGCATCAGGCCAGCCTCTACAGAGTTTTGCTGCTCTAGGTAAACTGGAAAATATCCACCCTTCCTTACATACAGTCACACACACAGTCACTAAACATTATGCTTCTTTTAACGTGTTGGGTCCTAGAAGCAACCACCTGTGGAATGCATACACTGGAGTGGCCTTAGCGGTATCCACTGTAACAGCTATCACAAAAGAATATGGATGTCATCCATGGTTTCTTTAAAAATAAGAAAAAACTCAAACATTAGATTGAATCTCAACTGTGCCTTAGGCAGGGTTTTGTTAGATGCAGAATAGCATGAGAAAACCCAAGAGTTGTTGCTTTCCAGATTAAGGCCAGGTCTACATTATAAGCTTACAATCAGTATAACTATGTTGCTCAGAGGTGTGAAAAATCCACACCCCTGAGTGGCGCAGTTATACCAACCTAACCCTCACTGTAGACAGCACTATGTCGAGAGGAGGGCTTCTACCGTCGCCATAGCTACCGTCTCTCGCTGAGGTGGGTTAACTACACCAATGGGAGAAGCTCTCCCAGCTGCACAGCAGCATCGTCACGGAAGTGCTGCAGTGGCACAGGTGCAGGGTTTTAAGTGCAGAGCTGCCCTTAGTCTTACCAAAAGAATGCAATTCTCCTGCACGCTGAAGAAGGATCAGGAAGAGGTACACAATTAAGACTCTCATCTCATCAGGTGATCGGATGTAACCAGTTGCAACCTAATTCAGCATACTGAATGCTTCGCTCAAAGATTGTTGAGGAAAACAGACACTTTAAACTACCATTTGAAAAACACTCTACTGCCCTCTTTGTAAACGATATATCATACCTAAGCGGTTAGCTATTCTCCCCTGGAATGACTGCAAGGGAAAAAGATTCTGCCATAGTTTTAAATTGCTCTAGTGTGACCTCATGTATCTGAGTCTGGCCTGACTCTCAGTTCACCAACCCAGAGGACATATGCTAAGAGGATTCCCTTCCCCATCAGGTCATGTATTCAGAGTAGGATCCTGTTTGTGTGCCTTTTACTTAATGCTCAGATAATATAATGAGGGCTGCTCTATGAATACCTAAGAGACCGATTTTAGTCTCCCCTCCCTACTTCCCTTGCAGCAGTTATCAAGACTGATCACTCTGTAGCAGCTTCCTCTAAGACTGCAATGTCCCTCCACAACCAAATGCCACGGGGAGCAGAGTCTTGGAAGAAAATTATCATTGATAGTTGGTGAGTGCCATCTCTTCTTCTTTGACATAGTCACGGTAACATTGCAGCCCCATATCGCAACTCCGCACCTCCTGAACCATCATTATCATAAGTGCTTGACAATTAAAAAATTCAGCTCAGAGAAGATTAAGCAGAAGTGAGAACTCAAAGAAATGCACCCAGAGTTTGTCATCAGTAGGAAGTTACAATGTGTTAGAATAAGTGTTAACATGATGTTAAACATACCACAGCACTAAGCATAAACCAAGACTTGTGTTTCACACCATGTCAGCTGGTTGTGATTAACTGGGGGCTGGGAGAGGAAGGGAGTTAACCACAATCAGCGGACATGATGTGAAACAGGATATGGCCTTTTTTACACCTTATGAGTTAGAAAGTTTCCTAACGATGTAATTTCCTAGTGAATAAACAGTAAACAATCCCTCAAGCATATACGTGCATTAGTATTTGCCTATGCATGTTCAGCAGCTGGATATGAAACGTATCCAAAGTCAAATGTTTGTTTGCATGCGCAATTTTAAAAAGACAAATGCTTGTGTATGCTTTTGAGGGGGTGATGAGGCACAAACTTGGATGGCACTGCAGATGGCGCAGAGGTAGAAGTTCAGTTACAAAAAGTAAGGTTTTGTTTTTGTACAGTCACTTTCCTGACCATGACTAAATTTCACTATTTCTGCATTCTAAAACCAAAAATACCGACATCAGATTAAAGCCAAAGAGATTACAAATAGTTTCATTTAAACATCATTAGGTGCAATTCTTGTATAACACAAAAGGTTAATATCATAGTAACTTATTAAACGAATTTCTGTGAACCTCATCAAGAAAGTTAATAATTTAGATACCACATGAACTATGAAAAAAATCCCTCTGATACACTTGTCTCTATAAGGCAGCAGTTTTCAAGGTTATTCCTTTCATATGTCTTTATGGAAGTGACTGCTGCTAACTGGAAAATGACACATACTTTGAGATTTAATATTTCAGTAATTGCATTTCAGTTGCTAATTAAAAGCAGAGCCAAGATGACTATTTCAGAGGAAGATACAAATGTGACATTTTCTGAAATTGTGTGTACACACACACCAGCCCTTCCTGCTTACACCTCACACACACACCCCAGTACAAGTTGCATACATATACATAGCAATATACACTCTGAGTGAGGCATTTCTGGAGAAGCCCCAGAGTGTGACAGATAGGAATGCAGACCGCGGACCTATCAGTTACAATGCACGACATGCTGAATCCCACAAAAGTCTTCTAAAAGTGACAGGAACAGAAGAGTCTAGGACAGTGGTCTCCAAACTTTTTTGATTGCGCACCCCTATCAGTAAAAAAATTTTGAGCACGCACTCCCTGCCGTGCCAGCTCTACCATTTTTGCCAAAGCAAAAAAAAAAAGCGCTCCTCCTGCCGCGCACCCCTAAGGATCCTCTTGCGCACCCCACTTTGGAGACCACTGGTCTAGGGGGATGTCAAAGAAAGATGGAGTCTTGGTAAGCCTATCACAGGTATGACTATTGGGATCTAGAGGCCTGGTACAAAGTACATGGAAATCAATGGAAAGATTCCATTGACTACAAGGAACTTTGGATCAGGTCCTTGGAAAGGGACTAGGATGACCTTTAAATAGGCTGGAGTTACCCCTTCGGATCTGTGAAGGAAAAGACTAGGCCAGAGATCAGCAATCTTTGGCACGCGGCCCATCAAGGAAATCCGCTGACGGGCCGGGACAGTTTGTTTACCTGCAGCATCCACCGTTCCAGGCCAATGAGGGCTGAGGGAAGTGGCGGCCAGTATGTCCCTCGGCCCGCGCTTCTTCCCGCAGCCCCCATTGGCCTGCAACAGCGAACCGTGGGCAGTGGGAGCTGTGATCGGCCGAACCTGCAGATGCTGCAGGTAAACAAACCGTCACGGCCTGCCAGGGGCTTTCCTTGATGGGCCATGTGCCAAAGGCTGCCGATCCCTGGACTAGGCAAAGCCTTTTGGGGGGCCAGGGAGGAAAGGAGAGTTAAAAGGTTCCAGGCATCAGGAAGACAAGTGAGATGGGAATGGGATGGCAGTTTGGATAGGTTCTCACTTTAACAGATTCAATCTCTGACCCTCTGCACAGAGGTGAATTGCACCCACAATTAATAAGTAGCAGTATCCCTTTCCCACAGCAAGCTGCTAGGTTTTGAAAGACTGTTAGAGTAGGTCTGTGCCTTCCAGCCCAGGTAGACAGATGTGCTAGCTCTGTTCGAGCTAGCACACTTAAAAATTATGAAAAACAAAAAAACCCTCATGTGGTACGGACATCAGAGCACAGGCAGCAGCATGGGCTAGCTACCCGAGCTCAGACCCAGGGGGACAAGCGGGCTTGTACTTGGGTGCCCGTGCCGCAATTCCACACTGTGATTTTTAGCATGGTAGATGGAACAGAGCTAGCGCATGCCTGTCTACCCAAGCTGGGAGGCATACTCCCAGCTGCAGCAGAGACATACCCTTAGAGGCTCTTGTATTTTGCCAAAGGGAGTTTCATACTGTTTCCAGGGTTCACTGAGGAAACGAGAAGGAAGACAAAGAAAAGCAGATGAAGGGAACTCAAGCTAATGAATATTAATGTAGGTTCTCACTCAAAAGAGCATTTTGAATTCAAGTTTCTTTGAAAATCGTTCTAGTGCTGTGGCAATGAACTGTGCAACTTTCCTGCCCCTTACCTCTTGCTGTCTGGCAGTAATCATCTCCAGGATAAGTGGAGATATTATGGGGAACATCTCACCTGTTACTGGAATTAGGTTTATAATTTACAGAAATGGTCTTGAACGAGGCAAAGGTGGAGGAAAGTGAGGTAAGAGTCAGGAAACAGAAGGGGGAAAGGCAAATGGCAGGGCTGAACTGTGATCATTTGTGGCAAGACCATTATCGATTATTTTTGTTCCTCTGCTGCAGATTTTTAAAATTAGTCTTTTTTATTTCCCTCTCTGTTCAGAATTGTACAGCCCATATCAGAATAGCAAATATAACAGGGTTGAGTTAAGAGAGGGAATTTAAAACGTTTGTCATTGTTCTAGAGAAAAATAACTAACATCCAGTTCCCGCAACCCTTCCTGAAGGGAAGTAGTTCTTGTGAGAGAAGTACCATTGACTTTGATGAGACTAAGAACATAAGAACTACCATACTGGGTCAGACCAAAAGTCCATCTAGCCCAGTATTCTGTCTTCCGACAGTAGCCAATGCCAGGTGCCCCAGAAGGAATGAGCAGAACAGGTATCATCAAGTGATCCATCCCCTGTTGCTCATTCCCAGTTTCTGGCAAACAGAGGCTAGAGACACTATTCTTGCCCATCCTGGCTAATTGCCATTGAATAGCTACATGTGTAAGTAAGGATTCATCCTGACATATGGAATGCAGGAATCTTACATGAGTATGTATTGGCAAAACATTACAAGATTGAGGGTTTAGAACACTGAACTCCCTCCGCATTTTCCCCCTCTTGCTTCGCTTTTTAGAAATAGAGCCAAAATAGATCCACTACATGCAAGCCCTCTGTAAACTGTCCATATGGAAACTTTTGTACATCCATGTGCTGCACACATCAAGCCTGATTGTTGTCACCTTGTGTTGTCATTTAGTACTATGACAAGCATGCATGGAGTGCTGCCAAATCAAAATGGTAGCATCTTACAACTTTGCACAGGTGTGGAGGACACAAGGCACTGGAGAATTAGGTTCAGTATTATCAAGGCATTCAGGGCATAGAACATTATGCAAAGTTAAAATTGCCTAGTACTGCCGCACACCCTTCCAGAGTGTGAAGGGAGGCCAAACAAATCTCTGAAAACAGTCAGCTAATGCAGAGTGAAAGCAACACAACCGTAAGCCTCTGAAACCCAGGAATTAGAGAGTTAAGGTAATGCCTCCCATCTTGCCCCCACCCAGCAACCTTACACCATTAATTCCCCACAATAACGTGCAGGGCATGGATTCCCTTCATGCCAGGAGGAAAAGTCTTGGGCTACTTTAGAAGCAGTGTTTGAATGTTAAGATTGTTTAAAATACCTCTTTAATTCAACAACAAAGTCTTTCTACTAGCTGCAGAGACTCTTTCCCCTCAGCTGGGAGGTGGCATGTCCCAAGAGATGCTGCAAATTGTCAGCTATTCACAGGGAATCGCCACAGTTCTGACTTGACAGCACTGCTTATTGATTAATGAATACATGCTCTGTTGTGTGTTATTTATTATAAAAAGATGTGGCTTGAAAGAACAAATCTGATTAGCTGGGAAAGATTCTCTGCCTTTTGGATCCTGAAAGCTATAGCTGCTTTTACATATCAGCTGCCTTCCACAATGCCTGAGATCTACAGTTATATCACATGTACATAAGAATGTCGTACAAAACTGGAAATGCATCTATGGCCAGAATTTCAATAGACTGAAGACATATTTCTAAGGCCAAGGCCTCTTATGAGCCGTGTTGCTTCTTGTACATAATCATCACTCATGTTTTACCAGGAGATGGTCTGTTTCATATGCATGCACTGAAAGCCCCACTCATCATGGTCAAAACAGAAGGCTCTTATGAAATTTTACGAGCAGGGTACTATGATTTTTGCACAGTAAGATACCTTGTTTAGACTAAAGAAGGGAAGGGCAGTAAGGTTCAAGAAAACACAGCGATTTCTTTTCCTCTCTGGTGGCTGATTCTGTACTGTGTGATGACGGAGGAAGTGACAACAGAGTCACTAAAACAACATTATTGGAATCGACACAGAGACCAAGGCAGTCATATCTAACTTTAAAATACGCCGTCTGGGTATATCTGACTGGGCTGGAGTTGATAAATTTAGATACCTGCAGGCCCCCATCTGGTTACATTCTAATTTAAATTCCAATGAGAGTATTGATTCTGTTCTCAAAAGAACTGAGGTGAAATTGTGTGGTCTTTACAAAGTAAATTGTCTCGTGAACCATGCTACAAGCTACTCTTGGTCACACAAATAATTCTGTATATGCAGTCACTTATAGAATATGGCTTTGTCCATTACAGATATTGCTGGCTCTCTCTAGATTAAATGTTCTAGAGTGCTAATTTCACAGATTTATAACTCATGACAACTTTATGGCTCACATTAAATACTCGGGATGAAAACCAAGAGCAGCAGGCATGGGAGAAGGAGTTGAAAACCTTAAGATTTATTTCCGTCTTTTGGAATTTACTATAGATCGATTTCTAGGCTTTTCCCTATAAGCAGACATCTCCACAGTGGTGTGCTGTAGGGATTGTGTATACAGTCCCATTTTCCATTAAACAGGATTTCTGAGTAGCTCCTTCACACTTCTTTGAAACCTCTTGCTTTAAAGGTATCCTGGAATTTTGAAAAGAGCACACTTCAGATCAGCTAGACCTGCATAATTCATATCTGGATACAAAGACACACACAGCTGCATGGCTAACTAGTGCAACTGTATCCAGAGGAAGTGGGGTAGAGCATTGTATACAAAGAGGCTAGGAAAAAGACTCCGTGGTGCTGCAATTGGTTAGCACAGTTCCTACTGGCTTAGCTCCCTTTTTCATTACCTGGCTGCACCAACTCTCTAGAGAGCACCGAAGTTCCAATTCAAGTTCCAGCTACAGTAATGGGTACGATGCAAACATAGCAAGTCCAGTTGTTGGATGGGGAACTCTGCTAAATGGTTGACTCCATGTTTGCGTCCAGCTACTAGATGGCAGACAGAGCAATGGAGAAAGCTGATAAGGTTGAAGTTTGGCATGGAAATAGCCCTCTCTGGACAGGAGTGCCTTTGAATGTGCCAGTGAAAGTGTATTTTGATATAACTGAGTACGGAGTATTTGAAAACTGAGTACTGTGCATACAGCACTATATTTTTAACCAGGAATACACTATGCTCATAACAGCATGCTCTCCATTCCTGGCTAACTTAGCTGTGCAATTAAAACATTAGTGATGGTAGACAGTGAGTTTTACAGGAGACTTTCCTCATTTACTTCATGCCTCTGAAGGTAAAAGCTAGTAAATGGCACAAGGTTCATAGGAAAGTGGTGCTCTCTCCCCCCTACACTGGGATGCAGTCCTATTTTTAAGTATAGATACTCTGGACCCTGCCAGCATGACCCTGTCTCTCCCCCCCAGCATACCCAGACCATACAGGTGAGGTTGAGGTCATGCTATATGGAGGATGCCATTTTGTTTCTGTATAAATGCTGGAACAGCAACCCCCTGCCCCACATCTAAGCAAGTCCTATAGACTTGGTAAGACACACAGGAGAGGAGATCCTGGCTGTGGATCTCATAAGGTACACAGGATAATACATGCCAGTCTAGCCAAAATCCCCATAGCACACCAAAGGAGATGGGTGTAATGGAATGTTCAACTATTCTACTGTTCAGCCACTGCACGGCACTGTAAGTATCATACCTTATTTAAGCTAACATTCATACCTGGCTGATCACTGAAGAATCATATAGTGATCACAGCTGGTGTGCATCTTTCTGAGAAAGAAGCTCTGTTCCTGTTCATATCTAGTACAGAAGCCTGGCCTGCTAGTAGCAGTCCTGCAACCTACTGTATTCAAGAAATACATGTCATTAGGGCCTAACAACAAACAGAATAGTGCCTCGATCATCTCTTCCACATCAGCCTAGTGTCAATAGGATTCCAGGTATGAGCTGCCAGATTTAGGACCTTACGGAAATAATTTATCAAATTAAAGTTAGGAAAGATGTTGTGAGCCATTAGGCCAATGAAAACTGCACAAGTAGAAAATAACTTCTAAAAAATTAAGATGCTGCTGCATTGGTTTTGTTCTTGTTTCCTTTAACTTTTACGCCTTTTGAAAAAAGGTGTTGAACTGAACCACGAATGTGAGATTAACCAAGGCAATTTCTTTGCACTTCAACTGTTTGCCAGAGGCACTGCTCTAACACTGACCCAGCCAATATATTTCAATCCAATCATCTGTAGAAAGAGAAACACAGACCTCTAAACTTCAAAGTAGTTAAAGGAGCTAGGATTTTAATGCCATTTGTTTGTTGAGTCATATATATGTGTAACAGTCTTATGTCCATGTTAAGTTCTACTGGCATTCAATACTCAAACAAGTTTCTAAAAAAGAGAACCAAGTTTCAAGGTAACAGGAAAGAGGTTAACATTTCAACAATGGCAGTTTTAGAGTGGCTCATTTAAAATTACTTACTTTTAAATGTTTAATCTAGATATTTTCTGTAACTAGTCTAGGATCTTAAACAACTCCCGAAAAGCTTTCCATTCTGCTTTTCAGACAGTCAAGAATGTACTGAGTGAACATTACCATGGCCTTTCCCAAAAACCTGAACTGACCTCCTGAATAACCAAGCCATAGAAATTCCCCAAAATAATTTCTTTTGAACAAGAATGTGTCGTCTCAAAGAACATCCAATTGTGATCTGAAAATTGCCAATGATGGAGAATCTGCGATGACCCTTTGTAAACTGATCCGATGGTTAATTACCCACTGTTAAAGTGTACACATTGTTTCCAGTCTGAATTTGTTTAGTTTCAACTTCCAGCCATAAGATCTCGTTACAATTCTGCTAGATAGAAGAGCCCATTATCAAATATTTGTTCCCCATATAGTTACTTATAGACTGTGATCATGTCACCTTTTCTGTGTTCAGCTAAATAGATTGAATTCCTTGAGTCTATCACTATAAAGCAGATTTTCTAATCCTTTAATCATTCTCATGGCTCTGCTCTGAACCCTCTGCAATTTATCGACATCCTTCTTGAATTGCAGACACCAGAACTGGACGCAGTATTCCAGTAGCAGTTGCACTAGGCCAAAGACGGAAGTAAAACAACATCTCTACTCCTATTTGAGATTCCTATTTGTCCATCCAAGGATCGCATTAGCCTTTTGGCTACAGCATTGCACTGGGAATTCATGTTCAGCAGATTATCCAACACAACGCCGAAAACTTTTTCAGAGTCACTGCTTCCCAGGACAGAGTATCCCATCTTGTAAATATAGCCTGCATTCTTTGCTCCTAGATGTGTACATTTCTATTTAGCAGTACTAAAAATAAAGTACCTGTAGTGGGACAATTTCCCTGATGGAGAAGTTCTGGAAAAAACAAAGCCAGCAACTCCTAGTGAAACTTGCACACACACAAAAAAGTAGCTTTTCTTACTGCAGTCATTAAACAATAAAACCCTACACAGTAGTCAAATTATTCCTAGTGTTGCCCCAAAATCATACAAATGTACGAATGGTAAATAGAATGCACTCTAGAGGAGTATGGCAAGTCACAATCAAGGATGCTGATGACGGTTGAGAGAAATGTCAGGCTGTTCCTCAGTTGCTCAGCCAGAGAGGAAAAACAGCAGCTCAGAGTGACCAAGCAGGTGAAATGCTCACAGAGCTCCTTAAAGTGGCCTATTATCACCTCACCGCCCCTCAGGCACACATATTTGATGGGCAAAGGAAAGCAACAGCTTTTGATGCTGAGGGCAAAACCTTTAAAAAGATAAGCACATTGAAGCATATAAAAATCTTTGTTCACTTCAACTATTCTGCTAAAGCTAGAAAAAAAAAATCTTGACCCAGATGTGACAGGAACAGAAAGCAACTTGGAACACTGGCTCAAAGAGGCAGAGGAAGTCTTTAGCTAGGGACCTGTAAACCACGTGGCTCGTGGGGTGTCCCAAGGTGATGAGATCCTTTAAGAAGTCTTCTCTGTCAAAACAACACAGCTGCAACAACATTGCATACAGAACAACACATAGCAGTCCATAACCCTTGTTTAGTATGCCCTCTCCTGGGAAGGAAAATTGTCTGGCAATTTGAATGGCACAACTGCTTCTTGGCAGGAAAGGAGAGAATTGAGGACTCGGCAGAGGCACCTTCCAGGCTGGCAAGGACCTGTGCCAATGTATCGTTCTGTCTCCCCCTTAAGCAGCCATCTCACTCCAGTCTTCAGAAATCCTCCCTTTAAGCCAGTGGCGCTGGGTATAATGGCTGGTTTAATTACCTCCAATTCCAATACATGGATTATCCACTTAATTCACCACTCAAATAAAACCAAACTGACTCTAGCGGAAGTAATCCCATATGCTGTGGGCATGACTCAGTTTGGAGGAAGAGACAGAATCATAGTGGCTTAAAATAATGGGGCAACAAATTACTACTCACCACTCGGGTTGACCTAATTCTCTCAGTTGTCACTGGGGAGAGGTGAAGTCTCCTTGGCATGCAGCAAGGGAGGACCAACACTTGTCTACACAGGACAGGACAGGCCATTCCCTTTTTCATGCAGGCTTCTTTTTATTATTACCTGAGAAACAGAGCAAATCAGAGCTCCTTGTCAAGTGAATTTGTAGGCGGAGTGAAAACAAAAGTGTTTCCAAAAAACAAGTTGCACGTTTGATACAGAAAACAAGGCTAAAATATTTGATTCAACATTAGAGCTGGTCAAGACTCCAGAATTTCCGGCCCACTGGAAATTCTGATATTTCCACCTTGGTTTTCATCTTGCATCGAAATGTTTCATTCTGCCTCAGCTCAGCATCAAATTACATCTACCCCAGCTGCCTCAGTGCCTCACAGGAGTTGAAGTTCAGGGGCATCACACCTCCATTCTGCTCTATGGGCTTTGATCCCTGATTGTCCCATGATGTCTACAGTTATGGGGCTCCTATGATGCACAGCAGTAGCTCCCTAAAGGGGAGACCACAGTTCCATCATAAGCTATAGTCTGGACAGAGAGACCAGCGCCGATGAGGCACCTGAACAGCTCAGGTGCACACATTAATATTGTACTGAATCAAAACAATTTGAGACTTAGTTTCTTAGATGGGTCTAAATAATTACTTTCACGGGAAGTAGGAAGCCAAAGCAAGGAAGTGGCAGTCCCCTCCAGGAATGGCAGGGCCGGCTCCAGCTTTTTTGCCGCCCCATTGGCGGCAATTCAGTGGCCAGTCCTTCCCTCAGAGAGGGACTGAGGGACCCGCCGCCGAATTGCCGCCAAAGACCCGGACGTGCCGCCCCCTTCCATGGGCCGCCCCAAGCACCAGCTTGCTGCGCTGGTGCTGGCCCTGAGGAATGGACAACATGCACTGCCAATAACGGTCATCGCTCAGCAAGGAGGGGCATGGCTTCAACACACACAGCATAGCTGAAAGCTCCCCGAGCACCCCTATAACCTCATTGAGCAGCACTGGCAAAATCTAAGCAGAGACGACTCTGACCTAGAGTAAACAGAGTACGCACTGCAGCATTTGACACAACAGGCCAGATTCTCAACTGGGTAAATTTCTACAGTCCTGCTGAAGTGGATGTAGCTATGCCAATTTATGCCAACTGAAGAACGGCCAATTAATTCTGGGAGTGATAAAGATATGAGAAATGAAGGGGCGGCACTTTTCTGAAAGCCTATTTTTAGTATTTACACTGCTTATTACCCTCAAGTCAATGAAGTATCAGGCCACACAAACAATCTCGGACAGAAAATATAGCATAATCCTATTTTGCCAACATTGCACATGAAACAAAAATTGAAAAATAGATTCTTCTAATCCGTTGCTTGGTCTAGATTTCTTTGCAACTTAAAAACCCAGTGACACTTGTGGTATGGAAATACTGATGGACTGTGCTCAGGCAAAGGAGGGATTAATTGTAATTGCCGACTTCTTCTGAGCACATTTAACAAAGTAGCAGCCACATGCTGCCTTATTCCATGAATCCAGGAGATTGTGTGAGCAGGCAGTGTTATATTACTCCTGGGTGGGAATGAAATCATGTGGGAGCTGCAAGTGTGGTTCACAGAGAAAAATTACCATTTTATATTTATTACTTTGGCTGGCTTAAGTGCCACAGGAATAGACTCACTAATGCATTTGAGGGCAATTCCCCAACACTTTGACTCTGTTGCTTTGTAAACTATTTTTAGGGAATGTCTCGGAAGGCATTTAAAGGCACATGCCATCCAATTTTTAAAGGTTATTTTGGTGGTTTGTCAGAATGATGCCAATAGCACAATACATCTCCCCAGATTACACGGCTATTCTGAATTCAGTTAAGAAATCCATATGTTGGGGAAAAAACAAAACACAAACCCTTTTCTTTTTCCTCATACATCTCTTTTGTTCCCTAAAACAGATTATATCTTCAATAGGATATTATCATTCTGACTGGTAGCTTTTAAACTGGTAATTGTACAATTTAGATTACTTGTGCATGCTTCCTGCTATTTTTTTTAAGTATTACTTTAATGAATATAGAGGCTTGAACATACATAACAACTGCATAATTAATCCAGAAATTCACAATTTCTTTTCTGCAAGGGCATCTAATCAAAACTATGCCCTTTTCATACAAGGACAAGGTGTGGGTGTATGGGGGGAGGGGTTACTTCCCCTTCCTGAGTCTTCAAATACTTCAGACTACAGTACACTATTCAGCATATAGTCCCCCTTTGTCTTGCAGATTGATTTGCTTTTCCAGCACAAAGATATATCTTTCAGCTGTTGAATCCATACTGTAGGTCAATCTTCAATCTGGATTTCCAGCACAGGGCAATCAGTATGCTTCCTGTTTATGCAATAATAACCCTATCCTGAACTCACCAGATGCTAAGGCTGAAAGCGGAGGGCTTTATTGGCCCAGGATGCTTAATGCCCACTTGAAGGTGCTTCCTGTTTATTTTAGTAGCTTATTTTATTGTAATAACTGAATTCTGTGGTGGATAAACTGCAAGGTTAGAGAGCAAGGAGTTTAGCAAGTAAGCTCAAAGGTTGAAATTTGAACCTGCAACAAAGACTATATTCCAGATATGCACATTAGTAATCCACAAGTATCCAGAGCCCAACCAACTCACAGCTAAAGTAGCTTGTATTCCCTCCTTTACAGATCTCATTTAAAAAACCCACAGAATTTCATAACTCAAAATCATTTTTTGTGAAGAATTTGGTTACTCTTCCACTTAAACCTCCTTGTGCATTTCTTCCCTGCCATAATGCAGAAGGAAGTGTAAAATGTGAGTAGCTCATCAAGTACTTTATATTCTAATTCAAAGAGAGAAACACATCTAAGACTATCTTTATTCTAGGAAATTTTAACCAGTAAAGATCATCAGCCAGACAGTTATTTTTTTTTATGCAGCCATGTCATGCTAGTATATTTCACTTTTTCTCCTTCTGTCAGCTAGGTGAGAAGAAAAGCCCAGCACCAGGTCCATCTGATGAAGGAAGTCTGGCAGCACTGGTAAAGAGCACTGGGCCTTGCAGCAGACCTGGAGAGAGAGAGAGCTGGAGGCAATCTGAACACCTCTAAGAACCACAGCTGCCTTGGGGGAAGTAAGAGAAGCAGGATATTCTGTTCCCTTTCTTGCCTGTAGGGTTGCCAACTGTCCAATCACACAAACCCAAACATCCTTGCCCAACCCCAACCCCACCCCTTATCCGAGGCCCCGCCCCACTCACTTCATCCCCCCTCCCTTCGTTGCTCACTCTCCCTGATCCTCATTCACTTTCACTGGGTTGGGGTAGGGGGTTGGGGTCTGGGAGGGGGTGCGGGCTCCCGGCTGCGGGGTTCAGAGTGTGGGAGGGGGCTCCAGGCTGAGCCTGGGGCAGGGGGCATGGGATACAGGAGCAGGTGTGGGGTGCAACTCTGGGAGGAAGTTTAGGTGCTGAAGGGAGCTCACAGGTGGGAGAGGGGTTGGGGTGCAGGAGGGGGTGCAGGCTCCAGGAGGGGGCTTGGGGCTGGCGCAGGGGATTAGAGTGCAGGAGGGGGCAAGGGGTGTGGCCTCTGGGAGGGAGTTTGGGTGCAGGAAGGGGCTCTGGGCTGGGACAGGGGGTTGAGGTATGGGAGAGGGTGAGGGCTCCGGCCAGATGGTGCTTATCTCAGGAGGCTCCCAGTCAGCAGTGGAGTGAGGCTAAGGCAGACTCCCTGCCTGCCCTGGCCCCGTGCCACTCCCGGAAGCAGCTGTCACATCCGTGCAGCCTCGGCGGGGGGAGGGGTGCTAGGGGTCTCCGCGTGCTGCCCACGCCTCGAGCGCTGACTCCACAGCTCCTATTGGCCAGAAACTGTGGCCAATGGGAGCTGTGGGGGCAGAGCCTGCCTTAGCCCTGCTGTGCCACCGGCCGGGAGCCGCCCGAGGTAAGCGGAGGCAGGAGGCTCCATGCACTGTCCCCTCCGTGCGCCACTCCTGGAAGCGGCCTACACATCCCTGCAGCCCCTGGGTTGGGGGAGGGGGGGGCACCACCCCCACAGCTCCCATAGGCTGAAGTTCCTGGCCAATGGGAGCTGCGGAGTCAGTGCTCAGACAGCATGCGGAGACGCCCTGTCCTCCCCCCCCAGGGGCTGCAGGGATATGCCAGCTGCTTCCAGGAGTGGCAAAGGGCCAGGGCAGGCAGGGAGCCTGCCTTAGCCCTGCTGTGCCACCAGATTTTTAGTGGCCTAAAAATCTCCCAGTTTGGCTTCAGTAGCCTCTAGGAGATAGAGCCTGATTCTGGGAGACTCCCGGAAAAACTGGGAGGGTTGGCAACCCTACTTGCCTGCCTTTCCTTTCCTGAAGAATCTATGAATTAAGGAGTGGAAGGAATGTATCTAGTTTCTACCCTCTGACCCACACAAAGGTAACCACACACCTGTAAGCTGCTGGCCTCTCTTCCCAGCCAGGAAGGACTAATACCACACCCAGTCTTTTCAGGCACTTTCTTCAGAGCACAGTTTTACTCTTTACACATAAAACTTAGGCAAAATGTCAAAACAAAGCATTTCCTCTGCCCATCACGGGCTACAGCTCACAGGGACTTTTCTCCTTGCCTCTCTGTGCTGAAAGGAGGACATACCCTTCCGTTCAATCCCCCTGTTTCAAGGCCAACTGCACTCTCTCAGCCCTTTATAGTGATCACCTGGCCCATTGCCAGATGCATCTGATAACTGACCACAGCTAGCTGGCCCCAGCCATCCTGGACCTTAAGGGAACAGACCACACTACTACAACATGATACTCTTGGAACAGTAGCCATGGAACACTGGTGAGGATGCCTCACCAACCAGAACAGGACAAATCAGCTGATTAGCAGTGGCGTTCAAAGAGTTCTGATAAGGTTCCGCTCTCTGGAGTATATGTGTAGCCTAATCCATCATCACAAGGCTACTAGTTAAGCTCTAATTTTGCACTTTGACACAGATCCCCACTGTAGCCTTGGGAAAACTACTTAGTCTCTCTGCCTCAGTTTCTCCATTTGTAAAAGGGGATAATCATATTCACCCTTCCCCAGAAGGTTGTGGAAGATTATTGGCAATTGTAGTGTCCAATTCTCAGGTGGTAACAGTCAGCTTATATCCACTGACTTCAGCGGAGTTACACTGATTTACATCAACTAGTCTTAATATTGTTAAATAATCAACTGCAGGAAAATCAGGCAAGACAGGGAATAGTTTATTCTAGTAAACCCTGATTTCAGTGGAGCTACCCAAGCTTACCAACTGAGCACCTAGCCTCAGAACAGTTTTCATCTTCAGAGCACTTTAGAACTTTCACTAAATATTACTTAAGCCACAAAATACGGAACATTTTTTAGTTTCTCGGGGCAATATTTCTTGTTAAAGAAAAAGAAACCCTTTTCTGCTACATCAGGGACTGTCTTCACCTCCAGGGTGCCCCTCCTGTCCGGACACAGTGTTGCAGGGGACTTTGCTTCTTGTATTCACTCTGGTGGCCACTTCCTCAGCCATGATGACCAGTGCCTTCCCTGGACTGCCTTACTGGGTCTTCTGTAGCTCTGGCCATGTCACACAACAGTTTGAGCCCTTCTGGGGTTCAGCTGTAAACAAAGAGTCCTTTGCGCCTCCTAAGCTCAATTCTGAAAAGAGAGGCTCTTTGCTCATCCTGGGCTTGACTTCAACTCTTCCTCCTCCTCAGGGCACTGATCCGCCACTGATTTTCCCTGCTAGGAGTCCAAATACCACTTGATTTAGCCTTCCACCACTCTTGTGTTTCTATCTTATTCCCTGGTGTTCATAGGCCCTAGCTCATTCTTCATTCTATGGCCCCACCACAGCTGGTAACCCTGCTGCTGTAGCTCTACTTTCTGGCCACAGTCAATCCCCACTATTACCCCTTCCTGCAGGCCCTTTCCAGGGAGAAGGAACTCTCCCTAGCTCTTACTCCCAAGACCAGGAGGCAATTAGTTAATCACTTCCCAGATGCAGAGCATAACTGACTTTCTCTCTTCTGTTCCAGGTGATGGGGTTTAAGCCTCCTCATAAACCCAATTTTAAATTTCTGCCTGCATGGACAGGACTAACCCATATTATAACCATATAAAATAACACAAACTAATGCCCTGGTAAATGCCACTGTGAAGGACACTGCATCCACAGTGTTATTGATCATAAGAGGCCAAATCCTTCTCACCTTGCTTATGCACATGGTCCTGTTGACTAAGATAGGATTGTTCTATAGAGAAAGGAGAGCAGGGGTTAGCTCACTGTATCAGCTAAAAGAAGCAATGAAATAGGATGGTATTATCTTTGATTTAACCACACACCCTGCCAACCCTTCCACTCTTACACCAAAACTGGCCCTGATGTCACTTGAGCACAAACTTTCTGCTTTGGAGTCAGATATGCCACCATTGCACTATGGTCACTCACTCTGGAGCTTCTCCTCTGATTTGAGTGGACAGATATTTACAGTTTACGGTCTCCAAACTTGCCAATAAAAAGGTCAAAAACTCCATTTACTGATCCTGTGTACAAAGGAGGATGGATTTGGCATCAAGACATGAGGATGGCATTCAGACCCTGTTCTTTCATCTATCTGGACCCATCCAATAGTCCTGATGGTTACAGCTTTTCTGGCCACATTTGTAAATTACGTTAGACATTCAATGCCAGGAGCAGTCATAGTAATTCCCAAAATACAAACACTTTACCCAAGGCCACCCCACCCCTTCTGAATTTAGCCAACAGAGGCAGGAATGAACAGGCTAACCATAGCAGATCAACACAGTAAATTCAGACCCCTTAAAGATCAGCTCTACAAAGCTGTTTAAAACACATGTACACACACACACACACAGCTGAGCCAGGATAGCACATTTTCCCCCTAAATGCCAATTGATCACAAGAGAAACTTTTTGTGGAAAAGGGTCAGTTTTGATGAATTTCTTGCTTTGAATTTTTTTTTTAAAAAAAAGCCATTTCAATATTTTCTAAACACAAAGTTCCTCTTTGTTTGGTTCAAAATGACTTCTCATTTAGAAACTTAATTTATGCAAAAAACTAAAAAAAAAAGCTCAAAATCAAAAGAAACATTTCAAAATTCATGTTGTAATTGACCCAAACTTTTTTTTTTCCAATTTACAAAAGTTTTATAAATTTTGACTTTTCATTCTGATCCAGGAAAGGAAAATAAATATCAGCTTCTTCCAGGAAAGGGAAAATATTGTGTACCCAGCCCTAGTGCAGTTACACTTAAACACAGCTACATTTCCTTGCATTGGCTCAGCCAGAAAGGATACTGGCAGTGGCTGATGTAGCTCAGGTAGGACAGTATTAAACAAAATCTAAGCCACTTGGTTCAATGATGGGTTTTGGCAAGATTCTCCTCTTTGCCTCAACTTCTTTTAATGAAAATAGAGCCTTTACAGTGACGGCAGCTTCTCACTTTCATCACTTACTCCCAGTTAGCTAAATAATTGGTTTTAGTGAGAGCTTTCTTGTATTGAGATTGACATCTGGACTGCCTGAGCAAGCAGGCATCCTTGATGCCAGCCTATATGGGAAAACTGAAGCATTGCTTCTCACCTATGTCTTTCAGTTCCAGTCAGGAGGTTCCTTCTGTTTGTGAATCTAGAGTTAGCCAATGTCAATACCTGTTTTTTCCTATGACCTTCAAAGAAAAAAGAAGACTCGTTTGAACTTTTTTTTATCCACACATAATTTAAACACAGCTTACTGAGAAAAGCTTGAACAATTTTCTGAAATGGAAAAGCAAGCAATTAAAAACCAAACCAAATTGCATTGCTCCAAATGTTTTTTTTTATAAAGTACAAGCATAAAAAAAGAGTCTGCCCTGAATTGAAACAAAGGCTGAGAAACTTCATGCTTTAAAAGGTCTTCTGAGAAAGATAAGAGAGTTAGAAATAAGGCTTTACACCTAACTGTCATTCAGCCTTAATTATGGTGATCTCCTTTGACTCCACAGGAAGTCAGTAGTGCACAGGGTAGCACACCTAAGTAGGGATCAGCGAATTGTAGGGGTATTTGTCCATGGCTTGCTGACATTTTGTTCTTACATTGACAACCTCCCTTTTCAGTTTGTTTATTTAAACCAAAGTTTGTGAAGCAAAACCTAAATGGTGCTGACACTGTTCCTAGCTGGCTGTGCATTTAGCATCTCCTGGTACAATCCTTCACTATTTTCTTATGTGCCTTCCTTCCTACACACCATGTTGTGCATCTGGCATTGTGTTCTAGCAAGGATTTACAGCCAGCCATCAGACAAACATTTTTTTGAGCATAAAAAAATAAAAGCACCTCATCAAGCTGGCTTTAAACCAGTAACCTATGAAAATCCCTTAAAGCTCGTTATAGGCCTCCATTCTAGTAACCCAAGATCTTGAATGGCTCATTTTGATTCCTGGAGACAAGCTGATACATCTGTCAATGAAAGCTACAACCAAGTTGATCAAGGACTAATAGTGGGTAGACATCCTCGCATGTCTACCTTGCAAGATCATAAGTGAGGGCAACTGATTGGCCAGTTTGTGTGATTATAAATTGCTATCACCTTTCTTCCTGCAGTTCTAAAGTGTAAGTGACTCAAAGCCATTCTTTGTTTTCCATCAAGCCAATTATGAAACTGGATTTCTTTCACTCTGTGAGTTTTAAAGGGCTTATTTGACATAATTTGAAAATCTAATGAAGATCTTGCTACAACTACTTCTCTTTGATCAGTGGGATTCAACTCCAACCATTAAGTGGAAAACCTAGATAAGTATCCCTTCAGCCCCTTCATTGCCACCCTCTGGCAAGTCACTGATCTGTAACTCACTGGGAGAATTACTTGGGCATTTCTTACAAACAACGGGAAGAAGTCCTGTGGCTCATGTAGTATCTGATTCATGACTCACTTAGTGAGTGCGCTGGTGAAAGTTCAATTCCTTTCATTAGGCCAATTTCCTATTTTTTTACAGCACAGTCTATCTAGTACAATCAATCACAATGAAGCAACCCCTAACAGACCTGTTTTCCATAGCCTGAAATGAGGTGGAGGAAAAAAGAGGAGGAGATATGCAAGTCATCAGTCCACTCAAGACTCACATAAAACATCTCACCTATCAAACTGAGGCATTAAACCCTCCTGTACTTCAATGCCATGATACCCCTTAACTAGGCATTTCCAATTAAACAGATTGAAGGGGCTCTGATCTATCAGTGACAACAAGACAACTAACTTAAAAGATGGAGAGAATGAAATCTGTTGCACTGGGGGATGCTTCTAAGACCAGAACTGATAGAATAACAGTGGGGGAAACCTGCCAGTGACAAGGTCTTTCTATGACACGGCACAGACGACAAAGCTTGATGGCTTTGTCTCAGACAGAGAAGATGAATCAGGGAGGAATACAGCTGATGTTAAAAGCACCCACCAAAATGCTGCCATACCTCCAAACACAGGCAGGCCAATTCCCACAGTAGCATATTTTAACAGGGCAAGAGAGGCAGGCATGTAGTAAAAATGCCAGTATGTGCAAGCAGCATAGCTAATGCTATCCAACACAGTGTAGAGGGTCAGAATTTTATTTCAAAGAATCGTAGTGTAAATCAATTAGAAAATTTCAGTTTACAAAAGGATCTACATAAAAGAAAAAACACAGCCTACCATTTTCATGGGAGTCTTTTAGAAGTAATAGGAAATACCTACAATAAAATATTGGCCATTGTGTGGTCTTTTAGGGATTTTAGTAGTTTGTAAACTACTACTTCTTGTGATTGAAGCTGAAAGGCTGTTAGTTGTTTTGCTGTCAGGAAGATGAAGGGTCTCTCTCTCTCTCCTCCTCTCCCCCCCGCTTTCTTGGAGAATAAAAATCAACATTGAACAGGTTGGAGGGCAAAGCTTAAATCTAGATGAAATAGAATAAAGGACCTAATACACTAAAGGCCTAATCCTGTAAACACAGACCTTCAAGTAGTTCCCACAGCACTGCTCACCTGAGTAAAGTTACTAACATCCCTCAGTGTTTGCAGGATTGAGACCTCAGCAGGTGTTTAAGAGCTCGGACATGTAGGAGCTAAGTTTCTAACAGCAATGATAACTTGACTATGGTGCACACTCATATATATTTTATTTTGGGTATACATTTTACTCATTTACAGTTCAGATTAGATTGATGGGATATAGAGCCAGATTCCGATACCCTTACTCATGTTAGTAGTACCTTACTGGATGAGCAGATAATGGGACTATTCAGGGAGTAAGGTACTACTCAGTGTGAATAAGGATGGAAGAGTCTAGCAATAAATGAACTAATTTTTTTTTTTTTTGGCTGAAAACTGTATATTTGGGTTGATTGAAACAATTTGCAAATTCAGGTCAAATTTGACAAATTGTTTAAAAAAAAGAGATCAAAATCCAAAAATATCAAAAGGTTTTGTTTTCTAGTGAAAGCATTTTGATTCAAGACATTGTTCCATTTTTGTAAATTTTTAAAAGCCCCAAATAAAATGAAACGTTTCATTTCAGTTCAAATGAAACATTATGTTTGACTAGAAACGTTTTATTTAAACTTTTTCAGTTAAGCCATCAAATTAAAAAAAACCCATCAGTTATGGCCACAGGTCTAAAATGAACTGCTATAAACAGAATATATTTAGAAAGTCCTTAGTACTTACATGTAAAGCTAAATAGTGTATTACTTGGAAACACACAATAAAGTTCAGATTGTTAATTACCACATTTTCTTCTAGGCTTGTACATGACTATAGGAAATATAAAAATATCACTTAAATTACTGTACCAAGACTTACTTTCTTTTTTCATGTAAATTCATTGCCTGTGAAAGGTGCTGGATTGACAGAAAGAGAAAAATGTAGAAAATGTCTGTAATAATCAAAAGGAGTTTTGATCAAATGTTGTTCAAGTGCTGCTGAAGTCAAAGGAGCCATGGTGATTTTCCCCAGCGTGGGTTCCAAACCCCTATTTTATGTATTTGTCCAAGTGTGTCAGAAGCTGTTTAACTTAAGGATCTGTGTGATCTTACAATATATTTACTACCTGACTGAACTAATCTCTCCAATGCTTTGAGCAGTTGTGAGGGACCAGAATGTGGGCAATCTGGCCTAGCAGTCACTGCTGGGTTGGTGTTAGCAAGTCAAGGACAACCACCAGCCTTTTCCACAACTGATTTATGTTCAATTTGTGATCCATGATAACCCCAAGATCTTTTTTTCAGCAGTACCACCATCTAGCCAGTCATTCCCCATTTTGTAGTTGTGCGTGTTATTTTTCCTTTCTAAGTGCAGTACTTTATGAGTGCTGTACACATGAGCTCATTGGTAATGGATCGATGCTTCATGTGGTGCTTGGGGCATGGTAGCTGTGACATCTCTATATAGATAATACTTTTAGTGGTTTTTGATACTGCAATGTGCTTTTGTTTTCTCTCAGATTTAACTGGCGCTACAGCTGTTTCTTACACTTCTAAAAATTAAGCATTTTATAACCACCTCTCAGTTTGACTAATGACTTCATATTACAGTATTTACCACCTGTAGGTGATCCAATTTTGTTATTGTTTTATAAAAGAAGTTGGGTTGTGGAAGACTCAGGGCTATTCTACACTACCCGCCCGGATCGGCGGGTAGAAATCGATCTCTAGGGGATCGATTTATCGCGTCTCATCTAGACGGATAAATCGATCCCCGAATCGACGCGCTTACTCCCACCTCATCAGGAGGAGTAAGCACCATCAACGGGGGAGCCGCGGCGGTCGATTTGCTGCCGTCCTCACAGCGGGGTAAGTCGAATAGGATACGCCGAATTCAGCTACGCTATTCGCATAGCTGAATTTGCGTATCTTAAATCGACCCCCCCCCTTAGTGTAGACCTAGCCTTAGTCCTAATACTGCCAATACTTACTACCGGGAGCAGTGCTTGCTCCTGTGAGTAGTTCCAATGAAATCATTGGGACTGTTCACAAGAACTGAGAGAATAATTGATTTTTTTGGCCCAGGAGCCAAAACTGGGGGGTGGAGTGGGGGATCATTTCATTTTGAACCCAAAGTGATTTTTTTCAGGTTTTTCTTGAGAAAACAAGAAGTCCCTAATTTTTTTGTGCTGGGTTGAGAAACACGAAACTAACCAAAACGTTTTGCATGTTTTTGTTTACTTTCTGGGGTGTTTTTCAATCAATATTTTTTGTGTTATTTTTGTTTCATACTCAAGTGTTTTTCACCCTTTTTCTGTGCGTGTTTAGTAAAAATATAGCAAAATCTGAAAATAAAATATTTCAAAATGAAAAGTCAATACATTTTGTTTTCAAAATCATCAGAATGAACTGTTTCAACTTAAAAAAAAAATGTACTCTTTTTCTGACAGAAATTATACACTGAATTTGACCAAAATCTGCAAACAGCTTCAGTGCCCCCAAAGGCTTTTTTTGGTAAATTTATTTTTTGCCAAAAAATTTCACACAACTTACTACTCACCATGGGCCTAATCCAAAGCCCATTGAAATCAACTAAAAGACCCCCTTCGACTTCAATGAAGTAGGTCCTATAGTAGGCACGGTAAGTGGTGGTAAGTATTGGCAGAATCAGGCCCTTAATTAGTTCATTCACACACAAACTATTTTGAGAAATATCACAATTTTTCCTCACTACATGGACGATAGAAAACTTATTGCTGTGTATAATCAGCATCCTCTAGGATCTTCCGAGTTCTGATAGGGCTGAGGAGAGAGTGTCCTGATGCCTCTCAAAGTAAAAGTGATGGCAAAAATCAGATCAAATTTAGTGCTATAACTAGAGAATAAAATGGGGTTGGAATGGGAATGCCATGATAGAAGGATGTAGTGAAATTACAACATGCAGCTGAATGGCAGGAAATATAAACATTATACGATCAAGATTACTAATGCCATAGAACAAGTAAATTTTCTATGAAATTGATGAATTCTCAACTATTGGTAGCATGTTGCAATAGAGAAATCTTATGTACAGGAGATGGAGGGTGATTTTTCTCTCTTATCTCTGTTCTCCCTGGTTTAACTGTAAGCTACATAGAAAGAGACTATAAAATATAAATAGAATATACAGGTCTGTCTCATCTTACGCTGGGGTTACGTTCCGCGGACAGCGCGTAAAGCGAAAACCGCGTATAGTCAAAATTACATTGAGTGTAATGGTGGGCGGAATCGCCTGCACTACAGGAACAGTATTTAAATTGTTATTTTTCTCTTTTTTTTTGTTTTTTTTGTTTTTTTTTGCCGACCGCATAAAGTTGAATTTGCACATGTTAAATGCGCATAAGATGCGACAGATCTGTACCCAGAAATGAGAAACCATGTTTGAATATTTGTATCCCATCCATTTTCAGAGTTCACCATGTGAGTATCAGTATGACAGAAGAAGAACAAAGAGAGATTAGAAAACTGACTAAATTGCTTAGGCACCATTATTGCCTTTATTACATACTGCTGTTTATGTGTAATGTTTTAAATAACACCAAATGCACTTTTAAATCATTTGCAGGATGTACTGCATTAGAAACACTGCACTACCTTTCCCTCTACCTAAGAAGATCCTTGGGCACTTGAGAGTTTTAAAGACAAGCAGTTACACAGGTTGTAGGATCCCCAATGAAGGCTCAAAATGCTGGATGGTTCTGTCTCTTACTGAAGTTCAATGAAGATATATTGAAGGAAATTTATATGCAATGTCAAAATATTTCTTTCTTTTCCTCGTTCGTGGGGCAGCATGACCTTCTACTATGAACAATGCTCTTTTCTCACTGCATTTATTCAATGTTAGTTTTAAGGACATGAGCTCGTTTTGTGAGCAAATAACTCAAAAAATGTATAAATATCAGAGGGGAAAGAAATCCCTAGCACAGTGCACAGTGACACATAGCTGCTATTGGGGTATTTGCTGTGTGATGCTACTTTGCTGTATGATACTGCTATAGAACACTGAACAGAAAGGAGGTGAGGCTAACCAGGAGTCTGACCACTTTCAGGGCACACTGCAAAACTCTGCTTTTGGATAGAGCCTTTCTACAATAACCAGACCCTTGAAGGAGGAAAGGAAGGAAGAAAACATTTGCACAAAAAATTACAGCCTCTCTATGGCGGAAGTTAGAAGAAACCATGATCTAGGGGGGCGTTTGTTATGCAGATCTGATTTACATGGGAAGCACTAGAGTGATGGGTGCTTCAGTAAAATCCTAAAGCAGACAAAATCCCAAAGGGAAATAAATTCCAACATTTCTGACCCATATCAGGCCTCCAATGTACTCAGATGTAAGACTTCATTTGAGTTTGATGGGAGTTGTACTTTTGGATTGGAGACACAGTGTAGCCCTATGTTATGTTAAGACTGGATGCCTTTCTGGAAGATATGCATTAGTTAACTACAAGTTATTGGGATCAATATAGGAGTAACTGGATGATATGCTGTAGCCAGTGATATATATGGGAGATAAGACTAGATGTCCTAATGGCCCTTTATTGCCTTAATCTATGAATCTATAAATTCTAGTTTGTAATATTTTTGTACATTTCTTGTGTTCACCAACTTTATTCTAATTCTCTCCCACAAGCACTTGTTACATCACTCTGAAAGGAATCTACTAGCAAAAGGAAATAAAAAAGGAGCTTGTGATTGGTTCCTCCATCCGAGATGCCACCTGATGTGCTGGGGTCTCACTGAGCCCACCGGTTCCACCAGCCTGGGCTTCCTCACAATGTTTATGCTGTGCCAGGCCCTGAAGCCTTCGCTAGCACACACACACAGGTAAGGCCACACCCAGCTGCAGACACAGACTGAAGTCAGCTCTGTGTGAGAGGATTCAGCTCAGAGATTCACCCAGCACTCACGTGCACACCCCCTTTGGGGAGTAAACCCAAAGTAATATTGTATTGCACTGTATAGAAAGTTCTGCACAGCGCAAGCTCATAAAAATTTGCCCTCTCCCTCAATGTGGAGAGAGATATGCACAGCTTCTTGCCCCCCCTCCAGATATGAATTGCACAAACTGGCTTATGTTATAAACAAGCAATAAATTTATTGACTACAAAAGGTCAATTTTAAGTGATTATAAGGCAGGGGTCAGGACCGTTTGGCACGCGGCTCGCCAGGGTAAGCACCCTGGCGGGCCGGGCCTGTTTTATTTACCTGCTGACCCGGCAGGTTCAGCTGATCACGGCCCCCACTGGCCGCGGTTCGCCGTCCCGGGCCAATGGGGGCCGCGGGAAGCCGCGGCCAGCACATCGCTCACCCGCGCTGCTTCTCGACGCCCCCATTGGCCCGGGACGGCGAACCGCGGCCAGTGGGGGCCGTGATCGGCCGAACCTGCCGCGTCAGCAGGTAAATAAAACTGGCCCGGCCCGCCAGGGTGCTTACCCTGGCGAGCCGCATGCCAAACGTTGCCGACCCCTGTTATAAGGGATAGCAAACAGATCAAAGCAGGTTACTTTAGAAAATAAACAAAAACCACAAACTGAGCTTAACACACTAGATAGGTAAGATATAAACAAAGGTGAAAGTAAGCCGCTACAGTCCGGTACAGCGTACCGGCAAGAGCCAGTACGCCGTGCTGGACAGGACCGGCTTTTCCGGTGGGGATTTAAAGGGCCCGGGGCTCCAGCCCCTGCGGGGAGCCCAGAGCCCTTTAAAGAACCACCCAAGCCCTGCTGCTGGAGCTCCGGCGGCACTTTAAAGGGCCGGAGCCTCTGGCCCTATAAATCGCTGCCGGAGCCCCGGGGCTCCTGCGGCTGGGCTCGGGCGGGGATTTAAAGGGTCTGGGGCTCCCCGCAGTGGCAGGAGCACTGGGCCCTTTAAATACCTGCCCGAGCCCTGCCGCCCCAGGACATTACTCCTTGTTCTGTCATCTGCTACCACTGAGAACAGTCTAGATCCATCCTCTTTGGAACCCCCTTTCAGGTAGTTGAAAGCAGCTATCAAATCCCCCCTCATTCTTCTCTTCTGCAGACTAAACAATCCCAGTTTCCTCAGCCTCTCCTCATAAGTCATGTGCTCCAGTCCCCTAATCATTTTTGTTGCCGTCCGCTGGACTCTTTCCAATTTTTCCACATCCTTCTTGTAGTGTGGGGCCCAAAACTGGACACAGTACTCCAGATGAGGCCTCACCAATGCCGAATAGAGGGGAATGATCACATCCCTCAATCTGCTGGCAATGCTCCTACTTATACACCCCAAAATGCTGTTAGCCTTCTTGGCAACAAGGGCACACTGTTGACTCATATCCAGCTTCTCATCTACTGTAACCCCTAGTCCTTTTCTGCAGAACTGCTGCCTAGCCACTCGGTCCCTAGTCTGTAGCAGTGCATGGGATTCTTCCGTCCTAAGTGCAGGACTCTGCACTTGTCCTTGTTGAACCTCATCAGATTTCTTTTGGCCCAATCCTCTAATTTGTCTACGTCCCTCTGTATCCTATCCCTACCCTCCAGCGTATCTACCACTCCTTGTGTAGTCCTATCTCTGAGAGGTTTCTATTGTACACAATTTCTGGGGTAATCCTTGTGTTTGTGTGCATTTCCTCAATAAGCCATTAACATTGTTAGGCTGCTTGTGGGTGTTTTCAACTTCAGGACATGTTTCAGTAACACATACAGAGCCAAACTTCATAACTTCACATACGACAATAGCACATACAATCCAATTGTCTAGCAGATCAAGACTTTTAGAATGACACCTCACAGGGCATATTTTGTATAAGACATATCATAATTACATGACAGTGGTGAATATTGGGGTGTCAGGGTGTAACATAACTCTCTCCCCCCCCCCCCCCACACACACACTTTTAGTGCACTATAAAGCCAGAATCAGAAAAGGAAGTATCCTAAGGGCATATGTTCAGCATTTTGCTAAAGACAGGTGCTGCATGAAACTCAACAGCCCCTAGCTGCAGACAATGGATAAGGCTGTGAGTCTGTCATGGAGGTCACAGATTCCATGACTTTCTGGAACCTCCGTGACTTCTGCTACGGCGGGTGCAGTTGGCCTTGGGGCTGCCCGAACAACATGGGCAGCTCCTGGGCCAGCTGCACCAGCTGCTGCTAGGGCAGTCTTGGGCCACTGCGCCCCCCCCCCCCCCCCAGCAGCAGTGGCGGTCTGGGGCTGCCATGCTCCCTGCCACCCAGAAGCAGCAGGGGTCCCAGGCTGCATGCTGCTGCCCCCCCCCCTCCAGCACCAGTGGGGGTCTCAGGATGCATGCCATTGCCCCCCTCCCAGAGCACCCACGGCACCCCTGGGCCACCCCCTACCCCAGAGCACCCAAGATTTAGTCAGGGATATATAGTACAATTCATGGACAGGTCACGGGCCATGAATTTTTGTTTACTGCCCGTGACCTGTCCATGACTTTTACTAAAAATACCCATGACTATAACATAGTCTTAACAATGGATATTGAGGTTGAAGAATTCAATAAAACTAATTTTAATCTCTAAAATACAAATCCACATATTATCTGTCACATAGTTTCCTCAATGTTTCCCCCCCTCTATATGGAATGCTGCTTGTTTCAAAATGTCAGGAAGTCAAAGAGAATTCAAATGACATTAGACATGATTTCTGAGCCACTTAAAAAAAATCTATATACTCATAAGGTGGCATTTTCCTCCAGAGAAGAGTTTGACCAGACAGCAGCCAGGTGCAACAGGTGACACACATATACTAAAAGGCATGTCCTGCTCTGAAGCTGAGTAAATGGATGAACCCAAGATTGGACAGGAAACCTTTTACCAAGAGTTTTGGCTCCTCTCTCTACTGCATACCCAATGAAATTCCATCTCAAAAAGTCAGAGCATTTAGATAATTTATAACATAACATGAACCCCTCAAGCAACATTGTAGTATCTAGCTCATTCCTGAAATCCATGTTTCACGTTGTCAACAGTGCGTCCTGATCACAAAATGTAACAATGCATCAGCATCTGTGAAAAATGCCAGCAAATTAGTCCCAAGTCAATCTCAAGGAAAAAAGGTGAAATAAGGTTAAAGGTGTTGCTGAAAATGACATCTAGGGGAATCTGAGCTGGAACACTGAGGCCTAGACTCTGGCCTTCACACATTCCAAACTGGAAAAATGAAAAGAGCAACTATAAAATTAATAATTAAAATTAAATTAAAGAATGGTGTAAGTGAAGGCCAAGGGAGTATTCTTAGTTTATACATTTTTTATTATTTTTGATCTATTACAGAGGCTGAGAATGCTGTGAATACAGAAATAAGCATGTAAATGAAATAGGTACTGTGGTTTACTAGTTGTGAAACAGTACATAAACCACCATAAATTATGTAATTAATGCAATACTAGATTAAAACCACAAATATTTAAACCTATTCCTGGTTACCTAAACAACTGTATAAGCAGGTGTCCAAATTAATTTTAAAAATACAGCCCGGGAGCCAGATTCTTATATTATGGGGCTTACACTGGGGCTGTAGCGGTTACATGGGGCTTACACTGCCGTAACTGAAACGAGATTCTGACCCTGCAGGTTCAGCTGTAACTCCGTATTACTCAGCTTTTATAAGTCCAAGCAATGACTTTCTGAAGCACTAAGCATTATTTTAGGAAGCCTGAAAGGAGACTTTTAGTCCTATTTTCAGAAGGGTAAGGAGAAAAACCTTTGAAAAATTCCCTAACTGTATAAAGATGTGTGGTAAGCCATGCTGTTGCCAAACGGCAATAGCTCATTGATAATATAAGGCTACATTGCAGCATTTAGCCACTGGCCTGAGTGAGCTGCAGTGCAACGCTGCAGCCCTTCTGGACAGGATGCACTCCAGGAAAGAGTTCCTCCCTGAATGTAATCCTTCCCTGAGCAGCCTTGTGTGCGGGCTGCACCAGCCTTATGTCAAATTCTGTCATGGTGCCAGCAAGGTAGTGTAGGAAGGGGGAGCAGAGATGCTGGCCAAAGTATTCTCTTAAAAAGAAACCTGCTGGTACCCGACATGAGTCTACAAGGTGCGCTTGGACACTGTGCTCAGTGTGTGCTTTGCTACTTCTCTGAGCAGAGACAACATAAGCGCTTTCTATTGCCAGGTACTACTTGCTGCCACTAGCCAAATACATACAAGCGCAGTAAGGGGGCCTAGACAGACTTCTTCTCCTGAACACCACATGCCTCTCCGTAAGGCCTTTCTCCATGCACTCTTGAGAGCACCATGGAGAGATTCTGCCTGGCAGCTGAGAACTTATCACTCTTTGCAGGAGATTTTGTGTCTATCGCCACCCTTCTCCTATCTGCATCAGCGTGAGCATGAGTTGGATGTAGTTCTGAGACATCATCTGCCAAGTTTTAGCTGAAAGCAAATGCAGTTAGAAATAGAATTATTATGGTAATCACAACAGACCGTGAACAAATACACCTCAGTCACTGGAGTGCTTAGCAGCAGTCTTCATTTACATGGCCGCACGTCTTGCATTCAAGTCCTCAAAAAAATCACTCTCAAAAGGCACAAGTTTATCTCTAGCCTCATCATTCTTTATAGGTACAAATAATACATTCTACACATTTAAAGTACACGTTTTTCTGGTGGTTGGTAAGGTATTGGCAGCTTGCTGAGGTCAGATGCCAGGTTGTGTTTTTTGAGTATGATTTTTCAGGAAAGGGATGCATGGGGGGTATCTGTATGTTGAAAATGAATGAGAGTTCATTGAGGAGGTGATAAGGCTGAGTGCACTGGGTACTGTGATTCTGGAGTAGTAAGGCAGGTAAACGGAGATTAGTTGTGATGTTAATCACAACTAATCCTTTCCTACCACCTCCTTGGATTTTTTTTCTTTTAGTGCATTGATAAGAAATACACTTGAGCAACCCCAGCTCAAAGTTACAGATTTTTCTGGAGTGGAATGGCCAAGTGGAATGTTCAATAAGTTAAGAATTCTTTACAATACATGACTGTATGTGCAGATTTATCTGAAATAATAATAGTAAAAAAAACCAATTTTGGCATGTACAAAAGCTGGGTTTATTACCACCTAGAGAGCAGATGAGTGGAGAAGTTGACACTGGTTGCAGAGTGACATTTTAGAATGGAAGAAAACATGTAGCCAATTAAATCTAGCATTTGTATCCTGTAGTGCATTTCCCCTCTAGTGCTTGCTTAACATTCTTTGGACTATGTTCACAGCTGCAGCTTTGATTTGTGCCATTAGTAAACTTTTCTATCCTCAGTACAAAGAAATGTCTAAACTTCCTTCATGGCTAATTCTTTCTAGGGCTTCGTGACTATATGGTGTGATTTTGGATTGCCAGTGAAACATAAAAATTCCATCCCATTTGTCATTTTCAACCCTAGCCTCATTACTTTACAATTTTTTTCTACATTAAATTGTCTAAGCTACTTATCATCCTGATCACCCATTTTTCTTGGCCTCTTTGGATTCAGATTCACTGTTCTTTGGCTCTGGCCAGCCACCCTTGTGTCTTCTACATGTTCCCATCTCAAGCCCATTGATGTACTATATCATTGTGAACAAGACAGGGTGCAACACTGATCTCTGTGATATTCCACTTGCAATTTCCCTCCCACTCTACCTATAATCATGGACCATCTCCCTGGCTTCACACAAACCATTTTCACATCACAGTTTTTCAGTGACAATGCTATATTTATTTTATAGGCATTACTAGGTCACTCAGCACTGTACTATCAGAATGTGTCATGCTCATTAATGAATTTATCTACTTCAAAAGTGTATTGTGAGGGAAAGCATCATTGTCCCCATTTTACAGCTTGAGAAATTGAAACATGAGATGAAGGCAAATTTTCCATAAGCTGATTTTGAGTGCTCAACTTGAGACACATAGGGTCTGATTTTCAGCTCTGCACCCACAGATCCCACTGACTCCAAAACAGAGTTGCATAGGTGCTAAACACTTCTGAACAATCAGGCCCAGAGTGGTCACTTTAGAAAATTATGGACCGAATCATGGAATATCAGGATTGGAAGGGACCTCAGGAGGTTATCTAGTCCACCCCCCTGCTCAAAGCAGGACCAATCCCCAACTAAATCATCCTAGCCAGGGCTTTGTCAAGCCTGACCTTAAAAACCTCTAAGGAAGGAGATTCCACCACCTCCCTAGGTAACCCATTCCAGTGCTTCACCACCCTCCTAGTGAAAACGTTTTTCCTAATATCCAACCTAAACCTCCCCCACTGCAACTTGAGACCATTACTCCTTGTTCTGTCATCTGCTACCACTGAGAACAGTCTAGATCCATCCTCTTTGGAACCCCCTTTCAGGTAGTTGAAAGCAGCTATCAAATCCCGCCTCATTCTTCTCTTCTGCAGACTAAACAATCCCAGTTTCCTCAGCCTCTCCTCATAAGTCATGTGCTCCAGTCCCCTAATCATTTTTGTTGCCGTCCGCTGGACTCTTTCCAATTTTTCCACATCCTTCTTGTAGTGTGGGGCCCAAAACTGGACACAGTACTCCAGATGAGGCCTCACCAATGCCGAATAGAGGGGAATGATCACATCCCTCGATCTGCTGGCAATGCTCCTACTTATACAGCCCAAAATGCTGTTAGCCTTCTTGGCAACAAGGGCACACTGTCGACTCATATCCAGTTTCTTGTCCACTGTAACCCCTAGGTCCTTTTCTGCAGAACTGCTGCCTAGCCACTCGGTCTCTAGTCTGTAGCAGAGCATGGGATTCTTCCATCCTAAGTGGCGGACTCTGCACTTGTCCTTGTTGAACCTCATCAGATTTCTTTTGGACCAATCCTCTAATTTGTCTAGGTCCCTCTGTATCCTATCCCTACCCTCCAGCATATCTACCATCCTCCCAGTTTAGTGTCATCTGCAAACTTGCTGAGGGTGCAATCCATGCCATCCTCCACATCATTAATGAATATATTGAACAAATCTGGCCCCAGGACCGACCCTTGGGGCACTCCGCTTGATAGGGCTGCCAACTAGACATGGAGCCATTGATCACTACCTGTTGAGCCCGATGATCTAGCCAGCTTTCTATCCACCTTATAGTCCATTCATCCAGCCCATGCTTCTCTAACTTGCTGGTAAGAATACTATGGGAGACCATATCAAATGCGTTGCTAAAGTCAAGGAATAACACGACCACTGCTTTCCCCTCATTCACAGAGCCAGTTATCTCATCATAGAAGGCAATTAGGTTAGTCAGGCATGACTTGCCCTTGGTGAATCCATGTTGACTGTTCCTTGAAGTGCTTCAAAATGGATTCCTTGATGACCTGCTCCATGATTTTTCCAGGGACTGAGGTGAGGCTGACTGGCCTGTAGTTCCCCGGATCCTCCTTCTTCCCTTTTTTAAGATGGGCACTACATTAGCCTTTTTCCAGTCATCGGGGACCTCCCCCGATCCCCATGAGTTTTCAAAGATAATGGCCAATGACTCTGCAATCACATCAGCCAACTCCTTTAGCACCCTTGGATGCAGTGCATCCGGCCCCATGGACTTGTGCTCATCCACCTTTTTTAAATAGTCTTGAACCACTTCTTTCTCCGTAGAGGGCTGGTCACCTCCTCCCCATACTGTGTTGCCCAGTGCAGTAGTCTGGGAGCTGACCTTGTTCGTGAAGACAGAGACAAAAAAAGCATTGAGTACATTAGCTTTTTCCACATCCTCTGTCACTAGGTTGCCGCCCCAATTCAGTAAGGGGCCCACACTTTCCCTGACCTTCTTCTTGTTGCTAACATACCTGTAGAAACCCTTCTTGTTACTCTTAACATCCCTTACTAGCTGCAACTCCAATTGTGATTTGGTCTTCCTGATTTCACTCCTGCATGCCTGAGCAACATTTTTATACTCCTCGGTCATTTGTCCAAGCTTCCACTTCTTGTAAGCTTCTTTTTTGTGTTTAAGATCAGCAAGGATTTCACTGTTAAGCCAAGCTGGTCACCTGCCATATTTACTATTCTTTCTACACATCGGGATGGTTTGCTCCTGCAACCTCAATAAGGATTCTTTAAAATATAGCCAGCTCTCCTGGACTCCTTTCCCCCTCATGTTATTCTCCCAGGGGATCCTGCCCATCAGTTTCCTGAGGGAGTCAAAGTCTGCTTTTCTGAAGTCCAGGGTCTGTACTCTGCTGCTCTCCTTTCTTCCTTTTGTCAGGATCCTGAACTCGACCATCTCATGGTCACTGCCTCCCAGGTTCCCATCCACTTTTGCTTCCCCTACTAATTCTTCCCGGTTTGTGAGCAGCAGGTCAAGAAGAGCTCTGCCCCTAGTTGGCTTCTCCAGCACTTGCACCAGAAAATTGTCCCCTACACTTTCCAAAAACTTCCTGGATTGTCTGTGCACTGCTGTATTGCTCTCCCAGCAGATATCGGGGTGACTGAAGTCCCCCATGAGAACCAGGGCCTGTGATCTAGTAACTTCTGTTAGTTGAGGAAGTTGAGTCACTTCCTCAACTTCCCATTCTCACAATGAAATCTGTGGGAGAACCAGGAATAGAACCCTAGCCCCAAGCCTTCAAGTCCACTCTTATTCCTCCCTCAAGAAATCTTATGACCAAGATATTTAGTCATCCAACTGGTTAATTCCACTCTTTAAATGTGATTATCTATGCTCCGGTTGGAGATGTGAGGATCCCTATTTCCTTTCCACTCTGCGCTCTCAAAGGTCCCACATTACAAGTACTAATTTTCTTGTTCTGTGTGGTTCTGCTCCCATTGGATCCCACCAATACTATTTGACTGGACAATAAAAATTGCTTTTGAGCCATGCAAGGCCTTCCCTCCCTCCAGAGACCAGGCATATTACTCTCCCAGCCATTTGACCAAGAACTGAATCCAGATTTTCAGTCTTGCAGTATAGTTAAGAGTTCCAAATTGGCCTCCAATGGTTATTTATTGTAGGAAAATCCAGAGTGGTAATTAGGAAAGTTGATGCAGCAGAGGAAAAGTGTACATTAGCTATGACCACTCAGTGAGCGGACTTTTATTTAAGACAGATGTAAGAATACTTAGCAGATAAAACCTTAAGTACCTGGCTGCGAACAGTTGAAATCATTTGCATAAGGAAGTAAGAAGATTAGACTAGATAAATGTTTTGAAAAGAGCTTTGCAAAAGAAGTGCAGTAGACCATGCAATGTGTGCTGATATTCTAAGGTACTTTATGGAAGGATTTGAGGGTGAGCGTATATATTGGTGTACCTGCTGTAAAGGAAGCTATTTCAACTTGAAGAGCACCATGCAGAAAAGCACCTGCAAATCCAGTCCAGCTTGTTATTAACAGTAAATTGTTACCCTCAGAGAGACGTCCATATAAAATGAATTTCCAGCTGACACAGTGCTGGCTGACCTCTTGTCAAGAATGCTTGCCAGGCAGCTCCACTTGGACCCATGTGCTTCTAAGCTCCCCAGGTTTGGGCAGGCTCCAGTCAGAGTCTCTGGCTCTGGCATCTCGGGCACATTCTCCAGCTGGTACCACTTCTAGGGAATAAGTCCAGCTGCCCTGATCCCCAGGACCATTGCTGACCCCAGAGGTCTACAGCATCACACAACCCTCCAGAGCTCTACCCTTAGGGGTACTCCAGTTTAGAGTTTATCCCTTGAGGGATACGTGTTAGTTGAAGTAACACACATACCCCCCTTTGCAAAGGGATTTCTAAAACAAATATGCTTTACACATACACAAAACACAAGAGATAAACAGATCTAGGCAAAATAATAAACACCTGTATGCAATTTCCTCCCTCAGAGTCCTCACCACTTTTGACTGTTCTTTGGGTTTTGGTCATTGCTTTCCGGGGTCCCAGATCCCCTTTCCTGGATCCCACTACTCCTTCCTTCCTCCTGCTCAGTCTTGCCTTCTTCTTTGGGTTAGAGAATCAGCTACTGAGAGCAGACTTTTCCCTTTAATAACTTCCAGTGCCCTCCATCATGTGACCCTCCTGGTAAGCCTCAACCCCCCTCCATCAGGTGATCAAGGTCCCCCATTAGGTGATCTGGTACTTGGTTACCACCTAACTGAAGTCAAGGCTAGATAAAGTGGTTCTGCAAAATCATTTATATCATGGACATGGTCAAAAGAAGGAAAATATGAGCACTCAATTAGCACAAAAATCAAGATGTTGACAACAAAATGAATCAAAAAACCAAAAGACATGAAGAGAAGAAATTCTTCAGATGTCTATATACCAATGTGAGGAGCCTGGGTAACAAATAAGAGGAACTGGAATTACTCATTTATGAGCATAATTTCGATCTAGTTGGTGGACGATTCATATGATTGGAATGTTAAACGTAATGGCTATAACCTATTTGGGAAGGAATGCAATCCCATGCTCTGGATGTCCATAGTCTCTGATTGCCAGAAGCTGAGAGGATGACACGATGGATGCCTGTTCTGTTCATTCCCTCTGAAGCACCTGGCATTGACCACTGTTGGAAGACAGGATACTAGGCTAGATAGACCATTGGTCTGACCCAGTATGGCCAGTCTTATGTTCTTAAGGACTGCAGGACTGTAATTGTATTATATCCTCCTATCTGGTTCTCTTTTCTGTTGCTGGTCATCTATTTCAGAAAACAGTCCCCTTTGCAGCAGACTCCTAAGCTCATTGCTCTGTAGAAAAGACAACATGAACATCTGGATCATCCTCCACAGACGTTTGTGTTGTCTTTTCTACAGAGCACTGCTAGGGGTCTCAGGCCAGTCAAAGAATCTCTGATAGGGCAGCTCCAGGGCTTGTGAGAGGTCAGAACTAGTGTGAAGGCATATAGGTTCTACATGGAAGTCGCTGGATTCCTGGGAGATGCACCAAGTTCAGGAGAGAAGTTCCCCCACTCTTCCTCTAATTCCCTCTACAAGCCCCACTCCCAACCTCTGATGGAACACCGTAGGAAGAACTCTATGAAGTAATGCCCGCATAGGTTTCTTCCCCAAAATATTGCACCAACAGACTACTCTGAAGGAGAGGACCATCCAGACCTGCAGTATTCCTACCTATAAACATGTTTTTTGAGAATCAGACTTTATTTGCTTGAGTAAAGTGGGATCTATAAACACTGGAAATTCTCCATATCTGTCCCATGTTTCTGAGTAAGGGCCTTTTGATGATCAAGTGAGTTACTAACAGCATTCTATGAGTTGATAAAAAAAAATCATACTAAAAATGCAATTGTTTTTTTGCCGTCACCTAGATGCAGCAACACTAATATTGGCATCAATTGTGATTTTCATGTTGTCAGTTGTATGGAGATATACCTATCTCATATAGCTGGAAAGGACCTTGAAAGGTCATTGTGTCCAGTCCCCTGCCTTCACAGCAGGACCAAGTACTGTCCCTGACAGATTTTTGCCCTAGATCCCTAAATGGCTCCCTCAAGGATTGAACTCACAATGCTGGGTTTAAGCAGACCAATGCTCAAACCACTGAGCTATCACTCCTAGTCGTTGGTATAAACCCAATAAATATAGCTCATTGTATTGTTTTAGCTGAAGTTGCTTTGCAAACTGCAGAAAAGAGCAGGCATTAAGGTGCTAAACTTAGTTTGCACTGCAGTAGTAACAAATTAAAAATGGCATACTGTTACATCAAGCAATGTGCAGTGGTGCCAATTGATTTATGAGGTCAGGAGTGAAAGAATTTATCACCTGGCATTATCTCTGCCCAGATTTAATGCCTGCTCTGTCATCAAAGCACAAAAAAATTATAGGAGTAGAGAAAGGTCTTTTCCAAAGACAAGGGCTGTTTACAAAAGAGCGTTCCTCTCTAAGACACCATAATAAAATAACAGTCTCAATGTCCTAAATCTTGCAGCACGCTGTGCAATCTTTATGGTGGTGACTTTTGTCTCCAGACAAATATTTTTAAATTTGTTGTCAAATGATGAAAAAGATTGTCATGTCACCTCCAGGCATGAGGAACCTATAAAGCTCTGGACAGTCTGGCATCTTCCCTCTCTCTGGGCAACAAAGAATTAATGGCAGATTGAGTTCCTTTGTTAGAGTTCAGAACAACATGTTCAGCATTAACACAGCCTCCTTTCAAAAGCAAATACTCTGAAAGAATTGAAAATTACTTTGAGTCCAATTTAAGAAGGCATGGGACGAAAGAGGAAGAAGGGTAGTTCTGACTCACTAGAGACCTCATCCTGCAAAAGAAGAGTTAAGCAGACTTTTAGATATATACTTTAGGGCTAAAAAGAGCTGCTAAACTTTACCTCAGAAGTGGCTGCATTTCAGTGGCAGATGAATAGAGCCATGTCTGTACAATTTGTTGAAAGCCTTGAAAACTCTCTGGATGAGAAGTGCTGAGTCAAAGTCTCACTATCCCAGAGTGTCCCCTTGTGGCATGACAAAATATTTCAGCTGCTCTGCCCTTCTCGTCCTCTGGACTTCAGGTATAGGATGGTGGTGACTTGGCCTTCCAGCATGATCACACTGTAGTTCTACCCATTCCAGGATATCAGTGTCCAAAACCAGTAATGTGCAACAAAATAATTGCAATCAACACAACATCTTCTGCCCTTCCTGGGCTCCTCTTCAGTCTCACTCTTCTTCCAGAGCAACAGCTCTAGGGCATCTCCCAGGAGTCCTTCAGCCAAACCCCAACAACAGACGACATACAAACAAAGCAACTTCCACCCATCTTGGGCTTGAGACTTTAATCCAATTTAGGTTCTCCTCAGTTCTCCACTCTTCTACAGAAAGCTGACCCACAGGGCTGCTCCCCTGGAGTGTTGCTCCTTTTTTGAGTTCCACGACAGGAGTTAATGCCACTCCTGTAGCCTTCCTACAATTCTCTCTCTGCCTGGCTCCTATCAGGCCCTTCCCACAGAGTGGGAACTCCAGACCCCTCCCTCCTTGGTCTCCAGCCTCCAACTGCTCTGAACTACTTCCTTCCTGAGCCTGATATACACTTCAGGTGTAACAAGGTGGCACTAACAGAGGTCTCAGGATTCAGTTAACCCCTTCTCAGCCAGTGTGGGTTTTATACCTCACATGCCATTTTAAACAAAGGGATTGTTATTAATTATTATTATAATGATTCTATTAAGGGCAGCCAGTTGGGTCTGGTGGTGCGCCTCTGTAATCCCACCTACTTGGGAGACGGAGGCTGGCGGATTGCTCAGGGGTTCTAGGCCATGGTGCGCTATGCCGATCAGGTTCCGGTGCTACTGACAACCTGGCCAGTGGGTGGCTGAAGAACCAGCTACAACAACATGAATGACGTGTTGTGATCAACACTCTCTCTGTGAGGGCTGATGGACCGACCGATCAAGGTGATTAAGGCACCGAATGGCATGTAGAGAGAAACACAAATAGGAATGTAATTAGGAGATTATAGTAGGTTCCATCAATTGTACTATTTTCCAGCCTTATTCTAATCATTGTCACTAGAGTGATTCGGGTTTCTTCCACTTTCATGGCACCTAGACATTCAAAATTACAGAAGTTCTACCTCTTAGTCCTGTGACAAGCAATTTTTGCCCCATCCACTGTTCGGGGTCCATGCATTTCATTGCTGGGAACAGCTCTGGTGAATTCACATAAAGAAGAAGAAAGCTAAAGGTTCTAGCGATTTTATAAAATTCTGATGATAAATTCTTAATCTTTTCTGGATTATAATTACTTTTGTTTATATTACTCGACATACAGATAGGCCTAACCAGAACCGCAAAGCTAAGCCATAGATCAGCACATGATTTAAGTACTTACCTTTAAGCATAGGCTTAAATCCCATTAACTTTAAGCACATGCTTAAATTAAACTGAAGTGGTGTGCTCCACAGGGATTAAATTAAGTACATACCAATATGCGATGCTGAATCAGACCTAAATACTTCCAAACTTTGTGGAAGTCCACATGTAGATCTGAACTCTGCTATTAGCCATTCTATAAGGAGTCAAAACAAACCCTCCAATCTGAACACACACAAACTTTGGGGGGGAAAAATCAGCTCAGGTTTTAGCCCTGCTCTAATTACAGATAATACAGACATACTGAAGCACAGCCAATTGCAAACACCCACAGCTGTCTATCACTGTACAGTCATTCATCTGAAAATAATAATTTGAATTTATTTTTAATTAAAAACTATTCAAAAAATATTAAGGGACCTGAATATGGAGATTTTCTTTTCATTACTTTAAGCGATAACATACCAAGGGCAGGCCCTACTTGAAGCTACACTTGTGTATTCCAGACTTTGGAACATAAATGATACTATGGTCCAAGAGAACATCATTTGTTAGGTCTTGCTGTTAAAAAGCAAGATACATCCCAATCCACCTAGCAGGTCCTTGGCTCAAGGTTAATTTTACTACTAAATCCAAATATTCTATAATAATATGTTAAAACCTAATTGTCCCCTTATTCTTTGCACTCAAAGAACAAATCACACTCAGTATTTTACATGGGAGATTATACTGCTCTCATGTGCAGTATGAACTGGGGCTTAAACAGCTTCACAGGCACTAAGGCAGTTACAGAAAATGAAAAAAACATGAACAAAATTCGCATGTGTTTCATTTAATAGATTTTTCTTTTAAAATGTGGTTGCGGTCATTAGCCAAATTCTGCACCAACTTTACACCTCACACACGCCCGGTGATGGCATCGGGTTTACATCAGCACAGAATTGGGTCCCTTCCCTGTATCATTATGGAAAGCTTGTGGAAAATCCTGATGCATGTGGAGCCCCTGTGGTCGCCCCCGTGCCTAGGAGCCAGCGGGAGATGCCAGCAGCTTTCCAGGAGCCACACAGAGCTGGGCAGGTAGCCTGCCTGACCTCCTGCGGGCAGCCAGCCGGACTTTTAACAGCCTGGTCAGCAGTGCTGACTGGAGCTGCCAGGGTCCCTTTTCAACCGGGTGTTCTGGTCGAAAACCAGACGCCCGGCAATCCTAGTTATAGGAGCTATCCTGGGGCTGCCCTGAAAGAAGCTTGTCTTTGGTGAGCTAAAACAATGTGTTCTACTTGTGGCTCCCTATCCCAAGATGTTTGTGATTTGTCTAGTAATTTGTGTCTGTTGTCTGCAGCACATAGATTCATTACACACTTCCTAGGTCAGAATACGAAGCTGTTTTAACAGTGCACGGCAACACTACATCATACTAGGCCTGGAAAGGAAAAATGATACCAGATCCAAATGAAACTGTTGAGTATTTAGAGCCAAATTGTTGCACTGAACCACCGAGGCTATGTCTACACTATGAGGTAGGGCTGATTCCCCTGCTTGTGTAAATATACTCACACGAGCTGTCATTGAGCTAGTGTATGTATAAATAGCAGTGTAGCTTTGGTAGCATGAGTAGCAGCTGTGGAGGTATGGCTGAGCCTACAAACCTAACTCATACCAGTGGGTATGTACCTGGCATGGCTCAGCCACACCTCTGCTGTTACCTCCTCTTTATACTCACACTAGCTTGATGAGAGGCAGGCAGTGTGGAGCCCATTGGTCCAAAGGGAGTTTGGAGAGGCTCATTTGCTCCCTCAGAGGCCCCAATGTTTCAGGTACTGTGCAGGCTGCATCAGTCTTCAGCAAGGTACAGCTTGACCCCCTCCCTCAGTGCTTGTGCCCAGCTCTGCCATTATAACTGGGCCTTGTATAGGGAATGTAAAGAGATGAAGAGGCTCTTTGTGCTTTCCTACGTGCACCTGTCTAAAGGACGATCCCATCCTGTCCCTGATGTAGAGAGAATGTAATGACCCAAACTGGAATTTGCCCACAACAGTGCAGTAGACAGTCCAGCCATTGCAACAAGTGCCACATTTCCTAGCATAGCTGGCTTGCAAGGGAGAGGGGGATACATTACAATAATGGTGCAGTCCTTACTCATCTTCCGTAATAAAGCAAAACTCTCAGTGATTTTCACTTACCCAGGTCCTTGGTTTAAACTACCCAAGAGTACAATACCAAAGAGTACATGCTGGGGTATTAGTTAAATACTGACAAACAGGCAGGAGTGATTGTCAGCTACTGAACAAGCTATTGATATTTGGGTATATGCATAGAGTTGTATATAAATATAGATAGATAAAATGTGTGTATCTCTGACTAAATATAAATATACATGTAACTGAGACAGGATTGCTCATGCCCCTAGTGCATGTAGCAAACTAAACTCCCACGTAGTCTGATTAAAAAAGAAGAAGAAGGAAGTGTCTTGTAGTGATTAGTGGCCAGTTTGTATTGATATACAATATTCTAGATATACTTGATCCTGTCACTATTCAAGGGGCTGGATTTGATTATTTTCAAGGTCCCTTCCAGCACTACATTTCTATGATTCTATGACATGAGTATGTTTGGAATGTTACTGTGGTTTTCTGATGTGCTCTAGCTCATTTAGTCCCAGTAAGAGTAAGGTCCATTAACCTCACGCTATTGGGTATATTTACAGCTAGAAAAAGGTTTCAAGGAGCAAGTTTATCTAGGAGCCTATTTTTTTATCTCACTACTGAACAGTTTAACAATTGCCTTTTGTTACTTTGCATACTACACCTTTTGTTATTTTGAGGTTTCTTTAAGAAGTCCTAGGAGGAACAGAAGTCACACCACCATACAAATATGACTGCATTTGAATAATTTATTTCTAATTGCTGCATTTTAGAACATTTCTCCATGTTGTTTTTTCTAAGTGCAAGATTACTAGTCTGCAAAGGTCTGAGAGAAATCCTTTATTAGCCACCTTCCAAATATTATGAAGTCACAGCAAAATGAAAAGTTGTGTGTAATAGACACATTTGTTTGGAAAACAAGAAAAAGTAGTATATAAAAAGGACTGAATGCACAGGAAGTTAGTAATGGGTTACAGAACTATTCACATTTAGGTCACTGGTTCATTTATAGCCTTGATTGGTACAGTATAAAATTGTTAACATTAACATGTTGATGGTTATCTGGCAGTGCTACATGAAGCAAAGAGGTGGTTTCAGTCCATTTCTTGTGTCCTCATCACTGCAATTCACATAGAATCATAGAAATGTAGAGCAGGAAAGGATCTTGAGAGGCCATTAAGTCCAGCCCCCTGAACTGAGGCAAGACGAAGTAAACCTAGACCATCCTCAACAGGTGACTGTCCAACCTGTTCTTAAAAACTTCCAGTGATGAGGATTCAACAACCTCCTTTGGAAGCCCATTCCAGAGCTTAACTACCCTTATAGTTAGAAAGTTTTTCCTAATATCTAACAAATCTCCCTTGCTGCAGATTAAACCCATTACTTCTTGTCGTATCTTTGGTGGACATGGAGAACAATCCTCTTTATAACAGTGCTTAAGGTATTTGAAGACTGGTATCAGGTCCCCCCACTTGGTCTTCTTTTTTCAAGATGAAACATGCCCAGCTTTTTTACCTTTCCTCATAAGTCAGGTTTTCTTAATTTATCATTTTTGTTGCTCTCCTCTGGACTCTCTCTAATTTGTCCAAATCTTTCCTTAAGTGTGATGCCCAGAACTAGACACACTACTCCAGCTGAGGCCTTACCAGTGCAGAATAGAGCAGGACAATTACCTCCCATGTCTTGCATACAACATTCCTGTTAATATACCCCAGAATAATATTAGTCTTTTTTGCAACTGCATCACATTGTTGACTCTCATTAGATTTGTAATCCACTATAACTCTTTGATCCTCTTCTGTAATATTATTGCCTACCCAGTTAATCCCCATTTTGTAATTTTGCATTTGATTTTTTTCTTCCTAAGTGTAGTATCCTCTCAGCTAGACAGTGAACCACTGATAACTACTCTTTGAATACAGTCTTTCAACCCGTTCTGCACACACCTGTGATGGAGGACACTTACCCCCAGTGCTGCCTCGTGGTCGGGCGGAGGTGTGGCAACTTGTCTTCCTTCTGGGTGTTCCCCTACAGCTCCACCCTACAGTGGTCTGTCCTTTCAGTGACTTAACACTACGGCCAGGTCACACTTTCAAGTCCACCCCTTTTTTGGATAAATGTGAGTCCAGCAACCAGGAAGTCTTCCTGAATCTCTTGTTGAATTCTGGCTTCCTCCTGGGGTTGGGGTCTTGTGGTCCAGACACTTTTACTAAGAGGGTATTCCCCCAACTAGGTTCCCTGCCAATGGATAGACTTCCATCGTTTTCCCTCTTGAGGGGATGGCAGGGGAGCCCGGGCCCAACCCCTCCACTGGGGTCTGATCCAGGGTCCAATGGTAGGCAGTTAAGTCCTGTGCCCTGGGGTGCTAAGAAGCTGCCTCCCATGACCATATCACACCAGTCCCTTCTACTTGCACAGGGTAAAGTAAATAACTAAAACACAAAGATACAGCCTCTTCCTTCAGAAAGCCACAGGTTCCTCCTTTGTAGGCTTGGTCATGTCCCTATAGCGAGGCCGCAGAGAGCAAGAGCTCCTGTGGTACTCCTTCTCTACCCCGGAGGCTAGTTGGGATTAGGTCCTGCTTTGAGCAGGGGGTTGGACTAGATGACCTCCTGAGGTCCCTTCCAACCCTGATATTCTATGATTCTATGATTCTCAACAGCTCAGAGTACAGGGCAGCTCACTGCCATTGTCTGCCTGCCAATGAGCTACTCAGTTTCCCTTTCTAAGCTCCTCCTCCAGCCTGTGCAGGCTTTGTAGGTGGAATGGGATGGGGAGGCCTCCTTAAGCAGCTCCTTAACCCCTTCCTCTTCAATGTGGGGTTTGTATACCCCATCACACCACCTTATAATAATTTAATCTAGACCACATTTACCTAGTTTGCTTAAGAGAATGCCATATAGGAATGTGACACAGCCCTTATTAAAATCAAGATATATCATGTCTACTGCTTCCCACCTATCCATTAGGCCAATAACTTTGTCAAAAGAAGGAAATCAGGTTGGCTGAGCATGATTTGTTCTTGACAAATCCATGTTGGCAATTCCTTATTACCCTACTATCCTCTAAGTCAGTGGTTCCCAAACTTTAACAACCTGTGAACCCCTTTCACTAAAATGTCAAGTCTCGTGAACCCCCTCCTAAAAATGAATATTTCCAGGGATTTTCTCCTTTACCTGAGTATAAATTATAAAGGCAGTGATCTTGGAAATACAAAATTTGTTTTTATGACATGCTTATTACACACTATTTATTATTATTTATCATTACAGTATTTTTATTACATTATGAAAATGGCAACACTCTCTTCCAAGATCTCACTTTTGTAGCTTGTATCACTTTGAATAAGCCTGTTATAAGACAAGGCTCCTATGTTTCATCCAGGAGTATCAGATGTGAAACAGCATGAAGGTATTTAAGAAGCCAACTCAAAGATTTCGTCCTACACAAGCATTCAGGTCTTGAGCAGTCCAGGCAAACAACGCATGTTACAACAAAGCTTAAACTTGTTCTTCATAATAATTTTAAAAACACCACTAGCTGCCTATTTAATTTTAAAAACAGCAAAAAATATCCATCTCCTTTTCCATTTCTTATAAGGAATCTTGAAGTTTAAATCTCCTCAGTGTGATAGATATGCTTGCTTTGATCTGCTTAGCTCTTGGAAGTCCAGGGGCTCCAGGCTGCTGGCCCCGGGGTCCCTAGGGACAGCTCTTCCACCTTTAGGGAATTTTTTCCTGAGAACCCCCTGTAACATTTCATGGACCCCAGGGGTTCATGAACCCCAGTTTGGGAACCACTGCTCTAAGTGCTTACAAATGGGTGTTTAAGAGTTTGTTCCAGTATCTTTCCAAGTATCAAAGTTATCTCAGTCATATTTGTTTCCCTTTTTAAAGATTGGTACTATGTTTCTTACTTAATCTCAGCAAGGGAGAGAATGGTTACGATGGCTGAACTGTTTTTTACACCAAAAGGTGTTCCTGCTAGGTAGGGGAGGGGGTTGTGGGGGAACCTGGCACTGTCTTTTCTTCTGCTATTCATGTTCTCTATTGAAACAAGGAACTTCAGTCTCATAGCTGCCAATATGACCCCTTTTAATGGACTCTGAACTTATTTTACACAGGTGACATGACAAGAAGAACAACACATGCTGCAATGGCAGTTTGTAGAGAATGATAAAGAAGTAAAGAAGTTGAATGGGAAAGATAAGAGAGAATGGCTTGACAAAAAAAAAATGCAAGAGAAGCCAAAGAAGCATCAGTGAGACATGACTCAAAGAAATTATTCCAGGTGTGTAAGCAATTATCATCACAGTTTCAGAGCCACAGTGGTATCATAAAAGCGGAAGATGGAAGATTCTTAACAACGGAAGCAGAACAAAAGGAATTATGGTGAGAATGTTTTAATGAAGTGCTCAGTCAACCTGAGCCAACAATTGCAATCAATGGATGTGAAGAAGGTGATAAAGAAAGCAGAAATAGAGGAAGTCATTAAGCTGCTAAAATGGCAAAGCGCATGGTCAAGATAAGATCACTGCTGAAACGCTTGAAGGTGGGGAGGAAGTGGTAGAACATGAAATACATAAACTTTGCAATATAGTTTGGGAGAAATAATTTTTCCTTGAGGAGTGGAAGAAAGGTGTGATCTGTAAATTACCAAAGAAACTCTGTACTGAGCAAGCAGGCTTTAGACTTTAAAGATCGTGTATACATCACATTTTTACCCTGCGTCAATTGACTGAGGAAAGATTACCAATGAAGATTAGTCTTGAACTTTATACATTTCATCAAAGCTTTTAACTGCATTAATAGAATGTTTCTATGGAAGATCTTGCAACAACACGGGCTTCCTAGAAAGATAGTGTCACTGATTCAGATGCTGTATGAAGGTTGAAAAATGCTGTTTAAGAACAGAAAGTGGAAAGACTGACTGGTTTGATATCATCATTGAAGTGCAACTGGGATGCATCTTATCTTTTCTCTTCTGCATTGCAATAGATTATGTGATACAAAAGTAACATCAAAGGAAAATACGGGAATTATGTGGAGTAGAGAAAAACATCAAGATCTCAACTTTGCAGAGGACATTGTTCTGGTGGACACAGATGATACTATGAAAAACGCCACTATCAACATCAAAGGTGAGGCTGCCAAATTAGGATCAAGAATCAGCCAAAAGAAAATGAAAGTCATGATTGTTGAAAAAGGAGTCAGCACTCATGATGGATATGTGGTTGATAGTGAAGAATATGGCATGCTTAGCGAGTTTGTATATCTTGGAAGCACAGCTGGTGCTGATGGCCAACTCCATAAAGTGGTGCAAACAAGAATTGGAAAGGCAAGTGGAGCCTTTTTGAGACTGGCAAATATCTGGAAAAATAAGGAGATTCACATAAGAACCAAGATAAAATTATACACAATGCCATTTGTGATACCTACATTGTTCTATGTTTCTGAAACTTGGCAAATGCTAGAAACCCACAACAGGAAACGTAATGCATTCCATCAGAGTTGCTTGTGAAGAATACTTGATATCAGTTGGTGGGACAAAGTAACCCCCACTGATGTTTTACAAAGGGCTGGCCAGCAGACTGCACAGACAATGATTCAGGAAAGAAGACAGTTGTTTGGACATGTATGGATATCATAAAAAAAACTGTATTCCTAGACAAGCCCTTGACTGGAAACCACCAGCTGGAAGAAGAAAAAGAGGAGGACACCAGATGACATTTAAGAAAACCATTGAGAAAGATGCTGCTGTCATGGAAACAGACTATAATAGAGCAAAAATGTGGCATTAGACAGACAGAGGTGGAAAGACTGGGTTGCCTTGTGTGTCACAAGGCACACAAGCATCTAATAAAAAATAGTAAAAAATAAACTAAATTTCCAAAAGGAAAAAAAAATATTTTTAACAGAAAGAAAAAAAAAATTGTACTTATCCCAAGTGTAAAGTTAAGAGGAATATCCATTCTAATTTCTCATTTTGAAAGGATGGATACATGCTGTAAATTACCCTTTTTAAACTCAATAGACAAGTCTTACTAATGATTTTTTGAATGGACAGGTAAAGGATCATATGTAGGACAAGAAAGGTAATAGTGCCATTCTTCATTATCCTGTTGCAATCACATGCAGAATATTGTGTTGCTCAATCCCTACTGCTTAGGGACCATATAGGAAAAAAAGACTAAAGCAATAAAAATATATTAGGAAGAATAAAATATAGAAGGAGAGAAAAATAGTTAAATGTAATATACAGATCTAACAGAAAAGAGTGTGATGCCTTTTAAAAGACTTGTTAAAAATAAGCAACCAAAATAATTAGCGATTAGAAGGGTATCAGTTTGAGAAAGGAATTAAAATGTATGACATTTTATGACAATACAAAATGTTTTTGAAACTGCATTTGCAGGAAAAAGAAAAGGTTTAAATAATGATATTCTATTACCTGGATTACTGGGACATGACAGGGATAGTTTTTCAATATACTGTAGTCATTAGGCTCAGAGCCAATGGACAGCTGGTAGCAAAAACCCTCTAGAACTCCAGAGGCATTTAAGTCTGTTACGTATTTTCAAGTTTGTTTGGTGATTGTTTCTAAAATATATTCAGCTCTGGGTTGACTAAAGTCTTATAACATATGACTGCAGGATGGCATCATTGTATGGTGGCTGAGCATTCTTTAAGCTTTTTTTCTTTTGCCAAGTGCATCTTCTGCTTCTGTGCATTTTATCACCCAGCAGTATCTTCCCATATTCAGCACAGCACAAGTAATGAAATGAACAATGTCCTTCAGGACTGAAGCTTATGTGCATTCACTAATTAGCTTCCAAGGCTCCCCACCCTGAGGGAAGCTGGAGGTTGGCCTGGGAGTTAATGGCTTGGAGATGAAATTCATATTAATGTGTATGCAGTGTATTTAATATGTATTTCCCTGTATGTTCAAGGAAAAGTTCCAAAGCAATTCTCTGTTACTAATAATTGCTTTATCTTGGGCTAAAGCACTAAGAGGGGAAAATGGACTGTTTAAAAACTGAATTTGGTATATTCCTCTCAAAAGAAATCAGCCCACAACACAAGAAAATATCTTAAGAATCTAGTTTGCTATTAAGTTCAGTAGAATGGTTCCTGACTGATGTTGGCGGTCGGGGAATGAGGGTAGGGTGGGGGAGAAAGATCAAAACAAAACAGAGGTGAATCAAAGCAGCAACCATGACTACATGTCATGAAGCAGAAGAACTGAAGAAGGATTAATCATGGATCAGTGCTTGTCACATGGAGAGAGAAGGCACTAAAAGCAATAGATCAGATAACAAAAGGATGTTTAGCTTGTCCAACTCCTAGATGGCTCCAAAAGGTGTGGTATTCCTAGACCATGCTCTTTCTTTCGCTTTCACTGCACAATGTTTCCAGGTCTCTAGCACGTTACTAGGGGAGTGTGGGCCAAGATTCAAGTAAGTCTGAACTGGGTAGTGGTTTCAGATGGAAACTATGAAGACTTATTTGTAGCTGAAGACTTACTTGGAGTTTTCAGGTTCATTAGAAACTGAAACAAGGGATTCAAAGCACCGTGAAGCAAAATGGGGGGAAAGACTTGCACGTCAAAACCAGTGAGTTTGACATAGCCTGCTGGTTAGATCTATCTCCTTCCATCCCTGTTATGTACCCTATTGTTCCAGTTTCATACAATTTTTTATACTGAAAATAAAAGAGAGAGGGTGTACATTGCCTACTGTGGAAATATTTTATACCACTATTTTTAACTCCTGCAGTTTCCTGATACGAGCAACTAAAACAGTTTAGCAAGAAAGTAACACTACATCTTAAAAAGCTGTTTACTTATTGAACACATCTATTCTTCTCCAAAGTTCCACTACTTGTGCTCCAAATACAGTGCTACCAAGCATTTGGTCATCTCTCTTCTATGCACTGGGACCAGTCTGAATTCAAATATATTGTGATCTGGCAAGCAGTGCATTATGGGAACTGTAGTCCATGCACAATTATCCAGGGCTATCAATCCTGCACCTTTCACAAGCACTGAATTCCCATTAAAAGGAATAATTTTTAAACATACCTGCTGCATTTGTTTGACATTTGTAAAACCTACCTGCCGTCCTCCATCATCACACATATGATCACCACCTATTCACAAACCTTTTGCTGGAACAGTTATCAAACAAAGTTTGGTATGGAGATGTATTACCTGGCTCTTTTGTTTAAATAACAAGGCTAACAAGGGGCATAAACAAGTGACAGGAAAACAGATCACAGTATTTAGGGCCAGGCCTTTACTCACACTGAATAGTACCTTACACTGTGAATAGTCTGACTGAAGTCAGCGGGACTACTCAGGCCCAGATCAATCAGTGTGCACACTGTACATAGGCATAGGGCCCCTGGTTTGAACCCCTTCCCAGCATATTGCAACTAGCAATTGTTGCTGTGCGCACACATGGAAATACATATGGCTGCTTCCACTATGGTGCACAGGTCTTATGGTCACCGGGAGCACTGCTGGTGCAGCACCTGGGTCCCACTCCATATGCTGGGGCCTTCAGTGTGGCAACAGGGCAGCTGCTGCTGCTGCTCCCCTCAGTGCCAGAAAGCAGGATGGACCCAAGGCTCACCAGCGAGGAGTAAGGTGTGGGGACTGGAGTGGGGGGAGGCAGAGTCTCCTGGGAGAAGATGGTAGGGGGCTCCCTGGGCTGAGGCTGCTGTGAGGAGGTGATTGTAGGGCCTCTTGGGCCATGGGATTAGGCTACTGGTGGTGTGTGTGTGGGTGGAATATCTAAAGAGGAGGCTCAGGACAGTGTATGGAGGGGGTATCTGAAAGGAGAAGAGGATGGTCCGGCTGGTGGTGGTGATGGGGGTGCCTGAGAGTGGAAGAGGAGGGTCTGGTTGCTGGGTGGGGAGGTGCCTGAGAGTGGAAGAGGAGGGTTCAGCTTGTGGCAAGGGGAGTGGCTGTTTTTTCTGTCTCTCAGTAGTGGTAACCTTATCTGCCCCAACCAGGTTTGACCCATCTGCCCCCCCTCCATCATGACTCATGGCAGGGTGGCAGGTGAGCCAAACTTCAGTGAGTGGAGTTGAAAATTGGTGCATGGAGTCAAAGCACCACTCAAGTTTGTTACCCTAGGCCACTGGGTCTCTTCTTGGCACTCTTCTGGGCAGCCATGGCAATCAGAGCCATGTAAGAGGAGGGGGGCTTCTGGGTGGGGTCCAGTTTCTTGGATCACTTAAGGAAGATGGGCAGCCCCCCCCCATTTCAACAGTGCACAGGGAGCTAAAATTATTTAATCCAATCTTTTGACTATTTGCAAAAGGAAGGCACTATTCAGTGTGAGTAAGGATATAACAATCTGGCCCTTAAGGTGTACAAGAACCTAGCTGAAATCTTCCACACAACATTTAATTAGGCTGGGTTTGTGGATAGTCCTTCTGATAAGGTGTCACGGCTGGAAGATGTCTGCAGTAGAATGAACAGGTATGGGAACAATTGTATTGCATAGGAAATGAATTCTAGTTGTTTCTGGTTGAATTCTGCTTCTTTGAAATCTGTCACTGTGGAAGAGAGCTAATTAAGTCCTGAATGTTCTTGACTCTGCTGGATGTTGTTAATTTTTCTCTCAAACAGATACACAGAGGCAAGTTTTAGTATACTCGTAAAAGTGCTACAGAAACACAAAGCCATGAGGATAAGTAATTTTGCAAGCAAGTCTTGCGATGCATTCAGCCCTCATGTTGTACATGGCACTCCAAAAGCCTTCTTTACTGCTGTTATAATTTGTGTGTCGACTTGTGGCAGTGCAGGCTAGCAGAAAAAATGTAAAATGGAATATAATCTAATATTTCTAGCGACTCTTCATGATAAGCCTACAAAGTGTATTCAACTATCAAACTGAACTTTTCCCACAAAAAGCTTTTGTGGTATTAGCTGAAATAGTATGGCTGCCGACCATCCATGATTCCTCTGGAGAACCCAAGAACTAGGCTGCTGCTAGTCGACAGAGCTTCATTTTTCCAATCCTGTCACTGCAACTAATCTGTGCATCTAGGAGTGAAAGAATCCAAAAAATTGTTCTGGCCCAGACTATGGTCTTGATTAGCTTTGGAGAAGCAGTGTGCAGTGGCAGTCAAAAAAGCAAACAGGATGTTAGGAATCATTCAAAAAAGGGATAGAGAATAAGACGGAAATATCTTATTGCCCTCATATAAATCCATGGTACGCCCACATCTTGAATACTGTGTACAGATGTGGCCTCCTCATCTCAAAAAAGATATATTGGCATTAGAAAAGCTTCAGAGAAGGGAAACTAAAATGATTAGGGGTTTGGAACGGGTCCCATATGAGGAGAGATTAAAGAGGCTAGGACTTTTCAGCTTGGAAAAGAGGAGACTAAGGGGGGATATGATAGAGGTCTATAAAATCATGAGTGGTGTGGAGAAAGTGAATAAGGAAAAGTTATTTACTTGTTCCCATAATATAAGAACTATGGGCCACCAAATGAAATTAATGGGCAGCAGGTTTAAAACAAATAAAAGGAAGTTCTTCTTCACACAGTGCACAGTCAACCTGTGGAACTCCTTGAGGAGGTTGTGAAGGCTAGGACTATAACAGGGTTTAAAAGAGAACTAGATAAATTCATGGAGGTTAAGTCCATTAATGGCAATTAGCCAGGATGGGTAAGGAATGGTGTCCCTAGCCTCTGTTTGTCAGAGGGTGGAGATGGATGGCAGGAGAGAGATCACTTGATCATTACCTGTTAGGTTCACTCCCTCTGGGACATCAGGCATTGGTCACTGTCGGTAGACAGGATACTGGGCTGGATGGACCTTTGGTCTGACCCAGCATGGCCATTCTTATGTTCTAAATCATACATACCACATATATATATATATATATATATATATATATATATATAAACAAAAAACCCTACATTTAAAGACCATTATTAAGGTTGCAAAGTCAAGTATTCAGAGGTTAGGAAATGCCAGAATTAAGGTGGCCTATGCACCTTTCATTTGCTGCCATATCATATATGCATTATGCTATACTGTTTTTCAACAGAACCCCTGACTCATTTAGTGCACAGAATGGTCAGTGCTCACTGAATGAGGAGCTACTTACTGTAGTAACTGAGAGCTTCACAAACAAGAGTGGATTGGTTTTCGCAATACCCCTATGGAATGGAGGACTGTTATCCCCATTTTACAGTGAGGGAACTGAGTCACAGGGCAATTAAGTTCAAAAGTATCCACTAATTTTGAGTGCCCAGTCTGAGACACCTAGGACCTGATTTTTCAGAGCACGCTAACATTATAACACTTTATAGATTCAAAGCACAGCTCCCATTGACTTCAGTTGCAGCTGTGATTGCTCAGCACTTCTGCACATCAGAACTCCCAGTCTCAAGTCAGAGAACCAGAAAATAAGGAACACACAACTACTGACCATCTAATAAAAGTCTGGTTTGAGTGACCTGCCTAGCATCACATAGGACCTCTTTGACAGAAACAGGGACAGAAGTCAGTTCCCAAAACCAACATTTAGCTGCCTTATCTGTGAGACCATCCTTTTCCTTCCTACACTCCTCTGCCTCATTCATCACACACCTTTCAGCTCCTGTAACAAATGAAGCAGGAATAGACAACAGTCTCCTTCACAGCACTGCCCGACTCCATCCGCAGAGCATGCAAATTGGGAGCATCCTGTGCACTATGACAGAAAAGTCTCTGGAAAAAATAGCATGTGATCATGCAATTAAAGACTGCCTGTGAAGGTATAAGTGGATACCATTCCTCTGGGGTTGGAGGCCTGCAGCTGGCTGGCTGGGTAATTAGCCCCACTCACTGCACCTGGGGAAAGACCTGCAAATTTAATTGGCTGATCCTCATAAAAGGAGGAGCAGGAAAGGGGCTACAATGCCTGCCAAAGGCTGGAGCAAGAGACAGAAAGGCCATGGGGGGGAATCCTGTTATCACAAAAGACTTGAAGTAACAGCCAGGACCTTTTGGGTGGATGAACTTGTGGGGTGAGGGACAGACTTGGGGAAAGGGACTTCCCCTGTACAGACTTTGAGGAGAGAGACTGTGAAGCTCTGATCCCGTTTTTGTTAAAAAGGCATGAAACAAGCCCCACAGCAATTAATCTGGCTGGAAACTACCTTCCCTGGATTTCCCAGACATGGACCAGGACCCTGTTGTGCCAGGTGCTGTACAAACACAAAAAAGAGACAGTTCCTGCTGTGGCTGGAAACTACCTTCCCTGGGCTCCAGGTGGAAGTGGGCTCAGCAGGTACAAACCTAGGTCCAGCCGGAAGAGGGCTCTATTCAGTACCCAGCTGTCCATGTTTACCTCTGATTGGCCCATGATGCCAGCCTCTACTGTCTGCCTTTTAAGTTTGCAAACAAACACCTTCATGCTTTTACCCATCCTGCCCCACACACTTGGGAGCGGTTCTCCGTAAACATCCCTAACCCTTTATCCTCCCCTATAAACAAAACTAGCCCTTTATCCTCCTTCAAATCCCTCAAAACTCTCCTTTGCTGTGACATCTTCAAAAATGTGGCAACAGGTACTCCCCTGCCAGTATTCTATAATCTGTCTCTTGTTTTAGATTTAGACTGTAATCTCCCTGGGGCAGGGATAGTTTCTTTTTTTGTTTTTGTACAGCACCTGGCACAAAAGGGTCCTGGTCCATGACTAGGGCTCCTAGGTGCTATGATTATACAAATAATAAACATTACTGCTAAAACATTGGAGGCACAGAGCTCCAATGGACTCCCTGCTCTCATTTCCAGTTCCCAGTTCTGGCCCCAGCATGGCCTGCAGTAACCCAGAGCTGCAACTGCAGGGAAAGTCCTGCTCAGCCCTAGGGTGGAGCATGCTCAGTGTAGACAGAATCTTTGGGGATTTTAGATGCAAAAAGTCTATACTGAGCATGTGCAAAACAGTTTTTATAAGGTTTATAATTTGGGCAGATCTTCACTGGACTAGCAAAAATCACATCCCCACAAAGGCCACACCCCCTTCTAAATTTCAAGTCCTTGTTCCAAAATATAGGTGTGTTGGAGATTTTAAACAAAGAGATTGTCAGAATTTAACTTGGGCAATGCAAATTATTTTTCACTAGCCTCATCCTTGGAAACAGCTGAACAGTTTTGGCTGAACATTTCCAAACAAATTCAACCTGAAGCAGAAGCCTGACATGAAAAATTTCAACCCACTTAAAGTTTAGCAACGTTATAAGCAGCAGAAAAGAAGGGTCTCATAATGGGAAATGTCAGGTAACCTTAATATGATTGCAGTGCTACCAGCCCCACTTATAATGCACACATCACGCGCACACACTGCATATTAGTATTGCTACTACTCATAATCAGTCCAGTGTGGGCCACCCACTTTGAATCCCTGAAATGTTCCTTTGTGCTTGAAAATGTTTCAAGTGGTGTTGTGTTTAGCAGAAGAGGGGTTTAGCACATTTTCAGATGAGTAAGACAGGTTGTTTTTGAAACATGGAACTGACACACCCTGAGGCTTTAACCACTTTTTGAAAATTCTTCCCATGCTTATTGGACATGTCACTTCAGGATTTCAAAAATAGTTTACCTAGGAATGTCACAAGTCCTTTATTTAGTCTTGGAGGTATATTCGTTACAGATTTGCTCACGGACATTCCCAGCAGAGCTCAAGAACTCGTGCCTGGGGCAGGAGGGAGGGACAGTGGACACTGGCACAATCAACTGTGTGGACATACACAAACTCATACACTCTTACTTCTCCTCCCTCACCGCCTTCCACTTGTACAGCAGGAGGGTTCAGCTGGAGAGGAGATCAGGATTCATAGATTCCAAGGCCAGACGGGACCATTGTGGTGATATAGTCTGACCTCCTGTAAACACAGGCCATGAACTTCCCCAAAATAATTCCTAGGGCAGATCTTTTAGAAAACCATCCAATCTTGATTTTAAAATGGTCAGCGATGGAGAATCCACCATGACCATTGGCAAATTGTTCCAATGGTTAATTACCCTGGCTGTTAAAAATGTACACCTTTATTTTCAGTCTGAATTTCTTTAGCTTCAACTTCTACCCATTGGATCATGTCATGTCTTTCTCTGATAGGCTGAAGGGCCCAGTAGTAAATATTCGTTCCCCGTGCAGGCACTTACAGACTGTAATCAAGTCACCCCTTACCCATTTAGAGAACGGAGAGGTCCTGCACGGCTCCTGGCATTGCTGTTCTAGAATAGCGGGGTGTAGGAGGCTAAGACCAGGGAGGCATGGGAATGGTGACACAGCTGGTGGAGCCACCACTGTATGACCCACTGGTTTGCTAACTTTAACGTGTCATAACTTTGTTAGTGCTGAACCAAAATTCTTGAAACTTTGCTTTCTTACCAGAAAATAGCTTAGGAAAAAATCAATACTGCAAGATTGGACCCTTCACAGGGAGTAGGGGCAAGCAGATTTGAAAAGAGGGCCAGATTCTCAGCTGATGTAGATCAGGATAGCTCATCTTTGGTTTGGAATGCTTACTTACTTCTCTTCTCAGTTCCCTTCCCTTGCTGCAGCCCATCCACCTCTTCAGATCCCCTTTGGCCCATATGGTCGGTATTATCAGCACTCCCTCCACTGAAGACTGACGGACCCCAGAAGCCTGGACCTGGAGAACTTCTGTAGCTGTAACATGCTGAAATAAGAGGGTGTATATTAGGCTATATTTTTTAAAAACAGAAAGATAGCAATGTGTTTAAAATGTATTGCTGAGCACATCCTGACTGAGGTCTGTCATGGCCTGCCTCTATTTTGCAGATCACTAATGAAACTAACGGTTTGGCAGGGAGCACGTTTTAATATAATAACAATAATCCAAGCCATGCAAGAGATTTGACAACCAATGCACCACAACTTTATATAAGTACCTTTGTTTTTCTTTCCCAGAAAAGGTAAAGGTCAAATCAGTAAAAGGTCAAGCTGACTGGTATGGATGATTATTATAATACTGTCCTCACCATGCCTCAAGATCAATAGTGGGTGTCATCATCCATTTTCTTGAACCACAGGCACTAACATGGTTGTTCTAAGAAAGGAGTAAAACTATATCAAATTCCTGCATAGTCCCATTTTATTAAATTCTGTGTCTGAATTCAATAAGTAAAAATCAAAATACAATAACAAATGAAATGATCAAAATCATTTTCCTACACCAAAAACAAGCATCTATTTTTATTTGTAAATGCTGTACTGTGTATAAAATTTTGTGTAGCTTAGAATTTAAACTGTGTTTGAAATTAAATATAATTTCCTTATAAGCACAGTTGTAGCTGTGAAACTGTGGTGACTTTTGTTTCCTGTGTACTGCACGTTTACATTTCACTCTCCCTGCTTGTAAAGTTCTGCTGCCATTTTATTGTTTGAGCTCAGTACAGACTATTAGCGGATGCACGCTGGGCCTAATTCTCCAGGGCATTACACTGTCTCTAGTAATCTTACACCTGTGCAGAATGGATGTAAAGTGCTACCTTTCTGGCTTAATTGTGTTTTTACACTCATTTTCTGCCAATGTAGAAGATCACTCAAGGTGCAAGGCAGCAGAGAGTCCAGCTCTGTCATGGAGACATTTTAGTTTTGTTCTTTCTTTTGTTCTCAACTTCAATTAACTATCACTCAGATTTAAAGTCCTCAGATTTAAAGTATCTGTTGGCTCTTAAATGCAACAGCCACTGTGAATTCTATTCTGTAGCCTTCCTCACACAAAGTAGCATCTTAGTATGCAAGCAATCCCACTGACTTCAATGGGACCCCTTGCCAAATAAAGTACTCTCAACATGAGAAAGTGGGAGAATTTGGACCTTAGGTGGTCACAAATTGCATACAATTGTAGCTCTTAAATGTGAATTACTGTTAAACCAACTCCGCTTTTTGTAAACTTTTGTAGAGTAGATGAAATAATGGAGCAAAATATTGTAGATACGAGATACTGAATTAAATACCTTAGTGAAATACTGAAGATGAAATACTGTAGTTTAATGAAATAATGGACTGAAATATTTTAATATATTGAATTATAGATCTAAATGGGCCTTGCTGTAGATGATATACTTTATAGTGTGAAATTTTGAATAGGGAAATGCTGTAGTGAAACATTGAGAGATAATAAATGCAATACTGATGTGCTGAAATACTAAAATGTGATAGTAGGATAAAACAGTACTGTATAGTGAAATAGTGTAGATAAGCTATACCCAGTCTTTAGAAACTAGTTCAAATTTGGTACTATATTACAGTGTAATAATGTGCACTAGTGATAGGAATATTTAGGTCTGGTCTGGGCAAACAGTTCAAGCAGAAATCCAAACAAACACGAACAGAGCAGGTTTGGTTTGACAAACATTTGATGGATTTGTTGTGGTGATAAACTGCTAATGGGTGTTGCATCATGATACATCAGGGCAGCTGCTTCCATGGTTGTGATCTAGAAGAGTCTAGTGCCTTGTTTCTATACTCACTGAAGTCAATTGCAAAGCTCCCATTGACTTTAATGGTGCAGGATCAGAGTCCAGCTGCCCCAGACTTATAGTGCAGGCAGAAGGTTACATTTGAGTTCACTAAAAACTTTGCAGCCCACAGCAAAATCTGAACTCAAATGTCTCTAGGTTTTCTTGCCTCTTTAATGGCAATGATACACTTCTCTCATTGGTAGCAATTTAAAAAGGATGTTCATTAGTGGGAGGTGGTCCTAGTTGTGCCTGCAGAATCAATGTAGAGAAGCTTTCAGAAAATGTTGCTATTGGTAGAGCCTACCACCATGCAAAACAGTGGCCTACATACTGCAGTAGATTTACTAGAATTAGGTTTTATTACAGTATTTCATATAGTGAGTCGATCTTATTCACAAACTTAATTCAAATAGACTTGGATACAAGCACTCTGCCTCATGGATTGTAAACTGGCTGAAGAATCGTAAACAAAGGAGAATGATGATCAGATTGTATGAGGGGGAAATGTCTAAAAGTAACAGTGTGAAATCAGCCTTAGGTTCAGTCTCAGGTTTATCAATGCTCTGGAGGAGTGGGTAAATGGTGTGTTTATGAAATTCACAGATACAGTAAACTGGGAAGTCAGTGAAGAAAGAGAAGACAACGGGATCTAGAGAGGTTGGAAATATGGGCAGAAATTAGGAGATCCACCTTAGGAAAGTGCAACTAATACATCAAGTATTCAATAGAGAGACTCCTGGAAAGCAGTGATGCAGGAAGAGACCTAGGGGTGATGGAGAACAACACATTAGATGTGAAATTGCAGTGATGTTCACCATTAAGAGGTGCAATGGAGTTTTGGGGTACATATGCAGAGGCATCATATTACAGATCAGGGGGATGGGACATCTGTGTCTGGCAAGGCTGCACCTGGAATACTACATTCAGTTCTCCGTCAGTATCTTTCTGGTGCTGAGGTGCAATCTGGTGGTAATTCAGAGAAGAGGGGAAAACATGGTGCCTCATAAAAAATGCCTGGCTCTTAGGAGGATTCACTTACGAAGATTCAGAAGTCTAAATAGGTACAGCTCAGCAAAACTATGGCTAAGACATGATAACCATCTATAAACATCTGAAGGGTATAAACACTGAGGAGGCAGGTGAATTATTAAGCTGCTACAAGGGCTATAATGAGGAATAATGGGATGAAATTGAGATGCAAAATTTAGGCTGCTTCCTCACAATGAAAGATGATATATCTGTGAAATAATTTACACTATGCATCAGGAAAAACTTCTGGATTGTGAGATATATTCACCTGTAGTACAATCGCCAAAAAGGAAGTGGTAGAATGCCCATCTCTTGGGACTTCTGAAATTAGACTTAGCAAAGTGCTCTAAAATGTGCAGAGAACTGTCTTGTATTGGCACAAAGACTAACTGGATGACCTACCTAATAAATCTATTCCCATTCTCTAACTTCTATGATTCTACAATAATTGTTCTGAGATTTCTGTTCGCTTTCCTAGCCAAGAATGTCATAGCTCTTATAATATAATATGCGTAACCAGCTGGGAGGTGGCGTGAAACTGGCATGAGAAAGAAAAGAATCTTACTCACACTTTAATTACAGTGCTGTGCAAAGTATGGTAGATTTTTTACACTTACTGTCCTGAGAGGAGCATTCCAGTAATAAGACAGTATAAAAGAAATATAATTGATTATGCAATCAGCATTAGGACAGATTAACAACTAAAGAGAGGGCATTAGAGAATGAACTTGTACATGAGAGAAATACCATTTAGAGGCAATACCATAAACCTATGCTGGTGCACAAAATTCTGCAATTTCATCAGCTGGCTCATGCTTGCTCAGGCATGACAAGCAGTAAGTGGAAAAACCCATCTAGTTAGGGAGGCAGAGCACTACCCAAAGGAATTTAACTGAAACTGCAGGATAAAAGGTTTTAAACTCAAAATGTAGCTTTTCTTGTTCTCTACTAGTTGTGCCCTGCTAGTGCTACAATTCACCATTTTCATTACATGTGTTCCTGTTAAAGGCTTTGATAAGATTATTACTTTATCAAACTTTGGAACACTCAGCACATAGGTTCTCAGCTAGGTAGTAATTTTATATTGATTTTAAAAAAAATGCTGCTGAATTGGGGGCCATTTAGAAAGCAAACTAATAACTCACCAACACACACAGAGAGAAGTGAAAAGAAGGGGGAAAGTATTTATATAAAAATGGCTTTCCTTTTAAATAATTCCATTATATTAGGGGTTCTACAAATATGTCAGACAAAAAAGAAAGATCAAGGATGGTGTGGGTCCGCTGCTCGGTGGAGAAGGTGAGCTGGTAATGGAAGATGATAAGAAGGCAGAGCCGCTCAATGCCTACTTTGCTTCAGTCTTCACCCAAAAAAATAACATGTGACCGGACAACTAGTGAAGTTATCATAGACAATAAAGGGGAAGGGATGCAGATCAGAATAAGTAAAGAACACATCAGAAATCTTCTGACTAATCTGAATTCATTCAAGTCAGCAGGGCCGGATACTATTCACCCCACAATACGGAAGGAATTAGCTGATGAAATCTCAGAGCCACTGATAATATTTGCAAACTCATGAATGACAGGAGAGGTCCCAGAAGACTCGAGAAAGGCTAACATAGTACCCATCTTGAAAAAGGAGAAACTGGGGAACTATAGACCAGTCAGCCTGATCTCGATACCTGGAAAGCTACTAGAGCAATGTATAAAACATTCAATTTCCGAATATCTGAAGGATGAAGGGGCAATCGCTCACAGATAGCATGGATTTACTATGAACAAATCATGCCAAATCAGCTTGATATTATTCTTTGACAAGGTAACTGGTTTGGTGGATAGGGGGAATGCAGTAGACATAATATACCTGGACTTCAGCAAGGCTTCTGATACGCTCTCACAGGATATGCTGATAAGTACTGGAGAAATGCAAGCTTGGCAGAACTACCATTAACAGGATACATAACTGGTTAAACAATCACAAAAAAAGAGTAACTTAATGGAATAATGTCAGATTGGAAGGAGGTCTCAAGTGAGGTTCCACAGGGATCTGTTCTGGGTCTGGTATTGTTTAACATCTTTATTAATGACCTGGATGTAGGTATAGAGACTACTAATCAAATTTGCAGATGGCACAAAGCTAGGGAGGATTGCAGACATTTTGGAGGATAGAGCTAAAACTCAAAGGGATCTTGATAAATTGGAGAACTGGGTTATAGACAACAAAATGAAATTCAAAGACAAATATAAGATGCTATGCTTAGGGAAGAAAAAACAAATGCACAAATACAGAATGGGGGATAACTGGCTTGGCAGCAGTACTGCTGAGAAGAATCTGAGAGTTGTGGTGGATCACAACCTCAATATTAGCCAGCAATGTGATGCTGTTGCAAAAAAAAAAAAAAAAAAAAAGGCAAATGCTTTTTGGGTTGCATTAACAGAGGCATAGCATGCACGTCATGGAAGGTGATAGTACTGCTCTATTCAGCACTGGTTAGCCTCAGCTGGAGTACTGTGTCCAATTTTGGTCACCAATGTATAGAAAGGATGTAGAGAAACTGGAAAGGATCCAGAGGCAAGCGACAGAGATGATCAAAGGGATGGAATGCAAGCCATATGAACAAAGGCTGAAGGAACTGGATACGTTTAGTTTGGAAAAGAGATTAAGTGGGAACATGATAGCGGTCTTCAGATATTTGAAAGGCTGCCATAAAAAAAAAAAGAAAAAGAAAAGTTGTTCTCTCCTGCCACAGAGGGCAGGACAAGAGGCAATGGGTTCAAACTACAGCAAAGCAGTTTTAGATTAAATCTCAGGAAAAACTTCCTAACTGTAAGAACAGTAGGACAATGGAACAGACTGCCTAGGGAGGTTGTGGAAGCTCCTTCACTTGAGGTTTTCAAAAAGAGCTCTGGATAGCCACCTGTCTTGGATGGTTTAGACACAACAAATACTTAATCCTGGTAGAGGGTTAGACTAGATTACCCTTCTAAGCCTATTGTTCTATGATTTTATAGGCAATAACATCACCCCAGCATGGCTCAGAAGAGTATTCCTCTAGAAAAAAAATGGATCCCAAAGGTTTTACAATATTCTCCATGGACTTGATCTTGTACTGTGGAAATAGGGCATGTTCTGTGTGTAAGTGAAAGTAAAATGTGACGGAGCAGGTCAGTGAGCAGAGTAGAACCTGATCTTGCATCAACAAGAACCCTCTTGCTTGGCTGCCAAGTTAGTCCCACCTAGTAGCAGGAATGCAAAGAAGGAAGCATATAGCTAAAAGCCTCACTTGCAGGTTGAGGGTCACACTTATGACCCAGTCATTATGCTTGTGCGCATATAAGCTTGCACTCTCGAGCTGAAGGGCAATAACCAAGCACTCCACACTGCATGTAGAGGGTCATGTTACCAGGCCAAGTGATCAGGGTCTGCTGCGCTAGTCTCTTTCAGTTCAACATGTCAGGGACCTTCTGAACAGGGTTCAGCTAGGTCAGCTTTCATGTTAGTAGCTCCCTAGTCCTGCCCGTCCCAGAGCTAGGCATCTGGGAATCTGGGGTGGGTAGGGGGAACTGGGGCCTCTCACTCCACCGGGTCCTGACCCAGTTCACTGAAATTGTGACAGAGCAGGCTGGCCTATGCTTGGCCCACCTCCTGTTCACCTTCTATTGGGCCATTTCCTGCCCCATCCAATGTCTCAGTTTGGGGGCATGGCTGCTGCTTGATTGTAGTCCTTTGTGCCAAACCCCCAGAGTCTTGGCGCTGATGCAGGTGACCCTCTGATGCCCAACATGTGGTTCTCTCTACCCTGGGGTGATGTCTCCAAGGGTGGGAGGAGACTCACAGCCAGACCTCCTCAGTAAGCACCCCTTCTCCTCCTGCCTCAGGGCAGTGCTCCCCCTGGAAATGGCTTCTCTCTGCTCCCCGGCTTGGACCGCTGGAACTCTTTTTATACTGCTCCTTTCCCCAAGAGCATGCTCAGCAGTGCCTGAGGGGTGGAGCTTTCCTGGCCCAATCCTGCCACCGCCTTTCCCCAGCCTCAGTCTTAGTGAGGGGTTTGTAAAACCCACCACAGTGCACTCCCAAGATTAGGACTTCAAAACAGATTACTTCATCCACCATTCTACATCAGCTTCTCCTCGTCCCATGATTTTAAGAGATGAAGGGAAAAAACAATGGGGGGAAATTAGCCAAGACACTATGGCTAACGCAATCTACAATTGCGATGAGATTTGCAGTGAGAACTGGTCAGAGGCTAAGCTTTGAGCATTATCAGAGAGCAGCAAATTGACCCCCAACACCATGCTGGAGCATCAATTCATTAACAATCCAGAGTGCAACGTACTGAATCCCTAACATCTCTTCCTGTAGCATCTCCTTTTCTTTCCTCTCAACCAAGTATTGACCAAGCTAGACACTATTCACCTTTTGAAATCTGACACGATCACAGCCCAAAGCATTATGGTTACAGGTATCCAGTATAAGAGAGTATCCAGTGCTCTAATTTAATTAATCCGGACTGGGTCACCAGCAGCCATCCTGCTCTAACCTGCATTGTTGTGCATCTCAAATAGCCAGTTGGCCATCAGTATTTGTGCTTTCACAGCATGTGCTGACACTACCTGTGGGCCAAGGTTGATTTTTAAATGTTTTCTTTTATAGGATAGTGTGTGAGCAGGGTGGACAAAACACAATAAAAACAAATTCAATAAAAATTCAGTTAGAAAAATATACGGTAGGCAGAAATCAAGCAAATCTACTGAAGTCAATACAGCATTCTTCCCTTATAATGGACATGACCAGAAGGATTATTCATTTACAGTGGAACAAGAACTGATTTCTAGCACTTTGCTGATCCAGTATGATGGTAATCAAATATCCATCTGCGTATTCAAATCTCTGAATCAATTGCACTTGTAGGAGCAAACCTTGTCCTGACTCACAGCTTGTGCAATCTCAATGAAGTCACTAGGTCAGATATTACCCTCAGATGCACCAGAATAAATCCAAAATAACTCCATTAGTCTCAGTGACATTCCTCCAGTGTAACTGAGTATACAATCTGGCTCAGTATGACTCCATAATGTATAAGTCAGGGTAGGATTTAATCCATATATTAGAACTGGAAATAACTGCTGCTAATCATGAGTGTGAGAGAGAGATTTTTGTAGATTCCTTTTGCAATCCTAAAATGTTCTAACTCATATACTATGGAAACTGGCAATCTATAAATAACCATGGCCTAACTTATTTTCTATACAACGTAATAAGCAGTGGTCCCAGGAGTACTTTACATAGCTAATACCCCTCCCCCACAAGCTTCCCTAGTTTACCGATGGAATAGGAAGGCTGTACTATCTATCCATAGGGAGAATTCAGCTTGTTCCTCCTGTACCATGCCCAGCCATAGAGTTTGGCCAGGTTTCCACCCAAACCCGTACACGGACCCATACTAGTCTGAATCTCAGTAGAAGGTTGGCCGAAAAGATTCACAAATCACAGTGACCCTGTCCTGTCTTGCAAATTTGTAGGTAAAGCCTAGATATTATCTAAGTCACTTAGAAAAATTCCCATGGTGGACACTGATACTTTGTAAAGCAAAATTTAGACATCAAATCTAATTTCTAAAACCTTCATGGCATTGGAGTTCTAAAACTGTAAATATGTGTTAATAAATGGCCTGATGAAGAACTAAAAGAAAATGCTGATAACATATGATAAGACATATGCCCCTGGAAATTATAAATTGTGCTCTGACATACAAAGCAAGTGCTTGACTACATGCACAATGTACTATTATATATATTTTAATGTGAAGCAATGATTTAGCCATACGTCTACTATTAACATTGAAGTCCTATGCATTCACTGGAGAGTTGCAATTATTGGTCAAATTTTCAAACATGAGCACAATGAAAAAATAGCACAGACACATATGGTGTCCACAAACCCACACACTTTTAATAATTGCATCAAAAATTTGGATAATTCCATAAATTCAGTAGGTAGCCAGTTGTGTGTGCAACTAATTTGCATATTTTGCTTATACAACAGGTTAATGTGCAATTAATTTTCCATTGCACTTTCCTAAAATATGGCCCTACATGTTTAGAAGCCAACAACAAAAGACACAATTTTTCTAAAATGTATTTTGTGCCAATTTAAAGGTATGTAACTTTTCTACAAACACTATAAAGCAAATATCAGCTCTGTGGGAGTGCTTGGCTCATCTGGATGCCGTGAAAGCTTTAATCAATACATTTTATTTTATATATACATACATATATATATACATATATATATACACACACACACATACTTTTCTAAGTTATTTTCTAAGTTACTTTGTGTTAATTCAGGCCTGCAGTATTTGACTTTGCTACATCAATAAAGCACAAGGAGTGTGAAATCTGTGATCAATGTGCCCACACGATAGAAAACTTTCAAACTGCCAGCCAAAATATTTCTCTTGCTTTCTTATCTACATTGTGGTAAATTGTCAGTGCTGTGTGGCAGATTGGATGTGGCAAGTACTGCAAAGAAAACATAAGCTTTTTCTTTTCTTTTTCTTTTGTCAACTGCAAGACAAGTGGGTTTTCTATATTGATGTGGTCACTAAAAATGAGATCAGTGGGCAAGGTCCCCAGAAAATACCTCAGACAGTTTCTAACACCAAATCAAAATATTTTTTTCTTCTGATTGACTCAAGTTTTAAATGCAATCAGTGGGCAGCGAATAACATGCCTGAACACCACAGAGTGTATTTTTTCCTTCCTATTCACTATGTGTTAACTTAAGACGACATGCTGACTTGGTGGAATCACTGCAGAAACTTGTAAATGATTAATGAAAATGAAACGAAAAATCCCAATCCAGTGCATAGGGCAATCACTGCTATGCTTTGCTGTGTGACTTGTGTGCCCCTCCTACCCCCCTCCCCCCCACACACAATATAGCTCAAGTTCACCCAAGGAATTAAAAAAATAAAACAAAAAATGTTCACACCCCAAAGCCAGAAACCTTTACCACCACCACCACAAACAAAACTCCTATAAACGGAACTTCTTTCCTCCCCCTGCCCCCCAAATGCTTTGAATGAGATGAGATGCCAGTTTTTGGCATCTGTTTCACAAATTTTGTAGCAGTCAGGTCTGGGGAGTGGGTGGGGAGGCATTATTTGGAATGGTGCTTCTTTTCCACCCGACATGGCTGTACAATTAGAGACAGTTGGAAATGGCTGCCCGCATTGAAGACAAAGCCAAGAAAGATCACTTGACCGAAGAAAGAAACTCGCCCAGTCTGAAACAAACATACAGGGAAGTCATGTTATCCAGTGTTGAGAACTGGGGGCTAGCAGTCAGGAGTCAGAGTCTGTCCTCTGCTCTTCCACTGACTCACCATGTAACCTGAGGCATGTCACTTAATCTCCCTGTGCCTCACTTTTCTCACCTGATAACAAGTAAAAAAAACCTACCTACCCCTAAAAGACTGTGAGACTTAATATTTGAAAAGAAGTTTCAAACCACAGACTGAAAAGAAGTGCAAAGTATCATCGTCATCAACAGCAGAGTTTGAAAATCCACTCACTGAGGGCAAAGGGGAATCTTTTCTGGGCAATTGCCATCAATTTCTTCAGAATCTAAGCTCTCGTTAAAAACAAACACACAAAACAAAACAAAAAGTTTCTAGCTTTCGTGGTTGGGAAGAGAATCTTCCAAATGTGAACTAGCAGAAACCAAAGCCCTGTTATCTTCCTATGTCCATAGACAGGCAGCTCCTCCAGTGCTGAATTGCTGCTCAGAGCTTCCCCAAGCTGCAGCAGAGTGGAGTTTGCCCTCTGTCTTGTCAATGTTTACTACTATTGCTCAGGACTACGGGGGAAACAGTGAGATGGTGAGAATCAGAATGAGTTCACTCTGTTTCCTGAGAAAGCTCTCAGCAGCACTGAGGCAGACACCGGGATTATTCACTGGGAAGGAGCACAGGCTGCACGGGGTGCACAGTGAGAGAAATCGGAGCAGGGGGAGGGGTAAAGCGGTAGTCACACGCAATAGCCAGGGTACTGGGGGAAAGGAAAGTAGTAGAGATCACTCCCAGCCATCCTCTTAGCAGCTTGAAGATTCTTTGGTGGAAGGGGGAACAGAAAGAGAGAGAATATGTTCCTTCTCCACTCAAGCAAACATAAAAGGAGTTGGGGTAACAAAATTAGTCTGACACCTATTACCTGGAGAAGGATATGAAGGATAAGGGGCTCACCACCCTAGCAGGAATCTCAGCTCACTCTGACTTTCCCAGCAGCGTGAGGGAGAAGGGTTGGCTTCTCGTCTGGACACTGCCTCTGGATACTGCCCCTCAATCTTTCACATTGACCTATGGCCAGTTAGTTTAGTCCTTGGACTATTAGGTGTCTGGCAAAGTTTCCAAGCTGTCCATAGGAGAGGTTGAGGGTTAGGTTAGTGGGCAGGAAAGAGAAGGTGAGACTGATGAGATAAATAGGTTTTGGGGGTGAAGGCCTGGCTTGACATAAGTAACTTTAACTTGCCTCACTTCTTTGTGGGCATGATTGGGAAGGTGAATGGCAGGTTGAGTTGTCAAAACAAACAATATACTGGAGTCAGGATGGCTAGCTAAGTTCAGCAGGAACATGCTGGCAGTAGTCAACAAGCCTGAATGTAAGATAAGGTTGAAGTCAGATTATGCATGAACAGCACACGGACAGAGCATGTGGTACAGGGATTGGCTCCTACAAAATAACCAAGCCAGTCTTAACCAAGTCAGTCTTGGAAAGTGTGATGCAATGTATAGTAAATGTGATGTAATGTGTAAATGTATATAAAGGAAGAGGTTTGCTGTGTAACTTTGGATGTGTGGTACACCCTATACCCACCCCTGTGCTTGAGTCTGAACAACTCAGCATAGCTTTGCTGTATGGCAAATAAAGATACCCAAGTGATGCAATCTGGAGTTGAACTGAGTTCTTGGGAAGCTGAGTGGAAAGAGTTTCGGAGGGAATCCCAACAGTGGGAGAAGTGAGAGAAGAAAGGAGGAACCAAAAATATATCGGAGGAGATACAGAACATAATGTAGAGAAATGGAGAGAGAAAAAGAGAAGAGGGTGGAGGGAAAGAGAAGGAAAAAGAGGAAAGAGACACTGGAGACAATTCAGAAAAAACATACCAGCATCTATTACAGGAGAAAAAAAAATAGTGGAGTGGTGCCAGGAAGGGAAAGAGGTTTAAAAAAAGCAACTGAGGTTCAGTAAGTAGGGCCTGCCAAGCTGTATTCAGCAAATATTGTAGACAAATTCCACCAGTATTTGTTAAATAATTTATTCAACAAACACTTTTTTGTGGTATTTGGCAAGCTCTCTCTTTGGCTAATATAGTATTCAACAGATATTGGTGACATTCATTGACTATAGGAATATCTTTTCCTAACTATTTGACCTGTCCTAGGAGTTAGTTATATTGTTTTAAAAACTGTTAAATAGAATGAATGCTATTCATGGCAGGGACAGTTGTCGTCCTCTGTGTTTGGAAAGTACATTGTGGGTACTATCACAATATAAATAATAGAAGTTGATTGATAATACAACCATTAAATACAGTACACAGCTGCCCCATTCTTTTACATTACAAGAAATGTGGAGGCACAGGTAATTTTCATGCTATGTGGTAGGCTTAGTCTTTTGTCTAGTAGGTATCAATTTTTTGAAGTCTAGATTATCATAATTAACCTATACTCCTTTGGAGCCAGTTCCAACTTGTAGTCAGATATCAGCAGGTACCTTACCTCTCATCCGTTTAAATGTACCAGAGCTTTTTCATATTAGCTTTGCCCCTTTTATTGGAAGAACATTTGATGAGATAATTTCCACCTCAGTATTTATCCAAATCAATTCCCAGTGCTCTTTAAAAGAAAGGCAACGCCCTACTCCCTTGTAGAATGCTTTTCATCACAAAGTACTGTACAGATTAAATATTGTATTACATACCAGAAAAATACACTGAAAGAAAGTTATTTAAGATGCAAAGTCACGCACTCAAAAGTTAGGAAATGCCAGGTTTAAGGTTGCCTGTGCAACCTTAGTTCAGCCCCCTTTGTGCATAAGCATGGTGATGTATTCTTTAATTACATGATCATATTCCAGTTTTTTTCCACAGGACCTCTGTCTCATTCAGTGCACAGGTTGGATGGGGCTCTGGAAGTGAAATAGCTATTCAGTCTTTTTTATCCTCATTATTTATTGTGTAGCCCCAACTTATTTAATACATAACAGTCAAATCCTGCTCTGAATACATAATTACTAATTCCCTGGTGGGTTTTTCTATTATCACCATGGTATCCGAGGGTTCACAAACTTTACCTTCATGCCTTTGAGAAAGGAAAGTGTTGTTATCCCCATTTCACAGATGGGAAAACTGAAACTAAGACAGAGTCACTTGCCTGAGGTCACACAGCAAATCTGTGGAAGAGACAGAATTGGAACTAAGGACCTGCTAAGTCCTAGCCCTGTGCTCATTCCTCCAGACCACAGTACCTTATTAGTAGAAATGATGAGTATCCACAGCTCCTATTGACTTCAGTTGCAGTTGCAGCTGTGAGCACTCGGCATTTACACAAATCAGGCCCCAGGTGTCTCAAGTCAGGCACCTAGAAAATGAAAAATACAGGGTATTTTGAGAAGTATTTGCAATGCTTCATGGGGCTGAAATGAGTCATGCAGAGGTGACTGGGAGCATGTGTTCATCTTCCCACAATGCAGTGTTCTTCATCCCATAATTTCATCTGTATCCCATAATATTTCACATTTCTTTTCAAAATCCCCACAAACCTGAGCATCCCTCCTCGATGTCTGCCATGACAGAAACAAGGATCTTGCACAGCTCTGCACTATTGTGATGGGTGTTGCAAGCACATGGCACCTGATCCTGCAGTATTTGCTGAACCACAAGAGGAGCCGCAGGGAACTTGACGATTCCTTGGAGGCTAGATTGCTATGGGACGTAGAAAGAAACAATTCAAGGTTGTTGGTGGCATTCACGGAGCAGCTGCAGGTGGTGGAGCGCTGTTTCTGGGCCCGAGAAACAAGCACTGACTGATGGGAATCACATTGTCATGCAGGTTTGGAATGATGAGCAGAGGCTGCAAACTTTTGGATGCGTAAGGCTACATTCCTGGATCTGTGTGCCACATTGGCCACAGCTCTCCAGAGCAAAGACACCAAAATGAAAGCTGCGCTGACAGTTGAGAAGTGAGTGGCAATTGTACTGTGGAAACTTGCAATGCTAGATTGCTACCGGTCAGTCGGGAATCAATTTGGAGTTGGGAAATCCACCACGGGGGTTGTTGTGATGCAAGAGTGCAGGGTCATTAATTGCCTCCTGCTACACAGGACTGTGACTCTGGACAGTGTGCAGGACATAGTGGGTGGTTTTGCTGCAATGGGGTTCCTGAACTGTGGTGGGGCACTAGATGGCACGCATATCCCTATTTTAGCACCAGATCACCTTGCAATGGAATACATCAACAGAAAGGGCTGCTTGTCTATGGTAATGCAAGCGCTGGTGGATCACCGGGGACACTTTACAGACATCAATGTGGGCTGGTCAGGGAAGGTGCATGATGTGTGCAACTTTAACACCACAGGACTGTTCAGAAAGCTGCAAGCTGGGACTTTCTTTCCTGACCGGTGGATTACCATTGGAAATGTTGAAATGCCAAAAGTGATCCTGGTGGATCCCCTCTACCTCTTGCTCCCATGGCTCATGAAGTTTACACCGGCCACCTCAACAGCACTAAGGAGCATTTCAACAGCTGGCTCAGCAGATGCAGAATGACAGTTGAATGTGCCGTTGGTCATTTGAAGAGTTGCTGGTGTTGTCTACTTACGAGATTGGACCTCAGTGGGAAAAAAAATGGTTATAGTTACCTGCTGTGTCCTACATAATATCTGTGACGCTAACAGGGTTTCTGCCAGGATGGAGGGCAAAGGTGGAGTGGCTGTCTGCTCAATTTGAACAACCAGATACAAGAGCTATAAGAAGAACTCAACATGGAGCTATATGGCTCATGGAGGCTTTGAAAGACCATTTTAATAGTGAGCCAAAGTAGTGTGTGTTGCTGTAGTGTGCTCTACCTGGCCTTGCTCTTTTGCAGCCCAGTATGAATCTTGTAGTCAGTGCTGTATGTGTAGGAATATAATTTTGCCAGTGTACCTATTAATATTGTTTGTGAATTATATTATAGGTTCTGTGACAAAATGAAGTAACAGGAAATTGGTAGGTGTCAGACCTGCTCAGCACCAGCCAGCATATTGTGAACTAATAATGATGAATTATGTTCCAAAACCAGAATTTTATTCTGAAACCAGGGAAATAAAAAACATTTAGAACTTAATAAAACATAATAAATTAAGGGAGCAGAACATATGAAGGGGAAACAACAGTCATTTCCATTTCAGTTACACATATCCCAACTGTGTCTTTCACAGGTCAGAGTATGTGCATCTGCGAATGTCTTTAATGTCCCCTGAGGCAGAGTGGGAGGGGTAGTGCTGTGACCCCTGATGCCATGTGGAATGTTGAGGGGCAGTGTAGGGAGGTCCCAACATCGAGTTCTCAATGAGCTGCAGTGGGAGGCAAGCATGGGATTCTTGAACCTGCAAGTTTCTAGAGTCCACAGCATCTGTATTTTCTGCCTGAGAAACTCCATTACATCCTGGTGCATCTCCCTCTCCTTTTCCTGCTTGGATTCCTGGGCCTGTCTCCTCTCTGCTCTTTCCTTCTCCATGCTGTCTGCAAGGGTCATCCACCAGGCCCTGGTCTTATTCTCTGATGCAGCACTAGACTTGCAGCAACTTCCTGGAACATGTCATCCTGAGTCCTCCCATTTCTCCTCCTCATCTGGCATAGGCATTCCTCGGGTGCGGAGGGGGAGACCCTCAAGGCCAAAATACCAGCAGCTGAAAATGAACACACAGAGGTACTTCTGTCAGCGTATTCACGACAGAAATCAAAACTTAGGATACTGAACTCAGTCCCTTGGATCCCCACAAGTTGTAAGCACGACATTCTCACTTCTCCTTGGGATTGATACAGCACAGCGCCAGTCACAGCAGCAGCTGTGGATAGTACAGACCTGTGGGGGAGGAGGGGAGTTTGGGGAAATGAGGAGGGGATCACTCACAGGCATGAGTATCTGTGTATAGGGCAACGGAACTGAATATTGGCACTATTTTCCATAGGCGGTGGTGATTGTAGCTGATATCTCACTCCTGAGGATAACAAAGGCAGAGAGAGCACAGCTGCTGGTGGTGTCCCGATGCTGCCTGGGAACATATGCTGTTAGCCTGTGTACTGGAATGGTGCCTGCTGAAGTAATTGCTGAGTGGGAAAGTGTCCTACTGTAGCAGCAGAAATAAGGCAGCCCTCCCCAGAAACCTTTGGCAGAGGATTGCACAGTACCTCCATAAAGGTTTCCTAGAGATCTCTATAGAGGATTCATGGGACATCCTGGTGCACATGAACAAACTGTTCCGCATGGCCCCCTCTACCTAACTCTAGAGGAGAATGAAAAGCAGATAGCAACTCTACCTCTCTTGGTTGTTTCACTACTTCTTCTAGCATAAATTAAAAAAAAGTAAATCAACAGATGTGTCCTGCTACTTTGGGGATTCCATCCCTATAATTTCAAAGCAAACTGCATACTTACCAGAGGTTCCTTCCCCTGCATCGGGCTCGTCCATGCTCGACTGTCGGGGCTGTCTGGACAGGGGTGGAGTCAAAACCATATCCTGGCTCGCTGCACAGCTGAATCCCCCAGTCACCTGTCCCCCACACTCCTACTCCTATTCTTCCTTGTCCACCTCCTCCACCTCACTTTTCCTGGGGGGTGGGGGAGGGCTGTGAATCAGGCTCCTCCAAAGTATCCATGGGACTCTTGGGGGTGAGGGTGGGGGCTCCGCTCAGGATGGCATACAGCTGTTTGTAAAAGTGACCAGTCTGTGGCTTCACATCAGACCGATTGTTAGCCTCACTTACCTTCTGGTACACATGCCACAGCTCCTTGGCTTTCATGTGGTACTGCTGCTGGTCCCTCTTGTAGCCTTTCTCCTCCATGCCCTGGCTGTTTGACCAGACCCCCATGTCGGTTGGCCTTGCAGCATTGTTGTTTAACACCCTGAGCAATCTGCTTGTAGATGTCGATGACTCTATGGCTGGATCGGATCCCCACAGACCCAGGAGATCCAACACCTCCTGTGTACTCCAGGTAGGAGCATGTCTGCAGTGTATAGCTGGCATGGTCAGCTGGGCAGTTGCACACAACAGTGGAGAGCTGCTAAGTGCGCTCACCAAGCCGGGCAACCAGGAAAAGGAATTTCAAAAATTAATGGGACTTTAAAGGGGAGGGGTGGCTTCCTATCCACCTAGCCCCTGGAGAGTGGAGTTCACAACGGTGACCAGAGCGGTCAGGATGTGGCATTGCGGGACAGCTCCTGGAGGCCAGTAACAGTCGACGTAAGTAACACAGTGTCTACACTGATACTGTGTCGACTTCACTAAATTGACCTTGAATTTATGCCACTTGGGGGTGGTGACATTATTCAGTTGGCATAGCAGGACAGTTACATCAGCAGGAGCGAAATTTAAGTGTAGACACATCCACAGCTAGGTTGATGTAAGCTGCCTTGTGTTGACCTAACGATGTAGTGTAGACCAGGCCTAAGACTCTTTCTTTGGGAAAAGTGCCATAGGATCTTTAATAAACACAAATTATCAGCATTTACATTGTACACCTCATTGAAAGTAGCACTTTTAACAGTAGATAGTAAACACCAGCATAAAGATGGGATGCCAAGGGCTTGATCCAAAGCCCATTGACTTCAATGGGCAGTGGGCCAGGCACCTACGAGGGAAGAGAGTCACCTATGCAATCACCAGTTCCACTGTCTGCATCACCAGGCATTTCTCTGAAGATCTCAAAAGGATCAGCCAGGCTCAAGCGTGATCACAGCCCAAAAGGGGACCTGAGGGGATCACAGCCCAAAATTGAGATGGGACAGTGTGAGAGCAATCAGCACCAATAAACCTTTCCCCCAACCTGCCATAGTCACTAGACATGGTTCTGAGCTGCAAAATATAAATGTGGATTTCAGTCCCCCAGGGATCAGGACTGTTGGGATCAGAGGTTTTATTTGGTCCATTATAGTGATACAGGGCTAACTGCAACATTTGGTTCTGGATCCAGAGTTTGTTTGCCTCCCACTCCAACCCCACCCAAAATCACTATGTTAAATCTCTCTCTCTCTCACTCTCACACACACACACACAATGACTGAATTAGTACTGGATTCTCGTACCTTCACAACTGGTACCTCCGGGGGGGGGGGGGGGGAAGATAGGGGAGGAGGTGGGGAGTTAATTGTAAATTGACAGGTACAAATAACACCATTCCTACTGTAAGTTCTTTCCTTTTGACTCTCGAGTCACTTTTGTGGTTTAACTTTTGTTGACTATTTCTAATTACATAGAGAGATTCACATATTCTACCCCTTGCACTTGTCACAGGCCACCTATGGGTTTTTTTAGATAACATCATACCAAAAAAAGAACAGGAGTACTTGTGGCACCTTAGAGACTAACAAATTTATTAGAGCATAAGCTTTCGTGGGCTACAACCCACTTCTTTGGATGCATCCGAAGAAGTGGGTTGTAGCCCACGAAAGCTTATGCTCTAATAAATTTGTTAGTCTCTAAGGTGCCACAAGTACTCCTGTTCTTTTTGCGGATACAGACTAACACGGCTGCTACTCTGAAACCTATCACACCAAAAAATCATTATGAAGTGTCATCAAATGTGCTTACATAGAATCCTGTGGAGCTGGCTAAGTAAGTTCTCCTAGGCAATGGCTTATAAAATCTTCACCTGATACTTGTCACAGGTCAAAACCATAAAAATCTTATAACCACACTGGAGTACAGAAATTCACTAACACAACACAGAGAAGAAGCATGCATAAGAACCTACCTTTGTTTCTCCAGCATTACAGAAGCAACTCCTTCATGCGTACTGCACCCAATGTCTAGGGAGGGTGACTTACTGCAGAACTCATTGACTCTACCTGTCTAGGAATGACTTTCAACTTTACACGTCAGATCCTCAGCCCAATGTTGGCTGCTTTGCACCACTCCAGCATCACAAAGCGGTGCTCAGGCAAGCTTAATTGTCCATGGGAGGATTTGCAAGTGGCACAAAATGCACCATAGTGACTTTTACATGACCCGGACCCCATTGCAGGATGTTTATCCAGAGAAGAGGGAGAGTTGTCACACCATCTCTACACAATGGCTGCCAAAATAGCCCTGTGCGGGCTGAGGGCAGCTGGTGCTAAATTCAAAGATATTTTAACTTGTGCTGTGGGTTCCACACAAGCACAGACTGACCCCACGGGCCAGGAGACTGTAAAGGATGCTTAAAGGTGCCCTTTGGTCTTGCACCAAGAACAGTGGATCTGGGCCTACGTGCACATTACATGAAAGCAACATAGTACACACATGGCAAAGATCAGCCAAGACAAACATAGAGGACCAAATCCTCAGGTCCTTACTCAAGAAAAATGTCACTGGTGCCTGTATTCTAGAGTTCACAGACACACAGAGAGCACAATAGCGCCCTGAGAATTAGCTCATCAGATTAACAACTAAACTTTCTAGCTCCCTCACACATCAAGCTCAGTTATGGTTAAAAGCCTGAAATGCACTAAGTTGGAGGGAGAGGGGGATGAAGGAGAAGCGAAGAGGTGCACTGCCTGAGCAGCAGTTGCTGGAGGCATTATGCCAGTAGAGATCCAGGATAAGGCGTAATGCCTCCAGGGGGTGCTGGCAGGAGAGCTTTCAGCAGCAGTAGTTATTACTTCCACAGAACAGATGTAATGTGCATTACCTCAGAGCAGTGTTTAATTTGTGCCAGGGCTTGCCAGGGCTGAGCCCCTATGCTTGGCAGTTCACGGCCCCGGCACCTGTGGGCTTGCCACGTCAGCTATGAAAGTAAAAAAATTGCTTGAGCCCCGGCACCTCTTTCATTACAAATTAAGCACTGCCTCAAAGCAGCCCTGCAGCTTTGGCCTGTGCATAAACAGTGCTCTTTCCCTGTCCAGACATGCCCTTTAGGAGCACTGCTGGCTTCGCTAATTGGCCTCTCCCTTGTGCTCAGGATGTGCAAACAGTCATACAGTGGCTGGTCCCCACATGGCAGCTGGCAGTGCTGGGGTGGAAGAGTCTCCC